>NC_045641.1:35042787-35345818 GCF_009829145.1 Chiroxiphia lanceolata
AATTCAACATAATAAATGGAAGAAGAATGCCACTGACTTTAAAAAGGATCCAAGGAGATATAAGGGTAAAAGAAGCAAGGTTTTTGAAGCAAAGAGTAGCAAAAGGCCATAAAACAAAGGATCCTGGAAAACACTGACTGAGTCACAAATATTTAGCCCTTTACAACTTCTCACTCCTTACTTTTATATGTACAAGGCAGCACAGTTTACACACACCCATATACACACACCCACACACACACCCACACACCCACACACCCCCACACACACAAGTATTTGTGTGGATTAGATCTTAAGAAAGGGAAAAAAACAAACAAAAAACCAAACCAGACAAAACCCACAATCAAACCAACAAACAAACACAGAAGGGGAAGTGGTAAGCATAGGCAAATGCCTGGAAGATGACTAAACATCTGTTAGCTGTAAGAAGTTCCTAGGTACTCACCAAAGCATAGATAATGGCTTACCACGCAGACTCAGAGGGTGTATAGCTACTTCTCCCACATTTCTAGTTTTTCCAAACTTTTACAATTTCAGTTATGGATGATAATGTTACTTGGTAGGACCAAAGGAAAACTTCTTTTTTTTTTTTTTTTTATTTATTTAAAGAAAGTTGATGAACTGCAGTTCAGCAATGCAACTGATAGGGAGGAAGCATTCCCCAAGGGCGGCTGATTCACAGCTGCAGGGATCAGTGTGCCCATGGTGAAACATCATTAACTTTGCCAGCCACAGAAAGAGAAATGCCCAACTCCATGTGTGAGTCTGTGAAAGCAACAGTAAAGCACAACAGAAGAGCAGGGAATATCAGTTGTCCCAGGATGTCATAACAACAAGTAACAACTTAGCGAAATACCTGTCTGATTTTCATCCATTTGGAATTTACAAGAAAGTAGTTTCTTTCAATTCAAAATAATTTTGAACTTAAAGTTCTGCCCAATGGAAAATCAGATTGTCTAACAGTAAACTAAGTTTTGCTTAAAATGAAAGAAAAATACTGAATAAAACATTATGTCTCTACTACAAACACTAAATGGTGTCGCGTTCTCATGCTTGACCAGAGACACAGTCTTAAAATACCTGAAAAAACTCAGACTCCACTGTGTTGCAGTAGCTAATTAAGTTTTAGCCTCTTTTTCATTTCTGCTCAGCTTTATTAAAGGGAACACACAGAGGAAAGCCATTCTAAGAAAATCCTGAATATTTTGTTTCATTGTTGTCTACATTTTTTGTTACCTTTGATTCTGTGGCAATATCCCTAACTACTAGATCTGAAAGCAAATCAGCAAAATGCTAATATTACCTTCTTTCTTTTTTCCAAAGAGAACATCAGACAGGATATTAAAACACATTTCATCTCCAAATATGTAATTACCATATACTTAATATATGACATGCAGAAAAAATACTAACAAAAAAGCATCAAAGCAGAATTTCATGGTAATATATGCCACCCTGCAAACTGCTCTCACACACCCCCACCCCTCTTCTCTGGGCATACATTACCAAGTGAGAAAACAAGCATTGCTCATTACTCCCAGTGTATTGTGAATTCCTTTGAAAGCAATACAGAGGTGTCCACTTCTCCTTGAAATTATGTCACTTAGTAAAACCTTTCTGAAGTGATTCTGCTACCGGGTCATCAAAACAAAAACCGAGATCTATGGACTCTATCTCTAGCCCAAATGACCTGAAAGACAACACAGGGGTGGGCTTTTCGCTCATCACTAACTGTCCTTAAATTGCTTCAAATTTCCCAGCTTCGTTTATCAAAAGAAGTTAGTTTTATGAAAACAATCGGAACTGTATTTTTGAGGTACAGGAGTCTACAAAAAAGAAGTTTCAAAAAAAGTTTCTTATGCTTCTATGTATTTAAATTCATATGATCAACAATTTCAAAATCACACACGGCTTAGTCTAAGACCATAGGTGGTAGAAACCATGAAAACGGCAGTTTTGCAGATAAACTACTCAAAAACACCTGGCTTACTTTTCTCAGACAGCTTTGGCAATTCTGCAAGTGTTATCTCTAGGTACTAAATGCCCTACAGGAGAGGTGCAGGAGCCCACTCAAGCTTTCCAGGAATCAATGTGGGCTTTGCAGGAAGCCAAAGAGCATATTGCCCCAGCAAGAGGTTACAGAATTCCACAAGTGGTTGAGGGGGCAGGCAAACACAGAGCTTTGCACAGTCCCAAAGCCCAAACAAATGATAAACTACAGCTCTCTGCAACCCAAAGGGAAAATGTCTTAACCGCAAATATGTGCATTCGATGACAACTGAGATAATGTGCACAAAAGCGTCATCCAAAGTGACTGGTAAGAAATATTAAACAAAATCGCAAACCCACCAAGCCCACATCACACCTCAGTATATTGCCTCTGGTAAGATTATGAAGAAAGTTATTCCTCCATAAAAGAGAAAATAAATGCTCAAGGGACAGATATGGAAAGAGAGAAAACAAGATCTGGGCAGTAACTTTACATCCTTCCTTTTGCTGACTTGAACTTTTGCAATGGAGGGCTTGTCCACTCAAGTAAGCAAAGCAAGTGTGAGCTGACCACACCCTGCTGCCCACCAGGCTCTGAGCCCCCATCCCAGCTGTGGGTGCAGCGGACAGCCACCCCTGTGCAAGATGCACAGCACCCCTGCAGCTTGAGGCAGCCCCAGGAACAGAAGGCAGAGTACACTCTGCCTACAGAGATGCCAGGAGGTCGCTATTTCAGACCAGTGCCAACAGACCTGCTCAATGGTAAAGTAGCTTCCTCCCCACACTGTTACGGCATGGACAGAAGCAGTTTCACTGCTGCAGAGTCAACTGCTTTAAAAATACAGCAGTAGTTCCCAAATGACATAGGACATTGTCCTTAGGGAAACTAGGAACAGTTTTCTCATGTTCTCATTCAAGCACTGTCCTTTCAATAAGCAGCCTGGCTTTTTCCAAGGTTTAAAAAGTCATGGCCTAAATGTCTGCATGCAGCTGCTACAGCATGAACTGTTTCAGCTCTGCCTCTCAAATGCTGCTGCCCTGAATAAGTATTGATAGCCTTCACTCAAAATAAAATGATGCACACACAAAAAACCCAGTGCAGCTACCTAGCACCATTATTACACCTTAGCTTTACCCTACACGTACCAGTATTGTTATAGGTCAATGAATGCTAAGCTTGATACCCCAATAACACTATGGTGACTTTATCCAACCAGAAGATAGGGGCACTTCCAGCTTAAAATGATTTTCCTTTGTATTTGTCCTCTGTAGTTCAAAAGCATATTATTTTGTTCCACTTCAACTACGGTTTGGATTTGGCTGTTAACATAAGTTTCCAGAAGCTGACTTCATGTCCCAAGAGATGAAAACTGCTTTACCCTCAAGGAAGAATGCAATAACAAGTGAGGCTGACTTGCCCATAGGCATATAAGGTTAAAACAGTGTGTCATATGCTAACTGCAGTCTCTATGCAAAAAGTAAGGCTTCATATGGCAGCTTGTCCACACTATCAAAGCATCCACAGACCACAAGTATCTCAGCACACAGGCACTCCAAAATATATTAGTGCTCCAGCTACAAAAGACAACGTAGTATGAACAAATTAGAGTGTGATTTGCAACCTATGATATATATCACCACAACTACACCATTACCCTGCACTTACTAGATGGGGCAAATCTATTCATATATTCACTTATCATCCAATGGCCAACACACCATAAGGCTACAAGAAGCATCCGCCAAGGGAAGTTCTTTGTGTAGCCATACCTTTACCAGAAAAGAGAGAATTAGCATGAGCTTGAAAAGTAAATCGTGGGCTTGGAAATTAAATCATGATTATATCAATCTGTATGCTGCAACTCTTACACTATATCGCAAGAGGATGGAACTAGGTGATCTTTAAGGTCCCTTCCAACCCATAACATTCTATAACTCTATGATATGCAGATACTAACCTGAGTTTCTTGGTTGGTTTGAGGTGAGTTGGGAGGTGTGAGTCTATGTTGTAGAATATAGGTAAAAAAACAGCTGAATGTAAAATAAGCAATTTATATTGCACTCTAAGTACCAAAGTAGAAAGAATAATTCTTGTGATTATTGAACTGAGCAAATCAGGACACTGAGGATAGTGTAGAGGATAAATATATATGAAAGCAAATTTTTTTTTCGCCAGTCTGTTTTCACAAAACAACTTCCACTAGGGAAACACGTTCATTGTGTCTGACTACTTTTAGCTGATGAAAGGACAGTTATGCCATTTTCTATCAGTCCATCAAGGAGAGAATAGAAATGTTACAGGAAGACTTTCTCTCCTTCTGAAGCTTTAGTTACACAAATCTGCAAGGTTTCCACTTCAGGCCGCTTCTGAAGCCTTTGAAATTCTCATCAGATATGATGTTTGCATCCAGTGTTAAGATTTCCATGTAATGATGAAGTCTAAACAAAACTCTCAAATACACACTACCTACACAAATATGTTTAAAGGATACCTATTTTTTTACCCTCATATAATAGAGCATTCCCACTGGTAGTCAGGTAACTGAGTATTCTAGACTAGCAATGAAACTATTAAGAAGGATGAAATCATACCTACTTTCACGTTAGGGACAATTTTTCACTACACCCATGAGTTAGGATCCCCAATACTGTAATATTTTCCTGTCACATGTGGCATGAATTGAATTACTCAATTTAAGAACAACATGTATTAAACTTTTTTTAAATTATCTCTATGGTTTCCTAAGGAAATTGAGCTTATTTTATCACATTATCTGCCCACTCACTCTGTAAGTCTGTTGGCTGATTCTAGTTAAAGTCTACAAGGGATGAAAACCACTCAGAATAATTATGCTCCTACAAATTTAACAACAATCAGCTGCTGGGAATTGTCACTACCTGACACCTCCACAGAGCAATGAAGGAACCACAGCATCACTTGCTAAGTCCTGGAAGCATCCAACTGCCAGGCCATGTCACGGGCTGCTGCATCTGCCAGCTCTCATACAAGGGACAGGTTTTAGGAGGTAGCTGGGAGAAGAGGTTTTGCCCTGCTCTGGACAGGATTTTGGCAAGAGAACAAAGGGGCCAGCACAATTAATGTGCTGACAATTAACGAAGTCAGGCTTCATTAGTTTTTATGCTCAGAGACCCAACTGTTACACCTTATGATTGTTATTTGTGTCTCAGAATCACAGAATGGGTCAGGTTAGAAGGGCCACAGTGGGTCTTCTGGTCCAATCTCCCCGCTCAAGCAGGGTCATCCTACAGCACATGGTACAGGATTGCACCCAGACAGTTCTGGAATATCTCCAATGAGTGAAACTCCACAACCTCTCTGGACAACCTGTTCCAGTGCTTGGTCACTCACACAGTAGAGAAGTTCTTCCTCATATTCAGGTTGAACTTCCTGTGCATCAGCTTGTGCCCATTGCCTCTTGTCCTATTGCTTGGCACCACTAAGAAGAGCCTGGATCCATGCTCTTGACACCCTGCCTTCACATACTTACAGACATGGATGCAGTCCCCTCTCAGTCATCTCCAGGCTGAATGGGCACAGCTCCCTCAGCCTTTCCTCATAAGACAGATGCTCTCATACATTTGCTTTTTCACTCAGCAGCCCATTAGCCATGACAAGACGGCATCACTGAAAGAGGAGGTCAGTAAGTCCTACCATATAGAATCTGACAGGCTTAAAATCTTGTCCTCTGCTGAATAATGGAGTGATGAGATTGACACAAGTTCCTTTTCCCCCAGTGTTTCCAGTAGCTGGCAAAATAGCACTGGAAATACGCCAGAAACAAAGCCAGGATTTATTTGATGGTGTTAAGATGTACATATATGAAAGCTGTGAAGAAGAGAGAGATAAATCTTGCACAGTGGACATAAGAAGGAAGATGGTCAAGGGCCATCTAGATCTAGAACTCTAAGAAACAATGTATATAAAAATGGAATAAAAGCCATAAAGGTACACAGTAACTGTATGTACTCCTTTTGCTGGAAATAAAACATTTTTGCACAAAGTCTTTACTTGTGTAATTCAGAAACAGCTTCAGTGTGTCTATCAGTAAAAACTAAGTCTATTAAGTAAAAACAAAGTCGAAGGGCTCATATATTTGAAACTTTTGAAAATGATATAAAATGTTAACAATCATCACTACTCCTGGAGAGGAGTCTATGGCACCACGATTATTTGTCCTACACTCTTGAGGCAGTAAAAGGAGAAGCCTTGTGCTCAGGATGGCACCAAGGAAAGAAAAGTTATTCAGTTTAATGTGAACCAGAAAAATTTTTCTAGTCTGAATTTCTATACTGCAGCCTAATTCTCATCGTCTTGCCCAGATATGTCGAGAGCCTTTCCGATCTCTTTTAGAACATGTCATTACTCTGAAACTCCTAGGATCCACTCGTGGTGGTCAGCAATTACTCAGGTGACAGCAGCAATGGTAGCTGGCACACACTGCCAACATGGCCACACCAGCTGTGCCCAAAAGTTCCCCAAGTGCCACCAGTAAACTTCACAGTCAGCATCAGCCACATGCTTGGCTTCTTCCCCCAAGACGCTCCTTCCATGAAACCCCTTTGAAACTCAGTTTCTGAAACGACATTTGCAGTCTTAAATCTAAACAGCAATGCCATTAGCCTTCTCCGGTGACATCTGTCAGTGTAACACATCCCTAAACAGCACTTTACAGAAGCAAATATACACTTTAATGACCAGAACATTTCATTCATCATCTGTCCCATAGCCCACTGCAAGTGCAAAGAGTAGTACCATCTCAGAGCCCGATTTCAGGAACCCAGCCTTCTTTTTGTCTCCAGATAAGCTGAGAGGAAAGGAACAACACACAGGCTGTTTTCCATCAGTGCCCTTATGTTGGCCATGAATAGAGCACAAGAGGCCACCCACACCTCTGTCTTGGCACTATTAGCCCAAGGTGCTCAAACAATTCCACGCTGCAAGACGCTCCATGAAATGGAAGGATGTATCACTCTTTTCTTATTTTATTTTACTGTCTGTATTTTCATTAATGAAGCATTTAATAACAGGCTGATGATAGCTCATAATATAGTTACTGAAAAGGGTCATGTAGAGTTGAGAAGAAAATGGATTCCTGTAGAATTTACATTAAAAAAAATTGCTGAGGGATTTCTTTATTTGGTTTAATGCAATATCTAAACAGATGAAGGAAAAGTCTCATTCTTAAAGGTGCATTTTGACACTCTCAATGGACTAACTGCCTCAAAGCATACACTGCACTGGGATGCAAGGCAATAAGAAAGGTCAAAAGTGTTGTTCTGACAAGCATCATGTGCACTTCAGTTTATTTTTCTTCTTCTTAACTCCAAAATGTTATGCCAAAAGGAAAACTTTGTGAGGGAGATAAAGAAAGATAAGGTACAGTTCAAACAGCAGGAAGGATCTGTAAGAAAACAAAGGCATTCCAGCACCTGAAGAACAGTATCCAGCTCTTTATGAACCAGCAAAATCTACTCCTCAAAGACACAAATCGAGGATGAAAGAAATCAGACAAAAAGCTGCCAGATTTAGTAGTAGAAATAGAGTGATTTATCAGAAGCTGAGAAGCAGAGAAATTAAAATAACATAAGACAGCAAGCATCTTCTGAGAGCCAAAACTGATCATACCGCTAAGGTCTGCAAGAAATTCAAAGTTTTGAAGAAAATATGGCAATATAGATTCAACTATACAAGTCATTTTTCTCAACCTATTATTTCTTTACTGTGCACACTCTGAGCTCTGAAAGGAGATATATTTATTTTTTTAAGAGTAATAGTATAAGTTTGCCTAAAACACATGCTCCATAAGAAAAAAAGAATGTAAGTACCAAACCCTGCTGAGTCAGCCAGAATAATGGCACTAGAGGACCAAGCACAAGGCTTCCCCAATCTGTTAGAACCACACAGATACATCAACTGTGGTGAAAGCCATCAGGTTTTCCAATGGAGGGCCTAGTAGGGGAGCAGTGGAAAGGGACAGATGCCTTTCCTTCTCCCTGAGCCCAGGCCAGAGCACCAGGATCTGTAATTCACTCTCCTCGAGTGGTGATTTATGACATTCTGTTAACAGCCTCCACAAAATCACCACTTCACTTCAACCTAATTGCAAAATCAAGACCAAAGAACTCCATGGGCTCTTGAAACTGCACTATAAAATCACTGCTAGAAAAAGCATTTCCAAAAAAACTGCTTTTCTTTCTTTTTTAAGCAAAGGTTTGTGATCAAATGCACATTAGACTAGTAGCACATTGTTCAATAAAGAATAAAAGTTATACACACAGTAGTACTGCAGTTGGGCAAAAATATGGGGAGGTTCTTCTAATAAATATTTTTCATTAAAAACATTCAGGAGATATCCAGATCTGTTACAGGACATAAGTTTAACCAAATAATAAACTTGCAAGATAATCACTTCATTTTCAGTTTTTCTTTACTGGAGTTTCCAATAAACAGAAGCATATATCGACTTATTTTCTAAAGAGGAAAATTTTACCAAAGAAAACTTTAAGAATACCAGTAGGTGGCACTTGGAAAAGAAAGAAAAAACCAAACCTGAAACACTAACTTATGCGCAAAATAAAGCTACATTTTAAATTTTTTCATCTAATAAGACATACGAAACAAATCTTTAAATGATATCATACTCACTCGTGTAAGAAAAATAAGCTTCTATTTTAGCATTTATTACAAAAGGACGGAATGTAATTACTAATTCTAATTTTAAATGATATTTGATTTAGCTAGGTTATGTAAATAGATACCCAAAGACAAATACTCCATCATCCAAAAGATGGAAACTATATAACAAGAAACAGTGAAATATATACAAGAGATGTAATAATTATACTCAATCTCCTATAAAAGACAGAGGAGAAAGTGTGTGATAGTGCCACTAAGAGGAGGCTGGGATGTGTGTGAAGAAGCTACTCTTGGCAGGTGCCCTCCATGAGGAATGAAAGGGGACTTTAGGCAGGCCTTATACAAAGAGGGTACCAGAGACACCACCAGCAACTTCTCCTTGAGGAAGAAAGGTCTTGAATTCCACCTGTCTTTTAAGCAACATAGACACCATTGCACATCTTTCAGAATTTTCCATAATGTAAATTATAATATTTTTAAGAGATTGAGTCATTTTCCAGTCTATAATTTTTTCAGCAAAAACTCCTAACTGAATCTTGGGGGGGGGGGGGAAGTTGGGTTTAATACAAGAAAAACTGAAGATGAAATACCTGTAAAGCAAACACATTACATTTTAGCTTTGCAGTACTCTGCAAAAAGCAGAAGCTACTTCACAAGTAAATCAAACACGAAGTCAAAACAGAGAGGGTCTATTACGAATAGTGAAACGTTATATTAAATTTAAACTGAGTTTGTTATTTCTAAGTGAACTACTAAGCAACAGTAACATTCAAAAAGCTGTTTTCACTAGTGCTTTAAGGTGGAGCAGCAGCGTAACTTTCAGGTAACAACCTCTCTCTCAAGGAATTCTAAGTCATTCAATCAATAACTTTGTTAATAGCAAATTACAGCCATCAGCTACAGTTTGATGGGGCAGTATAGACTCAAAAGTTTTTAAGAAAACTGATTATTACCACATTCAATTAAAAACAGCAACTCCATATACATAAATCACATGACAAATGTGCTGAAAAACCTAGTCCTATAATTAAGTGAAGACTAATTATTTATAAAAAGCATTTGGTCATTTACTAGATACAATCTAAAGTTCGTGGTCCACGAAGCATGACAGTATTCAATTGAATATGCAGGCAATAAAATTTCAGGTCCTGCTCAAATTTCAACTGACACAGGGCCACCTCAAAATTAAAAGAAAAAAAATTAGTATGTAAACAGATAATTCAAATGCATAGACAATAATGAAAGATTTGTCATTCAAAGAAAAACATAAGGCTGACAAAGAAATCAGGAGACAGTCAAAACAATGTTACTGTGTTAAGTTATAAAAAGACTTCACTGTCAAATCATTCTTGGAGTATGACTAAATCCAGAACTTGAAATTTTGTTATCTTTCCTCTTGGCAATATGGGTCTCGGCCACATTCTTACACCTGACTCTATCTTAAAAGTGCAATAATTTACAGGATTAGACTGTGATTAAGTATATTTTCAATCCATTACATAAGGTAAAAACCAACTCACTGACAGACACTATACTCAGCAACTGCACATACCCTGCCCTCTTTGTCCTCCATACCTACTATGCTGGCTGGCTGCAGGTGACCTGCTCTCATGTAGCAAGCTGAAGAGCCAAGGTTTTAATTCCTGTGGCACTGCTGTATCCCTGCCAGAGAATCTCCATCACCTCCATCCTGGGGAGGAGGTTTGCAGCACAACCAGGAGAGGGATGCATAGGAGATGGATGCATAGGACAAGGATTATAAATGCGACAGGCTTGGGGTAACAGCAGCATGGTGGCTGCAGTGCTTTTTTTTTCATTTGGGATTCAGGATGAAACAGTGGGTACAGAGATGGGGGAGGGATGATGATGAGAAAGATCAAATGGGTGTGACAGGATATGGAGGTAGTGGAAAACAGTGTTACCAAGGGGGCTTTCCAGGATGCCAGAAGCCAGCTAAGCTGGCTCTCCCTAGGAAGGCTTCCTCCTTTTGGGACAATCAGATTTCCCCTTAATTTCACAGGAGAAACTTTGTTTTCATTAAAAACTGATAGGATTGCATACCTCCAATTGGTGCTTAGAGCCAGAGCTCAGGAAAAGTTGTGTGACACCACAGGCAAACTGTTCCACATCCCTCAGAGGACACCCTGCACTGCAACCCATAACTCAGAGAATTAATGGCCTTTTTAGCGTCTCTACTTGGAAGGAGAGGCACTGAGCTGCAACAGGCCTGTAAGGCTGCAGCCTATTGCCCTCCCAGCACAACCTAGAGCACAGTTGGGCAAAATGGAAGCCACAGCCTTTTGCAGTGAAGATAATAAAGTCCCCCAAGCTCAGTCCTAGGTTTCCGCATTCTGAAATACAAAGCAAATCTGTTCAATTCTTCAAAACTTAAAGATTAAGGATATTCATTTTCAAAATTAAATTCATCTTTAAATCCCTGCAGCCATACAGACAACTTTTAAGTAGCAAAACTTCACCTGGTTTTCAAATTCAAGTTTTAGAATGTCCTGTCCAAGTTATAATTTTAAACCTGAAAACTCTTTACATCACTAATTACAAGAATCTTTTACTTCAGGAAGCAGTTCTGACAAATTCAGGTCCCCCTAAAATTTTTGCATCCTATGAACTCAAGGTTTTAACATTTTAGAGATCAGCTTTTACTGTAAGTGGAAGCACCACATGACCACTGCCTGCGAACAGCCTCTCTCTGTAGCTTGGCAGCTTTCTGGCAAAGGCACCCTTTAAAGTGACAATGCTTATGCAGCACACCTCAGCCAATACTGACTGCTGCAGCCATGTCTCACAGGACAGGGCTTCTCCTCCATGACAGCTCAGGAAAATCACAGGGGAAGGAAAAGAAGGAAGACATTTCTCTCTTCGAAAGAAAGGATTATTGTGCAAAGAAAAAAAGGAAAAAAATATTTCAAAGCCTGTATCACTTTTTTTCTAGTCAATTAACAATTAACAATTAACTAAAACACTGTCCCACTGCATGCAGAACACATCACTCTCCATTTAGTTTTTTTTTAGTTTAGTTTTTAACTTGCATTGGCAGAGTCATGGAAGACAGTTTCGGGCTGAAAACAAGGCTGTTTCTGGTCCTGCAGTGTTGCCACGATTGCAAGAGGAGAAAAGCTGCAGGGGACCAAGGACGGAATTCCCTCTGAGGTCCTAAGAGCATGCTGCAGCCTCAAATTCCTTCTGTCCCACACCATATCCAATGCATCAAGCATTACTGACCCTGGAGGCAGCTTGGGAACAGATACAGGAATGCTGGGATGATCCAAGATGCACCCAACCAACACGTTCTATAGTCACAACAGGTGCAGCAGGGAGGGAACTACTATAGTATTAACATGTGGTTTTGGACATTTCAGAGTCAAAACTATCATACAATTGTTACAGACTACCTTTTTATGGTAAATGGAAGTAGTATAAAAGTTTTCAGGACCTAATGTCATATAAAGTACTGATTTCACATTATGAATCGTTCTATACGACAGCACAGTAAGTGCCATAAACCAGGATTTAGTACTCATGATAAAATGTTCCGTTTTTATATAGATATACATAAGGCAAAGAAAAATATCTCAATGAAAACCTGCACCAAATCATAAACCACAAGAGGGACATAGAGATTAAAATTCTGGAGGCATTGTGTATTAAACGAGCAGTATACTATTCAAAAAAAAAAAAAAATCAATTGAAGCAAATTCAGTACTTCTACAATTATTATGGCACAATAACTGTCACTTTGAAGGATGAAGGTTGGTTGTTTCAAAGGTTTCTATACAGCACTTCTCTGCCTACATGAAATGTGGTATTTTTAAACTGCAGTATCAGCCAGCCAAATAAATGTATCAGACACCTTCGAGCAATGCACTTAAATGAGAGAATATTCATAAAGGATTTAGAAAGACATCTCGATTCACTGACCTAAATATTACAAAGCAAATCAACAGACTGCATTCTACATGTAACTGTGTTGGAAATTTTCAATTACTTCTTATCTTATAATTAAACTACTGACTTAATACTTTGTATTTCTATGGTACCTTTCACCCAGGGAGCTTAACATGTTTTACAAACATTATCAGCTTTTACAGTTAGCTGGCTTTTGTGATGAGACATTGTATTGCAGACTTCCAGTTTGAGGTTTTAATTACATACAAACAAAAAAGGGATCTCAAGTCACACCAGGTAACAAAGTTCATCCAAATAAACTGAGTTACTGTGAATTCATGAATGAGATAGTCAACTCAGAAAAGCAAGGAGGAGCACACCACAAAACATACCTTCTTTGGATATTTTGCTGCATCACTGCTGCCATTTTTTCGGGAATGATGGATTTGATAAGTGGACTATTAGATGGATTAGAAACAGGTTGGACAGTCACATCCAGAGGGTAATGGTCAATGACTCAGAGTCCTGATGGACATCATTGACAAGTGGTATCCTTGTTGGAGCGAGTCCATCCAGAGGAGGCCACCACGATTGTACTGGAGGGATTGGAGTACCTCTCCTGTGAGGAAAGGTTGAGAGAACTAGGACTGTTCAGCCTGGAAAAGACAAGATAGCTGGGTGACCTAACTGTGGGCTTCCAGTACCTGAAGGCAGCCCAGATGAAAGATGGAGAAAGCCCATTTACAGGAGCATGTAGTGATACAATAAGGGAGAATGAAAATATTTAGATTAGTATTAGGAACAAATTCTTTATTGTGAGGGTGATGAGGCACTGGAACAGGCTGCCCAGTGAAGTTGGGGATGCCCCATCCCTGGAAGTGTTTAAGGGCAGGCTGGATGGGGCTCTGACCAACCCAGTCTAGTGGAAGGTATCCCTGTCCATGGCAAGGGGGTTGGAACCAGGTAATCTTTAAGGTCCCTTCCAACCTAAATCACTCTACAATTCTATGATTTCAATGTTACACAACCAGTACTCCTTTACTGGGTATGCTGACTCAGCTTTTTAAGGTTTCATTGCTCCAGTAGCACTGTTAAAACCCATGTGCTCCAAGATGTAAATCGCCCTCACTTTTCCTAAAAATGCTTAAAATGTTAGAAACCTTGCCATACTGCAGCAACACAAGAAAGTCTTTGAAGTTCATCTAAAACAACCGCAGCAATAAGTACCACCACTTCCACTACCAGTGCTCAGGTCATGAAGAATAGAAGATAAGTGCAGAATTCAAAGTTCAGCATACTACACTATTAAGAAAATAAAATATTTAAACAAACATTTTAAGGTAATGAATAATATATATGTACAACTCACTGCTGCAGAACGAAGCATCCTTACAGGACAAAATGAAAATATTTTATAAAATTATAGATTCAGAAGAAAAAAAAAAGAGAATGAACGGTGAAGTACCAAGTGTAGGCTTTTCTAAGATGGTACAACCTCAATGTTTACATGAGGTATGCAGTTATCTCACCTGAGTCCTGATTAGAAGGGGAAAAAAAATCTTCAGTGTCCCGTAGGCCACATGTTCTACAAACACTACATACTTTTACTGAAAAACAACTTAAGTAACAATTTACAGAGCTTTCAATATTTTATCGGGACCATTTATTATTTCTTTCCACCTGCAAAGCACAGCACTTCATTGTGCTGTATGTTCAACATTACAAGATTTACGAGGAAAGAAAAATTACAGCTAACACCTTTTTAAAACCTTTCAGAATATCGTAAGACAGCTTTTCTGAATATAAAAGCTGAATTATTTTAAATCCAAGATCTAGACTCTTCCAAGTATAGCCAAATACTGCATCCCAGTAGAAAACAAATATTATCTCCCTTTCTTAAGATTAAAAAATTATATTTTTTTGCCATTTAAGATGACAAGATACAAGACCAACTCCCCCTCAGAAAAAAAAAAAAAAAACAACCAAAAACCAACCACCCAAAAAACCAAAAAGTTGCAATCTGTAGGGGAAAACATTTCACTTTCAGGTTGATACTACAAAGGTACTACAAAATGATGAAAACATAGAGAGACAAAAAAACCCACGAGCATTCAAAGCTGCATGACAAATAAGCATACAAGTCCACCACTCAGTGTGCAATTCTTCTAGTCAATATACAGATCTCTTTCTGCATCTCTTTCCTCCCTTTCCATTTCCATCTCACTGTCATTAAATCGCATCATGGCACTTTCCCTGTACCTCAGAAAGCACGTACACAATGATATTGAAGGGACAGTACTTATGGTTTTGGACACATCCACAGTATTAAAGCTACTGCTCTAGAAGGCAATCAACCCCCAGCACACCCCTGCATCATTCATTCCCTCCATTTACAAGACCTTAATGAAAGACATAGTATTTACTCATATCAACAAAATATTTCATTTTTTTGTAATCCATTTATTTGAAGAATTAGTCTGTTTTAGCAATGCTGAGATCACTATGAAGATTTTGAATGACAGCAGGTAACAAAAGTTAGGTATTTGCGGTCTGCCTGAAACCTTGTGTGTTCACAAAAAATATATAAATATATAGTCTTATAATCTAATGCAACCCAATTATCATGTGTGTATGCTGAGATAATTCAAGGGGAACTGCTGGAAAACACAGGTATGAAGGCAGGTAAGAGCAGCACTGGCTTTCACCAGCTCCTTCAAAGGAGTCCCACCTGGCATACGGGAACCGAAAAAGGACAGTAGATTTGACAGAGACTGTTAAGGAAAATAGGAAAAGAACAAGTGTGATGGCAAACCCCTGCCTTCTAACTTTGACATACTTTGTCCCTATGGCTAAAGATTACACCACACTTCAAAAGACCAAAGTAAATCAGAGCAAGCTATTCTGTATCACCGTGCTCACTCCTGATGGTAAGTTCTCGGGGAGGGCAGCACAACCTTGCTGAGCTCCACAGGGCTGGCCAGGTGGGCAGAGAACCTGGACCCACAGCCCCCCTGGATCAGCCTCATGGAAGATGCCACCAGGCAGGAGGGTGGACAATGAGATGTGCTCAAAGCAAGAGAAGGGGCAGCTGTGTAGCACAGCAGGCAGACTGTGCCATTTTAAACTATTTCATATCTGCTGACTTCTGTTTCATATGTTACTATAAGTAAAAGTTAGGCAAAATTTTTTTTCCCCTGTGGTTAGGTCAAACATATCGTCAAAAAGCTTCAAGTAGTTTACATTAAATCCCTTAAATTGCACTGCTGCAAATGATGAAGTTATATGTGGCCTGAAGCAATCATTTAAAAGAAAAAATTCTCTTTCAGGTTCAGTGGAAATATATGATTTGTTAAGCCAGGATAAAATCAGTTATGGCCTGGAGATGAAACTTCCCTTCTGTCTGAATAAAACTGACATTTCTGTTCCACACTACAGGTTCAACAAACAAAAGTTAATTAATTTAGGACAGAAATTCTTTTAATGCTTTTGGCAATATCTTAAACCAGAGAATCCAAATTTAAGTATTTATGATGTTCCAAAGTCTCAGAAGAGAGTGGCAACCGAAGAATTTAGAACAAAATAATGCAAAGAGCTGGGCCTTGGTCTGTACAGCATTCAGATTGCTAAAAGTACAGCATTCAGATTGCTAAAATGCCACTCATATGCCAAATGCCATTTGCATCTAGATACTTCTTCTTTTCCAGCTAAGTGATTCATACTGTTGCTTATTTCCTTAAATTCTTACTGCTGGAAGGATCAGTTCGATTTTAAAACTGATGCTCATTTGTTACTTGCGAAATATACCAATACCTTGCAGTATATGTTTAGAG
Source organism: Chiroxiphia lanceolata (assembly GCF_009829145.1). Lineage (NCBI taxonomy): Eukaryota > Metazoa > Chordata > Aves > Passeriformes > Pipridae > Chiroxiphia > Chiroxiphia lanceolata. The sequence continues at coordinate 35,059,168 of NC_045641.1, forward strand.
ACACAACTCACCATATGCTTTTTATATGCACACATACAAAGAGACAGAGAGAAAGAACACATTAGAAAGACAATAATGCATCATAACATTTACCAGTCATTTGCCAGAATCAATTCCTGATGAGTGGACTAATTTCCCCAGAGACAGATCATACTGTATTCTGCGTGGCTGCAGGCTTACTGCCCTGAGAACAAAGCACAGCTCCTCTACCAAGCCTGGAGATGTGAATCTCAAGCTCTAAGCTGGCCTGTAACAAGTGTTTGTGTTTAGTAAACACGGTTAGCACTGCTGTAGCTAATTCTGTACAAAATATTTCTAAAATGAGATGCATGAAATTTAGTGTTTTATTGCCTTTTACATTCCATTAACAGATTTCACTTTCAGTTAAAGGGTATTCCGATTTTATTTTAGCTTTTTAAATAATGGATCACATGAAAGTCTGGGCCTACAATTCTTGTTCTACTGTGCCAAATACTTGCGCCTAATCCTCTGCCCTCCTCTGGGCTCCCAGTCTGAAATTACACAGCCTTAAGTCACCTTTAGCTTCAATCATTTCTAAAAAGGGTAGAATAGAGTTTCCTCTTTCCTACTCTGACCTGTTCTGTACAACCAGTCCATAAGCACAGGCCCTGTATGTGTGGCACACTTCTTAGCACAGAAAGAGCTTGGTCTTGCTCAAAGCTTCCAAGCAGTAACTGCCATGCTAGCATGTGTTTTTCACTAAATACGTCAGGAGACAGACCATTGGGACCACTCATCCCTACATTCACAGGCTTCACACCACCTACAAAAACAGCTGCCCAGGCCCATGAAGTCACTTATGAGGAGAGCCTGTAGGAAATCTACTTCCAGTTCTGCAAAACATTTTGGCTTACAAAATTCCATTTGATTCAAAAATCCTCCTTTATTCACAACTACAAACTTCCAACCATCTATGTTTTAGAACAGAGCTCCAGAGGAAATGCAGACAAGAACTTGGTATTTGAAAGATGTCAAGCTGAGGCAATCAAGTTTGGTCCTGAAGAAGAAAATTCAATGCTCCATAATGGCAGAAAGAAATGTTGCTGCTTATGAAATCAAAAAAATAGCAATTCTGAGGGACTGGTGACCAGAGATGGAGACATCTTCGTGTCTGAACGCTTCCACTTGCCATACACAGCACATGCAACATCAGGGCATCCTATTCTTTTTCAGCCTGACACATGCTCCAACTTCACTAACAAAACTAGAGGGGTTAGAAAGTTTATGTTGGCAAAACAAAATGACAGATACTCAGTCACCCTAGCAGAACCAGTATACCAAGTTTAATCAGCAATTATTTCCAAAGCCCCAGGCAAAATTTTATAGAATCTCTATATCAGAACATGTTAATGTCCCAGCTCAATTCTGGCAAAAAGCATGCATTTCCCACCCCATCTCCAATGACAAAAACTCCAGACAGGAACAAATCACTAGTAGCCTGGGGTTAGGAAAAAAGAAAAATCTCCTATATGAATGTTTATTTGTCCAAAGGACTTTAACCCAGCCAAGCCTTTGCTGCCAGCCACTGCAGCAGAGCATCAGCCCATGAGGTAATTCATTGCCCTACTGCAGTTCACACAGCAGAGTTTGGAGGACTTCAGAAAGGACTGACTATATGCTGCAGATACACTACAGAAGCACAAAAATCCTGACAAACAATATTCTTAAAACCTGAAGAAAATCAAGTCAAATGACTAGAGATATGGATCTGATATGGAATGATCAAGAGAGGCATATTTAATTATAGATTCAATTGAAAACAACAGTTCTGCAAAGAATTCAGGAAAAATATCAGAACTGGGTATGCTCATAAAGGAGAAAGTGATAATGCAAAACAAAATTTTTTATTTGCCTGGCTCATGGCAGACACCTGTAGAAACTGCCAAAAATGAAAAAAATTTATAAAATTCACTACGATTAAGGTAAATAGGGTAGAATACATAAATTCTTTATTTGTATGGCTATTGCACTTACTATAACAATTTTCTAAAAAAAAGAAAGCAATGTCTTTTCATAATTATTGTACTATGCCTGTAGGTTTTGTCCCTAAGTAAAACAAGGGCAAATATTACTTTTTTTAAAAAATTGCATACATACATATTTAACCCACATTCAACACAAACTTTATCAAACGGGGAACCTTAGATTTGTCCAAAATACAGTGTGAAGCATTGTATAATACAGCCCTGAGATGCATTTCGCAGATAGAGCAAGATACTGAGTTCTGTTGGATCGTGGGGGGAAGTCTTTAAGACACGAAAAGTAAGGGAAGCACTGAATTTATAAGGAAAAGTCAGAAAAGCTGAATATATTTCATCTGCTTAACAAAGGTGCACAGGAACCTTCTTACAATGAAGGTTGACAGGACTAATTCAGAAAATTACCAGGGCTGGGGAAATTATTATGACTGACAGAATGAAACTGTTGAGTACATAAATTCTAGCAATAAAAGGTATTAGATTATGAAATAACTTCCAAAAGAAAATGACAGAAGCATCATTGCCAATGACAAGCCATATACTCCACCAGACAAAACCTGAAAATAAAGACAACTTCTTTGTTTGCTAGACAGAAACAGTACCTAATTTACTCTTGCATAGATAGTTTTTAAAAATCAGGAAAGATGGGTGATGATCTGCTGTTAGAGGGAAGCCATCAGTAGTTTTGCAGATCTGCATTAAGATCTGTGCTGCTCAGTATATTGTTAATAAAACTAGGAAAAAAAGTAAATATTAAGGTGCAAGATTTGTTGACAATATTTAAATTAGCCAGGAAACTAAAATATGGGCTGATTGAAAAAAAAAATAAATTCAAAAGTTACATTTACAAAAGGCCATGCACTTGGAAAAAAATCAATCTACGTGTCACAGATAAAATAACGGGCTCTGATCTGACTCCACTTGGAAGTATAATTCTGGGATTATAATGTTATTTCATCTACACAAATAATACACCTCCAGACTATTCCCAGGCCTATCCAAAGCCCATCTCAACAAATGTGGAGGAGCAGAGGAACAGCAGCAGGCAGGACTCCAACAGCAAGACTTCAGCTGAGTAACACCCTGTCTGTCCCAGGAGAACCTCAGCCACAGTGCCCAGGCATGCAGCTCAGTAAGATGAGTTGCGGGGAGCAGTTACCACTCACCCCCTTTCAGATGAAGGAGGGTTTCTGCCTTGGAGCGTGAGACACATGCCAGGACGAAAGGCAAGGGCATTTTGGGATTGCACGGGGTTTATGAGCATGCGAGCACTAGTGAAGACTGAGTTGGAGAGAAGTGCCCTGGGAGCAAGGGGCTTAGAGTGGGTCTACGAGGGCCAGCTGTGAGCTTGACAGCACCAGAAAAGAGTGTTGGCTGTGAGACCAGGGGGCTTACATGTCCAGGTGCCAGCAACTGCAGAGACTGGGGCAGCCACTGGGCAGATCAAGCGTCTGAGCTCAGCTGCTGGAAGGATCCTCCTCCAACCAATGTATACACATATTCTGACTCACAGACATTCCTCCTGCTTAAACAGAACTGCCTGTATCTGAGTGCTCTATCTGCCTGCCTTATCCCTGCTGGTCATACACACGCACAGTGGATACCTCTGCCTGATGGGGATACATTTCAGACTCACCACTGGTTGGCCCTGGGGCATGGAGCAACAGCTGACTCACCTCTCTTGGGCTGTTGGACCTGGCATGACATACACAAAATACACGCTTTCAGGCAACCATTAGTTAAATGTTTAGTAGCCACAACAAACCAGCAGGTTATTAGTAGTTATGCAGAGGAGACAAAAAAAAGAGACAAGCTTAATACTGCATTAAACCCACTATTTGCCTCCACCTTGAATGCTGCCTATAGCTCTGCTCCTCCCCACAGTATCAACGGCTGAAAAACTCGAACCGCACTGCCTGGAAAAGGGATGAAGGAGCCAGGATATAACAAAGGCCAATAAAATTCACAGGTGGCACAGCCTGGATGGACAGTCGTCTCTGGTGTTGCCCAAGAGCTAGGGAACAACGAGCAGTGTGCTGACAATGAACAAATGGAGGTAGTCTTTCACACAACTTGGATCTAAGTCATGGTACTCTGCCACAAGATACTGTGGACACTAAAACCCTATAACCTTAAGTAGAAGCCAAACAGATTTATGGAAGAGAAATGTAGTAATGGTTAATATGGTTAATAATCACACAAGATCATCCCTATCTCAGGAACCATACCACTGAAAGCTGGGAGAAGACAAATGGTGGGGTCTTCACCTTGTTGCTTAATCTTCTCAAGCTTTTCATTTTTGGCCCCTGTCAGAAGGATATGAGGTTAAATGGACTTTGGGTCTGACTCAATATGAATAATTCCTACATTCTGTTCTTAATTTGATATTTTTAAAAATTAAAAAACAGTAATGACACAAAGGACATCTCCACAAACTGTTGATACTTTTCTTATAATGCAGACAGATCAGTCTGATGCTTTTTCCCCTTTTTCAGTCTGAAGTTCCTTTCTTAACCTGGATCATTTCATAAACCAAGGTTAGAGAAAGAACTGACACAGTAACTGCCACAACAAGGAAAACCAACATACTTCTCTAGGGAAATGGGAGGAGGCAGCTCGAGAAATGAAAAATAGGAAAATGATGCCAGTTTAGATAGATCTGCTATTGACAGAAGAGCAGCCAAAGCACCCCTTGCCTTGCTATACATATATAGGTGACAAGAGTGAAGGAAGGTTAAGGCACAAATGCATGGGAATCCTCCTGCACCCCTATTTACATAGCACAGGGTCCAGCTCCTGGAGCCCTTTAGTAGCAATCCCTCATGTAACAGCCTAGATTTTTCCAGTGAGGGATTTGAAACCTCAGTGCTGCCTTTAGTCCTCGCACTAGATTCTACAGGATAACAAAAGTTAACTCTCTAAACCTTTGAATGAATACCAGCTGACTCTGACAGTGAAACCAAAAGTCATGATTCATTAACTCCGCCAAAACACCTGCCCTGTCTGAGGCACCTCCGGTGCGACAGAGGAGGTCCAGCTCACACCTCCTCACACCCACACTGTGGAAGACACGGCTCTTCTCCACTCAACACATCCACCTTAGACAAGCAAAATGACACAAACTGCATCTGTTCCAAGAAATATTTAAAACTCCAATCATGCACCATTATGTCACCAGAAAAGCAGAGAGTAGAAAGATGTGGTTTCATTCTACTCATTTTTAAGCAGTTCTCAGTTTAAGCAAAAAGCACAGTACAAACTGCAAACAATCATCTAAAATGTTACAATTACACAGAGACACCTCAGGCAAAGCTTTCAGAAACAGCAGAGACGATTCTCCCACGCTGGAGACAGCAACACAGTCATCATGACAGCACTTTGTTACTGTTATTTAAAAGGACAGAGTCTAGACCAAAGACACAAAATCAGCAACTTCAAGCTCAAGTTCAGTGAAGTCAGACAATTCAAATGGCTACAAGTAAATAAGCAATAAAGGAAAGGGAACAAAAAAGTATTTGAAACAGCAGCGAACATGGACTCACAAAACTCTGCCAGTAATGGTAGTATTTCAAAGTGCAAATCTGCAAGACAATGGCCACTGATTGACAGCAGCCTTCAATGAATAAACATCCTGTCTGGTCAAGTAAGAGCTCTAGTGCACGAGAAGACAATAAACATACATAATAAGAGATCTCAATAAATGTAATCCATTCCCACTTCCAAAATTAAAAGCAAAATACCATTAAAATAAATTTTTTAAAAGGATATTATTTATAAAACTTTGACTGAATCAAATTTATTTATTTAAAGAAAACAGAAAAAAATGCTCTGCTGAAGAAATGCTCCCACTGAAGAAAAGCCCTCTGATATAAAGGAAGTTCACTATGCTTAGGGTCTGATGGACAACTGGGAGAAATTAATTTCCATAAGAGGCTCAGATCTTCCAGAGGTTCATACAAGTGGGATTCTTGACACGTGCAAACTTTGAGTTTACCTCTGGTACAAATCATCTTCTGAAGTTCTCCATGCAAACACAGAGAAACAGAATTGCTAAGAACCATTAGCAGAGACACAGACAAAATGGGGTAAATAGTAACTCCTCTGCAATTACAGACATGACTTTAGCATGATGGAAGAGCTCTTAAGGATCTCAACATTGCTCCTGATTTGACTCTCTACGCTACCCTCATCTAGAGTTGCACTTTATTGTCAGATGGTTAGTAATAGTAAGTCATCCGTAAAAGCAGGTGGTTGCAGACAATTAAGTATTTACTTCATCCAAACTAGCAGTGAAGATATTCATTGCTTTACAATATCTATGGGGACAGAAGTGAGAAAAAAAGACCATGTAGCACCTCAAGGCAGAGCATAGGAACCCCTGGAAATGCAACTAGTTAGTAGTGAGAGTCAGCTAATAAACCCCCATGAAAGCACTTGGCATAGTGTCTTAAAGAAATGGACATGTCATGTTCACATCATCCTAAAATGCAAACACAGCTTGCTAAAACCGAATTTCCAATTGAATTTTCTTTCCACTCTAAAAAAAAAAAAAAAAAAAAAAAAAAAAAGGCAACTGGTAAGCAGTGAGGGGTTGCCAATAATTTCTATATGCACTTACACATATTTTGGGGGGGGGTGTTAATTAAAAATAAATAAATAAGAAATTAAAAGCATACAGACACAAAATGACAAAGTATTGACCAGAAGTGGGAAATGTACCTATGGTGTTAAAACATTGAAACGTTTCATTCGCAGTCTCTAGCATTAAGTGTGATGATAGAGAAAGCTAGAAATTAATGAACCATTCTAGTCTTGAAATTAGCTTAGTCCCCATAAATGGTAAGTAGCTGATTTCAGAATAAGTAAGAATAAATCTTATTAATGTGTAGCACTAGCTAGTGTTTTAATAAGACTTTACTCTCAGATGGGACTCCTGAAGAATCCTTTGTGCAAAGCAGGAGAACGGCACCCCTTCTTGCAGGTATCACCCACACCTCCTCTTTCCCAGTAAGATATATATTGCACTCTCAAATCAAATAGAAAGAACACAACAACAACAGCATGATTTAAATGGCCACAACTAAAAGATTCAGCTTACCCAACCACTATACAGATTAAAATACAAAGTAAATTGTCTATTAGTTAGACATGTTTCTGCCTCTCATTTCCCCAAAATCTTCTGTGTGAATTTTTGCCACAGTGCTAGCAACTGAAGCTAGTCAAGTAGAATCATGACTGGAAATAAACCCACCCTAGCACAATTGTGTCTAAAAGCTTAGATCTGTACTTTTCTTTTTAAGTGACATACAGATTATCTTTATTTGCTTAAAATGGAAGCTACCAGAAGAGCAACTTAATTAGTCTTTCCCTTACTGGAAGGGAAAAACTATAAAATGTGGGGAAGAACTAGTCACATTTACTGTAGAGTGTTGTCTTTAATAGTAAGATGGAAATTATAGAAATTAAAGTTGGTTAAAAACATAAATTTCATTAAAGCTATTTTTCCTGAAGGAGAAGAATCAAAAACATGAATTTCTGAAGCAGATCTAGTAGAAGCTGAGACCAGCTACAGTCTACCAGCTACCATGGTGGTAAATGCAAGCCCAGCAGAAGCACAGGTAGGAGGATTTGGAAGAGAATGATACAAGAAAGCCTGCCCAAAGGACAGATCTAAATGTTAGAAACAGAATTTATCTTTTAGCCCCTATAAAAATAAAACCCAATACAGCCAAGTGTGCTCTGTAAAGCTGCATGAGATGAACAGTTGGCTCCCAGTCCAAGAACACAGCAATCCAGCTGCAGTCTATAAATGCAAACTCAAGTCTAGCTGAGCTTGCATCTTGTCTAGTCTCAAACTATCAGCAGAAAGCAAGGCTGACAGCCAAAGATAAAGCCAGCAGTCAGCCCTCATAAAAATACCTTGTATGGTCTAAATTAGCTGTGTTCCTGAGAAGAGCCCTCCCCCTGGATTGTAACAGTGCTCAATATCCACAGGTAGAAGAAAGCACTTAAAAATACTCAGAGAAAATTTAAGACAGACAAGGTCTATGAAGCTTGCTATGTATGCAAATAATGCATCCTGAAATTACTTAAAAAACATCAGAAAATTAAGACAATCTGTCCGAAGTCCTTAACTCACTATAACTGTTCATTAAAAAATTTATTGAATACAGCATATATCTGATTTCATCCAGCTCACTCAGCTCATGTTTTTCTAAATATTTATAACTAAACATGCCAGAAATGCTAAACCAGGTTGGTTGGTTTGTTCGGTTTTTTTTACAGCAGAATAGCCTTTTCATATTTTTATTTTTGTTCATCTAATGACTTAAAACTATAGTTTTTCCACAGTCAGGTAGGAGTTATACAACAAGGTTTTTTTCTTATGTACCTTCCCCAATTTCTGAATGCTCGTTTTGAAAGAAATCTCTTCATCAAATAATACATTGCACAAAATAAAGTAATAACCAAGGAAAATAAATGGGCCACCACATACAGAGTTTAGAATCCGAAACACTACTTTAACAGGAGAGTTTTTCTGAAGACTCATAGTCACTGTACAATTTATCCTCCATGAGGTCAGACTGCCTAATCATCCTACATCACTATAGCACATGTAAAGGACACCTTGGGAAGTTACGCTTTGTAATATTATAAAACACTTTTAAATAATAGGTAGCATAAAAAAGACTACAGAAAAACAAAATAGATGTTTTCATTACCCCAAGTTTCATTAATTACCAAAATTATTCTTTGTTTCAATTTCCCAGCAGATCCTTGAGTTTCTAGAGAACCTGAAGGATCATTTCCCAAAAAAGCAGTCTGAAACAAATGCATCAGGTCAACGTATACTAGCTTTAAATGTAATTCATATTATATATTGTCAAGCACACTACTAGAACCTATGCAATAAGCATTCTGCAAGTTCTGTTAATGCTGCTGTAAAAAGAAATATCCTATTTGCTCATTTATTTTCTGACAAATGACACACCAACTCCATCTCAGCTCTCTCCCTCAGGGAACCAGGACTGATGTCATAAGTATCAGTCCTCCGGTAGCAGGAGAAGCCAATCCACTCTTAGTTGGAGACTAAAAGCTTTCCAGTTTCAACATATATATATATATTTATTCTAGTCAATATCAGTGCCAATGATTAAAACTGGCACAGCTTTTATGTGCCTCTTGCTTTACTGGATTTTAACTGGTGAGCTGAAATTTCTCATGGTATGTTCAGACTTCAATGACAAATTCCTTCTATTCTTATTTTTAATAGACACTCAGAGAGAAAATGAACTCTTTATATGGCATTAACTTTTCAGGCAGCATTTTCTTTCAAAAATTTCAGACACAACCTTTTCAGCTGAGGGCACTTGAAACCCAGCAGAGAGGGCTCTGTACTAGAGACTGAGTAGACTTTCCAGAGAGCTCAGAAACCCCACAGAATCAGAGAATGAGGTTGGAAGGTAAGACTGGAAGGGATCGCAGTGGGCTAATCTGGTCCAACCTCCCTGCTTAAGTAGGGTCGTCACAGAGCACATTGCAGAGCAATGGCTGACACACAGATACACCTCTCTTAGATCTTAATTTGTACACATCCTTTAAAGTTCTCATAGAGTTTAAAAATCAGTATTTTTGCAGAGTGCATTCATTTGGAGGAGTCTGCCTATAGACCCACCATCCACAGGCAAATCTGTTGAGGGAACCCAAGCCTGGAATGGGCTACCAATTTCCATCAGCCTGGGACTATAGGAACAAGGACAGAAAATGTCTTCATCAGCAGTGATGATAATGGATCAGGAGCTAAAAGGGACATGAGGAAACCTGTTCTGTCCATGAGACAAACAGTAAAGTAACAAAACCCAAAACACATAAAATGCTCAGAAGCATTGCAGGAGCAGAAGCTCAGAAGAATGGAAATCAACAAACAATCAAATTAGGTGAGGGGGGGGGAAAACCTAAATTTTAAAAAAAATCAAAACCAAAAAAACAAACAAACAAAAAACTGCAAAACACCAAAACCTAGAGAACTACTTAGGACGTGCATTGAGAAGGCAGAAAATGAAGAGCATGCACTTGTCACACAGAAGGGGAACCACAGAAAGGGGAGCCTGTATAAATTGTGAACATCTAAAAGGAGCAGACTGAAGGCTAAAGGAGTCAGGACTCCAGAGCAAGTATTCACTCACTGGTCCTCCTGCAACCCAAGACTTCGAGGGAACCCTTCATTTTCCCCCCAAGAAATCCCTGCACCTCAGCTGCAAGACAGACTGACCCCGTTGTATGCAGTCTCCATCTCTTCTTCCCAAAGACTGAAGACAGCTTCAGGGATTCCCTGTGCTCTGTCAAAGCTTGAGTGCAGCTGCAACTGAGGCAGAGGGAGCAATGAACAAAACCTTTACCTAATGCTGCTGTCAGATAAGACCAGTGAAGGGGCATGTTAGCAATGGCCAAAAAATTAGCAGATAATTTTGATGTTAAGCAGTTGGTTCCTTGTTTTGCCACCAATACAATGGGAATGATCAGAGTTTTACAAGACATCAATAAGTAGTCAGATAACATGGCAATGAGGGCTACACAATTCTTTAGAAAATGAGTAATTCGAATTTGAAGAAGAATATTTGAATAATGGGGCAATGGCCATATCCTGAACTGTAAGGAAAAAAAAAAAGACACTAAGTGCATGCTCAGGAAGCAATCACTGTTCATCTTTGCACTAAATACCAGTATGGGGGGTATATACAAGAATATATATCCCACACATCTACAGTAATTAAGGAATGTTTGTAACATATGCACTCAGTGCAATCTTTTTCTAGGCAATTCTGACTTTACTCCCTTTGTAAAATGTTGAATGCACAATAAATACAACACAATACTCTGAATTCAATACTCTTGTTTCTAAAGAGTAGCTAAATTTAAAAACAGTTTAGAGAAGAAAAAAAAATCCAAATTGAAAAAAGAAAGACATTTTCCTTCCAGACACCTGTGATAAAGGCAGAAAGTACAACTGACACACCATGATGGCAGCTGTAGGACATAACACAATCAGTTGTAGCAGCAGCAGCAGAATCAGAGGAGTTTGCTTCCCCACTGGTGGAAGTCCTCTCCTCAAATCCCACACAATTCCCTCTGCCCCTTTCCCCACTACAGACACTTTTCCACTCTGTCACGTGTGAAGCTGCTCTTCACATCCCTTTTAACATCCCTGCCAGGGCAAGCTGTTGCATATTGTGGCCAGCTCAGAACTACATACATGCTGACTGCTAGCCCACACATGCCAGCTGTCAGCCCATCAAATAAAACATGCAATTTTAATGACTACCATAAAGATGTATAAATTTGTACATCTCTGCTCTTCTCAGACTCCAATATGTATGAAATTTGATGGAGTTTCTCTATGAGATTTCCACCTCTCTCCCTATGCATGGTTGAAGTTTTTTAAAATTTTCAACCCTCTGTGTTGAGGAGAGTTCACTGCTAGTGGACACTGCTACTTGTTGGGACCAAGCCATGAAATCCTGTCCTGCTCCATGGCACACCATCTGGACACATCTAAGAGTGCCCATGGAAGTGCACCTCCAAGAGCACATGCTTTTACAAAGCACCAATTTGTGAAGCTCACTTGAACAATACCAGTACCGCTGAGACTCAGCCATTAGTGTACACTGAGGCTGGGGTCTTCAGGCTCAGAGCCCTGAAAAACCTGTACAGAATCTACCAATGTCTGAAGCATAGCTGATATCCCATCATTTCTCCTGAGAAATTCCACTTATTTATCTTATTTCCCAGAACAAATCTCCCCCTCCAAGCAGTTGGCACAACAGTATCTTTTGTGAGCAAAGCCTCTGCTCCATTACTTTGGGGAAATTAATATGAAACAGGTTTTTCTTATATAAACCTGTAAGGTTTCACACACTGCCTGTTTTGTTCAGAAGCTCCTATTTTATTTTAATTATAATCTTCCAAAGCAGAGTGTAGAGTAATGCCAGGTTTCTTTGCAGGTCCAATGGGGAAATATTTACTAAAAGGCTTCTTTATCAGCCCCTGCTCATTTTGGATGTCAAGAATTTTAATCACAGTTTTGGCCTTTATCAGAAAGTATTCTTTTGCATTAGATAACTCTTTCACCTTGTAAAGTTAAAAGCAAGAACACCTGGATTTGTTCATGGCCGTTTTCTAATATTGTTGAATTCTTCTTCTTCCTGGAAGAGAAAGGTAGAATTCTATTCCTTACCACATACGACGAAAAAGCAGAAAGTAGCATTTGTACCAGATGACCTCATTCTCTGATATCCCTTCAATATAGTCAAAAATCAGCTTCTGGCCACTTCACAGGAACTACTTTCTCCTGCAAATCTCTCATTATGAGTACTACCTGTTATTACTGGTGCTATTTGCTCACAACATAGGATTTCTGTAGGTATCTATTTCTTTGCCAGATCTTAACTGAAATCTGTGCTAATTAATTGCCTCTGGGTGATTGTTGCTCCTACTGTTCTTGTTACAACCAAATAGGTCAGAGAGTTGGAAGGATTTTATCATACTTGAAACAACTGAATACACTCGAAACCTTATTTTCCAGAATAGCCAGTGCCTTTTCTTTAGAACATCCTGCCATTTACACACTTTAGAGCAAGAACTTCAAATTTGCCTCATAAACATGTAATGGAAAATTACCCAAATTTAGCTGCAAAACCAATCACAAAAAAGTTATTTAGACATGTTCACTAGAAAGAATTTTTCGTAGTTATTTCTCAGATTTCTGATGCATGTCCATAAGAAAGAATAAGCCCTAATCTCAAAAAGCATACTGTCTTCAAAGGCTACAAGGACAAAACTGGGCTTTTCCTGTAAAGATTACTGCCAAAAGTTTTACAGTCAGATACAGAAGACAGGTGTTAGAAGACACAAAACACAGTGATCATTAGGACCACTACTAGCAGCAAATACGAAGAATATAGGACAACAACTGACAGAGCAGGGTAGGGAAAAATGTATTAGCCAGGTATGTATGGAAATGAACCACAAGATCACAAACAAAACTTGTAAAACTTGAGATTATGGGACTAGGAGGTCTAAAACTATCCTATTAACAGACGTGAGACATCAAAAGCAGCCTATAACTTGCTGCAGAAAGACATCTGGACTGCAAGCCAGAGACAGTTACTTTCTCAAGCAAGAAAGTGTGAGGTTTAACTAATGTACTGGCATGATGGGAAGTTAAGAACAGCGATATCTAATCATTGGGTAAAACAACAGAACTTGGGTAAATTCAGAACTGGACAGTAATAAACATTTTAATGAGGCCTGGACAGCAGCTGGGAGCCAAGTGACTGTGCCTGCCCACATACTTGGACACAATCCTGCTGAGTGTGTGGGAGCGTGTGCACGCCTGGGGCATTTTGTAATTGTTTCAAGGACCATTACGTAATGGTTTATGGACCAGCGGTGATTCACAAACCACAGGCTGAATAACACTAGACAAAATTACCTTTACAACCCCTTTTTATCATTTTCCCTCTTGATTCTATGCAGCAGTTTGCTCATACAATCCGTTATTATTGTACTGGTGGGTAGAAGTATCATAAATTATGCCCAGATAACATGCATTCATCTTACTTAGTTTGTCTTCACCATTACTACAGTGCAACTTATTTATAATGCATGTCTAAAGAGATAACTTAGTAACAAGAAAGATCCAAAGAAATAAGGATAAAAGACAGAAAATGTGAAATAAAGGAAGATTAAGAGTGACAAAGAAAGAAAAAAGGAGAAGAATAAGTGAGACGGAAGAGGGGAAGTGGTTCAGAGACCCTCTGCTATTACCAGCAGGAAGGAGAAAGCAAGGAAAAAGACCCAGAATGACAAATCACACGTACAGAATCTCAAGTGGAAAAAGCTTTCCAACACCTCGAGTAAATCAACAGCTGAAACTGTTTGGGAAGCTTTGTCGGTATTCCTTGAAATTGCTGCTCTTCTGGGTGCAGACTACTACAGTGATCAGTCCCCATCAAGTTGCTAAAACAGAGCTCACTGCCCAGTACTGCCAGGCATGCTTGCTCATGCTACAAACCAGGCCAGAGACAAAGCTCGCTGCAGAGTAAAATCAAAATGTAGACAAGCTACTACATTGATTTATTATTTATTTTCATAAATAATTACTCACAAAAAAATCTTGAACTTTTAATACCATGGCTGCTACAGTACTCACACCCTGCTGCTCCAAAGCAATCAGCGAAGCGGGAATGCTGCCAGAGCAGCTCAGTTCTGCCTGCTGTTGAACACACACATTCTTCAGAGCAGTTAACCACCAATTAAAGACAACACAAGAAAGAGGCTTTGCAAAAGCCATGCACACTTCTGCTTTCACCACTCACAACAGATGCACATGGGCTTACAGCATGTAACCAGATCTCAGTTTACAGTCTTCCTCCAGAAGTCACTCCAAGGCACATCAAATCATCAATCCCATTTCTAGAAAAAGACAACCATAGACAATACCAAGCAGACAATTCCAACTGATATGGTCTTTGATGCATGGTCATCTTCCTAGAAGTTACCTCTCTCGTCATTAAACATGTACACTTTTCAGTTATGATCAGATGGTAATTTTCTTTATTACATTCTCTCTGAAGTGCCACTGAACTTACACTTCTGAATTCAAACAGTAAAGTCCACATATTGCCAGTGCTACTAACTTTATTTATTACTGATCCTTACAATTAGAATTAAAATTTTTCCAATTACTGATTTCTTAAAATCTAAATGTTTCAAGGAAAAAAACCCACATAACCTTGATATACATAATGCATTATTAAAAAACCAGACATATTTGAGTTCTGGTCATTCCCATGTTGAGCTGCTGGATACATGGCTTTAGAGTGCACGGATACCTGCAGAGTGCCTAGTGACAGAGGGCTCCAGAACTCCTGCTTTACATTTCGAAATTATGGGCTTTCAGGGTTTCCCTCTTCCCAGCTGCAGAGCTTAGAAACCCACAGCTCAAGTTGTAACATGAGTTGCAAGTTATTCCAACTGTTAAACAGCAGGGAATCTGGAACTGAGAGCCCTCGTTCTCGAAGGGTCCAGATTTTCCAAGCTCTCCTATTCATGGGTAAAAACACTTCCCTCTTCTTCCACTCATCTCCTAAATAGTGAAGGTAATGGACTATGATATATAAATTAAAATATGTATATTCATCACACAGAAAGTAAAATCAAACATTTAGCTCAAACAAGAAAAACCTTAAGTGAAACAAATAAGGTCCACACATAAAAAGGCATATGCAACCCAAATAAAAAGGAAAATATATGACCAGCCTTATCAGTGGTTTAACTGAGTTCAAAGAAATGTTCATGGACAAGTTCTGATTTTTCTTAATTCTGTGACTCCAGCCGTTTTTTTCATCTGTTCATGTGAACCAGAAAGAACTAGAAATGTATTTTAACTAGAAAAAAGGGATCTTTGAAAAAAGAAAAAAAAAAACAGAAAAACATTGAAGACTAATACGAGAGAGGGATGATTGATGGAATTAATAATTCTTGCATAATTAGCAAAAAATTTAAAGGATAATGAAGAGAGAAGCAGACTATGAGTCGTGTCAGGGTATCTGGGGAAAATGAACAGAAGGGTAACATAACAGTAAAGGACCAATGGACAATACAGTGAGGAGCTCTTCTCAAAGAACAATAATAACTCTAAAAGTAGGGAGAAGGATGGATTTGTGGATTTTCAAGGTTATAATAAAGGTACGTCTGGATCTGGATCTTAGCCTTGGGCTCCAGTCTTCCAGCTTCAGAAAAGACACTGACCAACGACACAGGTGTGGACAGACAAGTAATATGCAACCACATACAGCAGGTCTCTACCACAGAGATATGGACAGCAGTGACAAGGACAGATACAGGCGAGAGCACACTCCAGTGGGTAACTTCTATTTACCCATTCTCAAGAAAACCAGAACAATCATCAGAGGTATCAAGCAATAACAAAAGACTTTACAAAATTAGACTGTGAATTCCATTTCCACACAAAACTAGTTAGACAACTGATTACAGGATTAAATGAGGCATTTGTAGAGATGACAAGCATACTCACTTTATAATAGTAAGCAATAAAATATAAAAAGACATTTCAAATGTAATACAAATTCTCAAACTTCAGGACAACAATAAACTTCTAACCAATATCCCCAAAACGAAGGTTATCCTGCATTTCACTGCTAAGGAGTTTATTGCCTAGAAGCAGGAAATACCAGAGACAGTCGCAGACAAAGTAGATGAGAAGACCTCTGCCTCAATGGTCACAGGAAACAGTCTTCCTGTTTGAACATTATTTTCTCATTCCTTTTCTCTCTATTAAAAGAAAAATCAGTTAAAACTGAAAAAAATTGCATTGCAAAAACTGAAGATTGTTAAAGGAAAAAAACAATGAAATGTTATGAAGCCATACAAAACTACTAATAACATGAAGACATCAAGGCTAGTATAGGAAATGAAAATCGAAAACATTAGATAAACTAGGGACTTAGGCAAGGTTACTTAGGTTACTGGAAAACAATTTCATGTTGTTTTTCCTTTCCTTAAGAAATTGCTCATTTTAATGTAACTAGAAGTAACAAAACATAAAAACAGATTCTGTATATGTTTATTAAATGCTTCACCACAAAAGCAATTAAAACATTTGCAGAATGACGAGTCGTAATTAAAACAATTTCAAACAATTTCACCCCATGATTTTTTGCTTATTCCTTAGTTTGACTATCCTAAGCTGACTTTTAATGAATAAAAATTAGAAATGCTTTTTCAAACAAATTATGTTCTGAATTTCAAACTATGCTTACACAGTCTATACTGTATGCAAAGAAGAAGACGAAGGAACCACTGGACCTTTAAGTTGTTCTTTAATAGAGGTGACATTATGGTAGTATTTCCTTGAGTGGGCAAACACCAGCTCACATCTTTGAACACCACAGGATGACCTCTATTTACTGTGTAACATTTATTGAAAAGAAAAGAAAAATTACCAAAACTTCTTATGAAGAAACATTAATCAACCTGGCATTCTCACCATTGCCAATTTAATAAGGTTTCACAGCAATATATTCTACCTGTTTGCCTATCAGTGTTTATGGGTGTTTTTTGCCTTGAAGATTCAAATTCTTACTATAACTGCCCTAATTCATTGCAACCTTGAAATACCACAAGAGGGATCAAGTATATAACTGAAACTCAGTTTCAGAAAAAAACAGAACATGATGCTGACAGCAGAATGTAGAACCTAATATAAAAACTATTTACTGCTCTTTACTATACCAGATGATGTTTATAGCTTAAGGGAAGCCAAAGGGTGGTCATGGGGAAAGCAAGCAGTTCTTGCTGTGGTCAGACAGAAAACAAATGGCAATTGCTGTTACACATAATGGGGGAAGCAGCTGAGGTGTTTAAGTCCATCACCATTGAAAAGACAACCCTAGAAGCTCAGTAAAGCAGCAGCAAACCCTAAAGGTGTCTGAGACCAACCTCTGAAGCAATCTCCAGTGTAGTCCAAATGACTGAGACATCAGGAGGAACAGTGAAGATTAACAGTTAAATCATTCTCTTACAGATGAACTTGGAATCATAGCATCATTTAGGTTGGACAAGACCCTTAAGACCATCAAGTCCAAACATAAACCTAGCACTGCCAAGTCCAGCCTGGTACAATTCTTCTATACAGTCTTATGCACCTTAGTGTTTGCATCTTAGTATTGGCAGAGTAGACTTTTTACAAGATTAAATGTAAACCCCTGGTTTTACATGCAACAGAAAAAATTGTCTCCTCTCTTCTGGGTAACTGGGCTCACAGATTATTATCTCCCAAATTCTGCAATGGCAGATCATAAACTTGCTCTTGAAAGATCAAATAAGCAAAAGTGCATTTATTCTTGTCTACTTTTATGCAGTACCTCAGTTGAAGGGGAAAGATGACATTTTCATTATGAAAATAATGCCCTTCTTTACCTGATTAAACATTTATGTTCAAAAGATGTTCCTTGAAGACTTTTTTGCAGGGAAATTTTCAATAAACACACTGAGATGCACTAGTAGAACAGGAAACTAGCATACACAAACAAATATTCATATGGTTTAATGACTCATACGCCAATGTTCTTTACCATGGCAATACTGAAGTCTGTTTAAAGACATGAGTATTGTTTGTTAACAGAGAATTAATTTATTTTTTTAACTGACTGGAAACATACAGAGCACTAGAACAGTTTTATGGCAATGTCATATTGGAGAATAATATTGGGTTTATCCAGCTTTTTCATTATTATTCAGCTTACTCCATGGATGATCCATTTGACATTGCCTTCCTGCTTTTGAGGATGAGCAGGTAGACTTGGAATCCTTTCAATGTGTTGTATTCACACAAGTAAGTGCAGTTCTTTTCCCAGGCGGGGAAAAAAAAACCTGCCTCTTTTTCTTCTAGTTGTATTTTCTAACCAGCTATTAAAGAGAAATCTTGTACAATTCTTGCAAACAGGAAAGACTACAGACCACAGTGTTCCACTGACTGAAGAAGGAGACACGAGAGTTCAAACTGCAAAGCAGATGTCTACTGTGATCTTGCATCAAACCACACCTGTCCCAATTTTTTTTTTTCACAAAGTAATACCTACCTTAAAGAAGAAAGGTTTAAGGTTTATAAACCACTGCTGAAGATGAAACAAGCTAACAAATTCAAAGTTCTCTCTTCTGATGGACAAAGCAGAAAACACGGACTTGACTGAGAGTATTAATAATTTCCTTTGGAAATTTTAATATTTCTATTATTACTTAGATTTCAGTAACAGCTCCCAGGTGACAAAGTATTTTCAAACTACAGACATCAGCAGTCCACAAAAATAGAAAGACTGTGATGCCTCAGAGCTTTTTGGACTTTTTTAACTTTTGTAGATATTAATGTAGCTGTATTCTATCCCTTACCCTGTAGCATAATGTTTACACATACCCAACCCTATCATCCCATTCCATATCAATCCCTCTAAATTCTGTTAGCATGTTCAATCTTCTTTTCCAGGTAGAATTGTAGAAAAACACCCTAAGGCCTGGACCAGAAGATATCACAAAGACACAGCGATCTTCAAGCCCAGAATTTTGGAGGAACTCCAAGAACTGTACGTGCTGCGAAGAAGACGAAGATGAGGAAGAAGGGGTCCCATAGACCCGAGACAATTCCCAAGGGGGTGTGTTGGGGGGCAGAACTGGGTATGGATAAATCTGGGATTGGATGGACCTTATTATAAAATCATAGAACCACTGTCAGAGGGCACCTGCACCATGTGTATTCCCTGGGCCTCAGGCCTGAGATTAAAGAACCTCTCTTTATCTTACCTTATACACTAAATTGGCCTGGAGTCTTTTTTCTCCACATTCTCTTAAGGCAACAACTGGAATACAAAATCAAAGTAGCAAGGATTATCTGAAAGTATATGTATTTTAAACTGCCTGGGAATTAAGACACATGGCACAAAAACAGCATTGCTATTTTTCCTCCAAACACCTTTCAATGCCAATTCACACTAACAGCCCCAGAGTGCTAAATCCCTCTTTCTCAACAGGTGATACTCTCATTCCATCCAATGCCATACTCCAGTTTTCAAAAAACTAAGCCAAATTTGTAACTGTCCCAAATGACAACAGCACAGGTATCCTACTTTCAACAGATTCAACAGAAAATTCTTATTGATTTCAACCACAATGCTACCCTATTTTTGTCCAGTGATAACTTCTGCTTCCAGCGCTGTTACGGTCAAATATGCAGTGGGGAAAAGTTTGTGTTTTTTAGGATCCACGTGCACAATAAATTTGGAAGAAAGAAAAAAAAACAAAACAAAACAAAAAACCCTCCCAATGTTTCCACTCTGACAAAGATTTTTTCCCTCCACTATGATACATAATAGCCTCTTCACGATAATGAATCAGGCAACTGAAAACACAGTGGGATCTCAGACCTGTTTGGGTAAATGGTATGTGTCACTTTTTGTGATAAAACTGCCATCTCTGAGTATATATTTTTTGCACATTACTTTCATTCACGATGTAACATTTTTCAATGCAAAGAAAAGATATTTTTCCACCAGAAAAAAAAAAGAATATAAAACATCCTACAGTTAAACACATTTAACTTCTCTTCCAACAAAGAATATGAGGAATAAGCAAAGGAATACCACCTAAGAAAAATTTGCTTTACATGTTCTCTGGGAAAAAACCCTAGTCTTTTAATAAAAAGAGAGGGAGAAAATTTACAGTATTTTAAATCCCTTTTACTGGCTTTTTCTTTCCCCCACAAAACAGGTATTAGCACATATCACAAGAATGATCTTTATTAAAGAAAATAAACAATTGCTTTTTAGAACTACCCTTTGATCCACTTAAGCATATACATTATAAGACTAAATTTAAGCACACTGACTTCAAAAGGATTATTCATTCTCAAGTATCTACATCAAAAGGAGCATGGCCAGCAGGTCAAGGGAGGTGATCCTCCCCCTCTGCTCTTGTGAGATCCCACCTGTAGCACTGTGTACAGTTGTGGTGCCCCCAACATAAGAAGGACATGGAACTGTTGGAGCAAGTCCAGAGGAGAGCCACGAAGTTGGTAAGAGGACTAGAGTACCTCTCCTACAAAGATAGGCTGAGAGAGTTCAGGCTGGAGAAGAGAAGGTTGCATGAAGACCTCATAGCAACCTTCCAGTAAGTGAAGAGAGCACAAGAGGAAGCTAAAGAGGAACTCTTCATCAGGAACTGCAGGGATAGGACAAGGGGGAATGGCTTCAAACTGAGAGCAGGTTTAGATTAGATGTTAGGAAGAAATTCTTTACTGTGCGGAGGGTGAGGCACTGGGACATTGCCCATAGAAGTTGTAGATGCCCCTTTCCTGAAGATGTTCAAGGTGAGGTTGGATGGGGCTTTGAGCAATCTGGTGTTGTGGAAGGTGTCCCTGCCCACAGCAAGGGGTTGGAATAAGATGATCTTTAAGGTCCCTTCCAAGTCAAATCATTCTATAATTCTATCTGTACACGTAAGCAGCAAAGGTTTCAGTAGCCTTGACTTAGAGAACTTTTTCAGATGAGCATCAAATGAACTGGGACCAGATGCATAATCCATTCATACAGCTAAAAGCTAACCAACACTACTGAGTGTTATGATCTGATCAGAAAAATACGTATATTTTTAAATACTTTGCTGGATTAGGGATTCCATGCAGGACAGTTTGCTGGTTCAAGCCTTTCACGTGCACATTCTGCTGATAGACAGATCTCTTTTGGACATATTATGAATTCATAACAAGTTTTTTTTCTTTTAATCCTCAGCATGCTATCGATTGAGGTAAAATGCTTAATATTTGATTATGAGCTGGAATCCACATGCCAATACAGTAATTTACATGTCTAAACTTGAATACACGGACTCATAACATTAGGCTAAAAATTGTTCTATTTAAAGAATACTGTCACAAACCATGACTTTAAAACAATCTCAGGAACAGACCTTCACTTGTGCTCCCTGTGTACTGTACTTCAGTAGCACAGAATGCCAAAAAGGGTATATTCTTTAATACCATGAAAATGCTTACCTTTAACCTTGCACACTCTTAAATGCGTGTAAACACAATTCTCAGTATCTTGTGTAGTAATAGTCTAATTCAGTATCAACCAAAAAATTACAGTGCATTCACATAACTGCATAAACCCCCAAATTTGTCAAGTAAGACATTTAGAGGTTTCACATAAACATAAATTGAATTTTCTTTTTAATGACTGAAAGTAAAACCACACAAATTAAAAAAAGACACTTTATATAATTATTACAGGCAGTTAGCACTAAGGAAACAATAAGCAACACTTGAAACAAATCAATTAAAGGCTATTTTTCAATACTTTTCTTCAGAGTACCAGCCTAAACACCACAGAATTGTTTGGTTTCAATGAACAGGCCAATCATGGTATTTCTTCTTTGTGCTGACTTCCTTCTTTGCAGTTAAAGAAAAATTAAATATGCTTAGTTACAAAAAGGGGTCAGAAGAAAATATCGCCAACTCTGGTAAGAACAGAAGAAAAGGACAGAGTCATGGAAAAGGACAGAAATGTCAAAACTACTCTGATGTATATCATAAGCTGAGAAAGAAAAAAGACATTCAAGACTAGTTCTTCAGATGACAAGGGATTCCATAACTCAGCTACAAGGATGCTTCTTATATTTAAACCTGAAGACAACATCATAAAAATCTCAGAGTTTGTGCTTTTTAAAATTACTTCAATCACTTCACAAAAAAGAAACATATGTACAGGAATATGGCTCAAGGCACTACTTACCTACTACCCTGATCTTTGACAAAAGCAGAAATTAGAATATAGAGCCAGTAGCTGAACCTTCCTCTTTTTCTTTGGTTCGAAAAATATATCTTTAATGGTAGAGGTAAAGTTATCTGAAAATTAAAGTTCTTTTCATATTAAAGTATTCTGAAAAGCAAGAATCAGTTCTCACTAAATATTTAAACAAATAGCAGTGAATATATCTAAAATTTCTCTAAGAAGAATGATGAACTACTGCAAAACACAGTATTCATAATTATTGTTTCTTAAACAAATACATAAATATAGGTATCAGTGCATGCCTAAATCTGTGCGCGTGTTAAAGAAACGCCTTAAGCAGACAGGAAATTTCAAAAACTTCAGGGTTAGTGCACTCAAGACAGACACAGAAAATAAGAGAGCAAAGAACACTGCTTCTAAGTTGTGATGCAGAATCAGTGAAATGCAGAACTTGCACTGATAATGACTTTGAAAAAAACCCAAACATTAGATGATCAGCATCATTCAGAGCCATAAAATCTTACCACTTCATACCACAGAAAACACCAGAAGAGTTTGTGTTCCCCAGCCACCCAGCACAATCAGTGCCAGCAGGAAGAGGAAAGCAAAAAACAAACAAACAAAAAATCAAGCAAACAAGCAAACAAAAAACCCACCAAAAAACCCCAAAACACTAACAGGGTGATACAGCAATCAAGATTACTCATATCCAACATAAATGTTATTATTTTACCCTGAATTTTACAGAGTGTCACAATCATCTTGCCTGAATGAAACACTGAGCAGATGATCACCCTGACCCCATACACATAGGATGCTTTAGTCCGTTTTTCGTAAGTCAGGATGGATGGTACTCTTGACATTTCAACATGCATAAATTCAAATGTCCTAGGTAAAACATTCAAACACAATAGAATTTTACAGCCACAATCATAAGACCCTTACAGATAACTGATGACTCTGCATCTTTTTTTCCAAGAGCATCAGCATGACTAACTAAAGAGGGGTCAGATATAGGCAATAGGGAGAAAGCACTCATCAAGTCTTACCTACTTTAACCACCAGAGTGCAACATGATCTTGACAGCTCTTCAGGGAAAGCCTTGAGTTATGGCAGCTCAGGTAATTTTGAATAATACTAAAGAAACAATCCATAGTAGGGATATAGGTATGTATTGAGATTCAAGGGAAGTTGTCTACATCTAAATTACTGAAGGATCTAACACTGAAGCTTCTGTGTTTCCAGTCATGTCACTCTCTAATGTTTCAGTGCACAAGAAGCTCTGATCAAAAACTTGTTTAGAGCTTATACCCTTCATAGCTCCCAGATAACCACAAACTGTGCCTGTCAGTGGTAAACAGTGCTTCAAATTCTACATGTTGCTGTTCTTTGACGCAAGTCAGTGTTTGCTGCCATCACTCTCTGTTATCAAATAAAACTGCATTTCTCATGAACATTAGCAAAAGCTGCTTCCCCTCTGAAAAAAAAATTATTTGTTTTCACCCAGTATCTCACATTTTCTTTCTGTGTGGGGAAAAAACCTTGGTTATGACTCAGACACAGTAGATGATCATCTCCCAGCAATCAGTGAAGACCGTATCTTCATGAAGATTCTGCAAGATTTAGCAAACTCTTTTAATACTACAGGCCATAAAATGCTGCTAACTTGGCCGTGCAGATCGCAAGAGATGTAGATGCTTTTTGACTGTTCTCAGTTCCCTTCATGCTGAAAGGGCACTAGGGAGCAATTGTTGCTTCTTTTCCATCCCTGTGTTAGAGTCCTCCTGGTCCCAGCAGATTTTAAGAGAAAGAATGCAAAAACTGACAGAGAGTGCCTGTGTCCTTTGCATGCTGATGAAAACCACCTCTAGAGTGTCATCTTATCCCACCTGGCAAAGGGTTTCAACAACATTCAGTTTAGCAAACAGAGAAAGACCAGCTGTCCAAGACACAGTTCAGTCAAGACTGCAAGACTGAGGTGAAAAGAGGCAGAAGCTCTGACAAGGCAAGGACAGAATACATACAACTGGTAATTAGTATTTTGTTATTAATCTATCTTCTAGAATTAGTGTTTTCCAATTTGAGATTTAGTTGTAGTTTCAGATGCAGAAATGCAGCTAGTTAAGCCGGCTTCTTATGTCAGCAGCTGAGATATGATAACACTTCCTTTCATTTTCATCCTTCCTCACCTTTATTTTGTCCATCACTTCTTCACCTTAAATGTAAGCGACTACAGTGTGCTTTGCATATCATAACTGACCAAATGTCCCAATTGTTCACGCACTAGGTATCTATCTGGACTCTACGCTAAGTTTCAGCAATGCCTTCCAAGCATCTCTCTCCACATGTTCATCCCCAACACCCAGTCCTCACAAAAGGCTTTCTGCCATCCAGGTTACACTTTAACTTTTCACGAGGCATGTGACAGAAGTGAGAAAACAGATAAAGACAAACAGAAGGCCTCTGCACAAGGTTTCCAATCCTAGGTCTCCAGTTCTCATTTTCTTGAGTTTCTGAGGACCCATGTAAGAAGAAAGAGATTCCTCTTGCCTTACCAGGTGAGAGCCTGAAACACAATGAACAGTCACCCTCAGCCTTCTGTGTTCAAAATCTAGAAGCTAATTTTTAACATGCACCTGGAAAGAGTATGAAGCATAACCTCTCTAAACTGGCCTCCTTTGATCAGATGCAAATTGCTAACCCACAATAACATGATTAAATTCAGTAAGAGGCTCATATCTCTCCCTTATCTAAGAAACCGATTCTCTTCCAGCTTAAGATGAGTAGACAAGCTCACGCAGCAGTAACCCCAGGGATAGATGCTTGTTGTCAGCACATCTTCCATGAGAACATGCTGGTTTTGAATTTGAGGATTCACACAATACTTGCATATTTTTTATCCTTGAGTCCTGGGGTTTAAAACATTTCCTAATGTTTCCTTTAAAATGCTTCCTAAAGTTCACCTCATTTCCCTGACTTTCAAGAACTGTGAACATGGATGGAAGAGTAGAAAAAAATACAGTCTTTCCCTCTTCCTCAATGTAACTGGGCTAATGTGTTAAACGTAAAGACAAAACAACTGTGGAACACGTAGTACTTTAAAAAAAGAGAAAATAAACAAGGCCAAAGCATACTTAGATGCATTCTTAAAATTAACAAGCATGTACATTAAGGGATCTCAAGCAGTCCCATAGTGAGAATACAAGATACACAAATACTGTTTTCTGTACTCAAATCAAACTTAATCAGCTCTAAAGTTGAAACAGGAGTTCCACAAAACACCTTCATTTAACTTGATTGGAAGGGATACTGAGCAAAATTCCACTAATATTTTTCTTCTTAAAGTATTTACTTTATCACTTGAACGACAAATATTTTAGGTGGTTTATAACAAGATCTGATTTAATGTCTCAGGCAGAAAACTGGGAAGGAAGGAAGAGTACCCAGAATTTTACAGACACTGTTTTATACTGGTACATCTTACATGTCATTTTACAAATGACAGGGCTTACTGCATCAGGTATATCTTACAGATCTTTTGCTCAGCACAGAACACAATTCCCATTCTCTAAAGGAAACAACACTCTTTGTGATAATTGTGGTGGTGGAAGCCAGAAGCAGCATAATCACTGCAGAGTACTGTTCGATTACAGAGCAGGCAGCAGAACACCAATAACTGAGCTGCAGCATGCACAAAAAAGGAGCTATCCACTTCATATTTTAAGTATGGTTTTAGCCTCTGAAAACTAGCACAATATGATTTTTTAGTTGATGTAAGTATCCCACATAATTTCCACAGTGAAGACATCTAAAAATACTTGTTGAAATACCATGGACTGCCACCTCTCAGAAGAGAATCTTCTCCACCACAAAGCACTCTCACAAATGCTAAACCCGACATGCATACACATGCTCTGATGCTTGGAACATTAACCCAGGTTACTCTCCTTCACTCAGGGTATCAATTGTTGCCAAGGTGAGCCAACAGCATTGACCACATCTCTGCTACTTCATTTCAGCAAGACCGGCCAATTTCCATCAGCAAAATTCTGATTTTGTCAAGTTTTTGGATAACCTCTATTTCAGCACATGACTTGTAGGAACAACAACAACAGGCTGCACGCCAAGGACTTTTTGAGGTAGGTATTCAATATGGATGGGGGGGCTCTGATGCAAAGAAGGGGCAAACAAGAATACCCATGCACTAAAATAACCCTACCTGGAGCAAACCCAGTGTGTCTGCACAAGGTTATCACTGTTTGCAATATCCCAGCAGCTCCCCACATCAAAACAAAGCAGTTCCTTGGATAGTTTCTAAGTTGATCCCTCACACCAGAACATTCTACTGCAGTAGCACTGCCATCCAGACGTACCAGATGAACTGAGCATCAGGGATGAGGCAACAGCCTTGAAGTGCTCCCCAAAGCAGTGCTGCATTGGTTTGGACAAAGACCAGTGAAACTTTTATGCTGCAGTGCCTTGAGGATACAGCAAGATTTTCACGTCCACATCCTCTCTAACAAATTCACCCACCTCTCAAGTCTCACATCTTAGTGCCCAGAACTTCTCTCTCTTCCACAGTTGAGGACACGAGGGTCCAATCAGCTTCCTACAAGGTGCATGCAGAGGACCTAGGATCCGTATTAGACAGAGCTCTCGAGAAGCTGCTAAAGGGAAGCCTATGAGGTTTGAGGGGAAAAGATGCTCTAGTACTAACCATTTCTGGTTCACCGGAGGGAAATCTTTCCCTTCCCAGTTTTCCCAGTACCTCCAGTGCCGACATTTTCCAGTTCAAATCTGCTGCTACAAACAGAATTGAAATTAAGGCTGCACAGTACCTGTTTATTATGACAGAGAAGGGGGTATGAACTATGGATATAATAAAACCAGCAGGGGAGGCTTCCCTAAAAGGGAAAGACAGCAGGAAGCACATGGATAAACTGGCATTAGTTAGCTACTCACTTATCTTCTGAGGTTTTGTTTGGTTTGTGGTTGTGGAGTATTTTTCTGGTTTGGATGGGTTGTTTTTTTCCTTTTCATTTTATAATTGGTTTTACAAGTGATCACCACAGAGACACTTCAGCGCCAAATTAACTCAGCAGGTCTGTGTTGTTATACAGCAAAATCACAACTAGTCAGTCCTGTTGGTGTTCATGGGGTTGAATAAAGTCTAGCTCCTCTCACAGGAACAAAACACTGGTTTAAACAATCAGATCACAGGAACATAAAATCAAAGAAAATACATGTGCATTTAAATATTTCTTATTTTTATATTCTATAGGAATATTATTATCCAATATACACATACACTTAGGATGGATAAATGGATATTCTACATCCTATATGTAAGCAGGCTTGTATATGTGACATAAAAGGAATTTATATTAGTAAATATTTCACACCCAGTATTACTCCATACCAAAAACACAGAAAGTTATCGGCTACAATGTGAGTTTAAAATAACACTATTTACATTCACAGAAGTCTTCTGATAGCGCGATGTACACAAAATGTTCTGCAGAGTAACTGAATGGAAATATTTTCTAGAAACAGAAGAGGGAGATGTTAGCACAACTGGCTTTGAACCAGAATTTAACTGTATCTGTAATTGCCTTTTACTCAATGCCACACTAAACTCCTACATTAGCTAAAGATGCACCTCCATTTCATTACTACACTGGCTGTTTTTCTGTCTAGTTTGAAAGCTTTATTTCATCTATTCTTCACACTCAAGAACTATTAAATTCAACACTGATTAACTATTTTGACTATTTAATATTTTTCCGAGTCTAAATCAGAAAAGTTCCAGTGACTGGAACCTGCTAAATTACTGACTAAACTTGAGCACTGTACAATGCAACATACTTCAGAAGGTAATAATTTACTTTAGGCACAGTTATTTACACAACTGAAATACAATAAAGGAAAGCACCAGTGATAAGACTATTAACATATAAATCTATTCAGCTCCATAATGAGGATGAAAGAGATTAAATAGAAATAGGAATAAACAAGAACTGTTAACAAATCAGTATTCTAACTGGCATTAAACCCATCAGAGCAAAACCACCACCATTGTTTACTCTGAATAAAGACAAGTCCGCACGTTACAGCTCATGACACAACCTTAATGTAGAATATGAGAAAATCTTTCCAGTTTCTGACATAGCCAGACAAGACCCTTTCTGAAGTTCCCTCATCTGTAAAAGCATCTGCTATATTTTGACAATTGTCATCCATCCTGTTTCTGTGATTCCTCAGCTACACAGATTCCTGACATAAAGAAATATGACCACAGATTTCAGTAATGATATATTTACTAAGAGTAAAGACTAAAAATCTTGCTTTTCACAGCTGAAATGCCTGTTCCCATTTCAGTGACTATTTTCGTGATGTCATAGATTTGCAATGAACTTCCCATTAGGGATAGGATTTACTAGTCAGAAGCAGGGCAGCAGTTCTGCAACAGACCTCCACCTCCAATGCAAGGGAACAAGATTTCTTCCACACAGCAAACAGAACCTCCTCCTTTTTAATACTTGGGTGAATTGTTGTCCCTAGCAGGACAGCCAGCTACCCAACCTGGCGGCAACCAAACCCAAACGTCCTACTTCAGGACTCCATATGCTACCACAGAATTAAACTGTAAATCAAAGACGTAAGACGACGGACATACCTGAGTGTAAATGATGTACGAACCTTTTTGCCTTTGACTTACAGGCAGAGCAAGTGACACAACACCTGCCGTGACAAAAGCCCTCTCTGACGAAAAGGCAAAGTTACCTTTCTATTAGAATAAATAAACACCTGCCGTGACAAAAGCCCTCTCTGACGAAAAGGCAAAGTTACCTTTCTATTAGAATAAATAGAGTGTTTATTTTGAAAAGCGACCAGAAATGATCTCGCTTCCGCCAGCACCGACCCGTACGACGAAGTTGGGGAACCTGAGGCCATCCCTGGGCCGCTGACAGGACTCGGGGCAGCTCCTGCGGGCGCTGCTGGGCACCGAGGCGCGATCGCTGTCAGTTCGCAGCGGGCGATCGCGGCCCCGCGGTGCCGGCATCCCACGAGGAGCGACGAGACAGGTCCAGCAGCGGCCCCGGGCTGAGCCACACGCGGGGAAGTTTCCCGAAGTCACTCGGAGCAACCCCGCGCCCCCCGGCTCACGCGCCCCCCCGGCTGTAGAAGCCCGGGCCGGGGCAGCGCAGGCGGCAGCACCGCGGAGAAAAGTTAGTTGCTGCGAGGGCGGGAGCGGCGGGGCCCGGCCCAGTGTGTCCCCCCCGCCCCGCCGCGGGTGCCGGCCCCCGGCCGCCGCCGCCCCGCACGGCCCCCGCTCCAGGACCGCGGCGGCGGAGCAAGATGGAAGGCGCGGGGCCGCCCGCCCGTCCGTCCCACCGCGGGGCGGGTGCCGCCGTGCCCCGGGGATGGGCTGGGGAGGGGGCGCCCGGCGGCGCCGCAGCCCCCCGCCCGCCAGCCTGCCTGCCTTCCCGCGCGGCGGGCGGCTGGCGCCTCCAGTGCTCCGCGCTCACCTCGCTCCGGCTCGGCTTGCAGGCAGATGGGGATGTTCTTCTTCCAACCCGGCATGGCTCCGCGCTCCCCGCTCAGCGCTGCTGCGGCGGCGGGGGGCGGCTCATGGCAGGGAGAGGCGGCGGCGACCCGCGCGCAGCGGGAAGTCGGCGGCTCCGGCGGGCAAGGGCGGAGGGGCGGCGGCCGCGCCGTGGGAGAGAGGGAGGACGGGGGAGGGGAGGCGGCGGAGCTCCGCCAGCCTGGGGGACGGGAGGCAGGGAGGAAGGGAAGGCGAGGGCTCTCCTCGGTTCAGCCGGGGACCGGAGGGGTGGGCGGGGGGATTGTGGGAGGCAGAGGGAGGCGCGGAGCAGTGCCCGGCCCTGGCGCCGCCGGCAGGTGGCTGAAGCTGGTGGCTGCACAATGGAGAGCCCGGGGCGGCCTCGCTCGGCCCCACTCGAGCACGGCGGGACCAGGTGGGGCGGGGCGGGGCAGGGGTCGCCACCGCCTTTCGGCCGCCAGGTGCTGACGGGGCGTGGAGCTCCCGCGCGGCGCGGGGTTGGGGGCTGCGGGCGGGGCCGGGGGCTGCGGGCGGGGCCGTGCCACGAGTGTTGGCGGCCGCGAGGACGGCAGCGGGGTGTGGAACTGCACCCCGTGCAAGGGTCTGAGTTTCGGCCCCTGCGGGCGCCCGAGGTACGGGGACGGCGTGTGCTGCCCCTCGTCTCGCCCCGCGGCTCCCGCCTCAGGGAGGCACCACTGGAACGGGCTCGTCCCTTTTCCTCCGCAATTCCCGACTGGCCAGTTTGCCTGCACGTAGGTGTGCGAAAGCTGGAGAATAAGGAGTTAAAACAGAGGCAAACTCCCATGGAACGGCACCGACAGCCCCCGATCAAATAAACAAGAATTTGCACCATAAAGAGTCCAGGACCCGATTGTGACAGGTCGGATTTCTGTTACTATTACAGCCAATTCCTTGTGACCATTTGACCAAAAGACCTCAAATCTCACCACTAAAATTATTTCTGACACATCCATGTCCTAATAGGAGAGTAATGCTGCGGCAATTAAGTATTCCTTTTATTTTTTACCGGGAAAAAACAACCACCATAAAAATTCAAAGTGGCAGGTTTGAATGTTACTTGAAAATAATGGTAGTACTACAGGTGACAGGTTTTTTTAATCTTCCAAGGCACTTCTTGGCATGGACTGCAATAAGAGCTTCATTCTGCCTAAAAATTATGTTGTGATTATTTTTATATTGTCAATGTTTTCCTCATATTTATAGAAATTGTGTCATTTTATGTGGTCAAACAACTACACATGAACCCTTTATTCAGATGAAGATTTGAAGGGTTTCCTAGGTTTAATTTATACTGTAAATATGACAGTTTCCTGACACAGCATTCTTCTGCATTGACTTTGTGCCAGCCCTTCAAGCAGAATGTGTGTCTTGCTACTCATGAAAACCCCTTGTTTAAAATCCCGTTGATGAAAGCTGCAGCTCCTGGCTTTTTCTACATTGCACTGGGGCCACAATCCCATCATCAGTAATGCTGCAGGATCAGTGATTCAAACAGAGAGTAGGTATATCCTGGATTTCTGTTGAATTAAGAGTATGAGATGAAGAGTTGCTTTTGTTGGCAACTCTCTTGCAGCCTATGAGGGGACAGGTGATACCTGATCTAGAACAAAACCCAGCAACATGGTGTTAACAAACCAAAATCATTTTACCAAGTTAGAAGTGTCAGACCGGGTTTATGTCAGCTTTGAGTCATGTGACCACTGATATTTTTGTTTCATTATTAGTGGCACTAAATTTGGATTTCCTGCATATTTGAACAACAATCTTGTGTTCTTTATTGAAGAAGAGACATGTTTATGCTAATATTCGCCTTACTTTCATAGTCCTTTTACTTAAATAATGTTGGGGGTTTTTTTACTGGTATTTCTGAAGAAAAATGTGAGTATGCATAGGAATTTGTAAGCACTATAAAATAAAGATTTCCAGTCAGGTTCTTTGCTCACAGGGCAAAGCTTCCAGAAGATGCCTTTGGGGTGTTCAAGCAGGTTCAGAGAAAATGGAGAGGGACAAGACTCTGCAGTTGCTAAGCCCAACAGGCACCGACAAAAGGAGCAGGTGCTGAAAACTGTCCCAAGAGTTCCAAGAGAATACACAGCCAAGAATAGGTTTCAAGGCAATGAAGTGGTTTAGAAGTCATATAGCTACTTTAAAAAGAAAATTACTTTGGCATTTGTCTCTGCTGTTTCTTCTATGAAAGCTGGGCTTTCAAGTACTGTGGGATGAAATAAAACTTCAGATGATTGTGTCATCCATGTCCTAAATCTTACATATTTTACAATCTTACAAATCTTACAATCTCTGATGTCCAGCTTTTACTTCTGGCATTGCCATTATGAATGAAAAACAAACATTAAGCCTTGAAATTGTAGTTCTGATCCTCCAGCCAATTTTTTGCCAGCACTGGAATTCTGCATAATTGCAGGTCAGAGGAATTAAGAAGTAGATTGCCCTACTCTTCAGTCCACAATAAACCATTTTCTAGCTATTTTTTATAGTGTCATCACGTCGAATGTGAGTAACAATTCCTTAGGACTGAATGTGGGATTTTTCAGAATTCTGCAGGAGTCATAAAATTCCAGCTGCTGTTTTGGATTTGCTCAAAAAATGTGTTTCAAAATGAGGGATGTCTTTTTTTTTTTCTAAATATCACTGATTTCTCAGAAATAAATATACTATATATTAAATAGCTGACAGTATTTGCATAATTGAATGGAATATGCATACTTCTCTCTGTCTTATGCAGGACTTTACAAATAAATCATTCTAGGCAATGGCACTCTATAATTCCCCATCTCTTTGCTACAGGAGAAGCTTTCATGGGTGCCTGGCTCAAGATAATTTAATTGCATTCTTTTACTCACATGAGCTGTTTTACACTGAACAACTGCTTCTTCATATCCCAATGCTAGTAATGGAAGAAAGCAGTCACCTGATTTAGATGTGCATTTTATGGCGAATATAGCACACCGGCAGCATATAAACTTCCTGCCAGCTCTTTTCTATCTACAGCTTTTTCCCTCAGAGAATTTTAAATTAATGGAATCTTGATTTTCAAGGAGCTACCCTTTCTTCTTATTTGATGCTGTAGTATGGAGGTCATCTGAAGTGTGTAAGTAAGACCCTAGAATTAATCAAAAGCAGAAGAAATATAATGTTGCCAAGGAAAGGTTTTATTTCATGAGTATTCTAAAGAAGATATTATTTTTTTTAATTTCCTGTTCTTATGCATTCCCTGAAAGCTAGGTAGGAGAAATATGAAGATGGTCAGACTGAGGGTTCATTTTCTGGAGGATTGCAACATTTCTCAGTAACTGCAGATTTGCACCACCAGTTACCTTCAAGTTATGAGACATGCCTAAGTGACTGACATGTTTCCATACACATTTTTAATTAATTAGATCTTTAAAAGGTGGCAAGGAAAATCTCCCCTGCAAATAAAAATCAAAAATTACCTAAAATAACTTTGATAATATTAAGATATTGCAACTTCTACACATTTCTGGATCCGAAAGGACCCACATCTTCCATTCTGAATAGATGGAAAATGCTTGAGCCTACCACATTGCTCTTGGTGGCTCTGCCATCTGGTAGAAGGGTAGGTTCTGATTATTTTAGAGGGACCGGTCACCAATGAGAGCCTGGGACTGTGGTATCGTATTCTTACTAAAAGTTACATAAATCAGTACAAGTCACATTAAAATGTGATGTGATTTCATTAAAAAACTGATCCCAATCTTGCCAGAACTGAGCACTGGGCAGACCAGAGATGCACTTTATACAGCAGTATCTTTCCTGCCCACTGTTCTTTTATTTTCTCTTTATTTTCCTTTAATTGAAAGGGAACCTTATCTTGAAAGTTGATTGGCTTGCTCTGTTTATGGCTCCATGAATCTCTCATGTTGGCACAGTGGGGGATTTCAGCAGAGGAGGAGGATGTCTGAGCCTGCCTGTGGAAATGGGCCCTTCAGGAAGTTAAGAGTCAGGTTACCTGGTCTGTCAGTCCCAAGCAGATTTAGGAATCAGACAAAACATGAGCACGATTAGTTTAGGCAAGTTGACACCAATTCTGTGTATGCTCAGGATCAGAAAATTAGGTACCTAAGTGGGAGTTTTATGGACTGTGTGTGTTTAGGAATCTGCAGTCTATCTGTTACCCTGTTATGTGTCTGTGTGCCCTTGGATTTAGCCGTCTGATGTTTTGAGGAGGCAGGAAGATTTTCTCTATTTCCCTTAAAAGATAACATTTTTAATGTTTTATCTCAGATCCTTGAACTACAGCAAACAAGCAAACAAGCAGAAGATGGATGCTATGTAGATTCTTGCTCATGACAGCATCCTTGTGCCAAACAGAGAGCGGACTTCCTAGGAGTACCTACTTTCCTCTTCCTGTTTCTGTAACGTACTCCAAGAAAAAGAGACAACATTTCCCAATCTGCTGAAGTTTTAAGCTCTGAACTGATATAGGTACCCAAGATCAAAATTTGGGGATTTTGTGTGCTGCTAAAAAAAAGTACTCTAATTAGTGCTTATAACTATTTTGTTTGCACAAAAATGAGTTGTGTAAATCAGCTGCAAACCGCTACACAATTACCAATGTAATGAAAAAAAGCAAATTATGCAAATATTAAATAGCCTGACTTATTACTGCCTTTTTGTGCTGATACTGAAGTATAAATAAAATAAAGCATTAACTAGAAAAAGACTTAAAAAAATGGAAGTAGTTAAAATTTTCATCTTTGTAAAAAATATTTCAATAAGTAAGCAGGAAGAACAGATATAAGAAAATATTCAAAAATATCTGAAAGAACCTAATGATTTTTGATGTATCTGAAGCCCTAACCAATATATCCACCACAATGCCAATGTGCCAAAATTACTGAGAATACTAAAACTCCATGCATGACTCTCATATGTGCAGGCATTCCCATCTCTGATGGTGTTCTACTACCCTCACAGGAAAAAGATTATTCTAATGCTTCACCTAAACTGCCTGCATTTCAATTTGTGGCCATTGTCTCTTGCTCTTTGACTAAATACCACTGACAAGTTTGGCTCCATCTTGTGTACTTGCTCTAGTCAAGTATTTATACACATGGATGAGATCCCTCAGATTAACTTTCTCTTCTCCAAGCGGACCAGCTCCAGTGCTCTTACCTTCACTCTCCATATGTCAGGTGCTCCATGGCCATAATCATCTTCAGGCCTTCACTGGATCAGCTCCAGTATGTCCGTGTCTGTCTTGCACTGGGGAGCTCAGGACTGGATGCAGCACTCCAGGTATCTCTCACCAGACTGAGCAGGGAGGAAGGATCACCTCCCTGACCAGCTGGCAGGGCTCTGCCTAATGCAGCCCAGGAGGGGCCACAAGGGCACATTGCTGCCTCCTCATCAACTTGGTGTCCACCAGGATCTCCAGGCACTTTGTTACCAAGATGTTTTCCAGCTGGCCAGGCCCCAGAATATAACACTACATGGGGTTACTCCTCCCCACATGCAGGACATCGCATTTCCCCTTTCTGAACTTCATAAGACTTCTGTTTTTCCATTTCTCCAGCCTGTCAAGATGTGAATGGAGCACAACTGTGGTGTGTCCATCATTCCTCCCAGTTTTGTGTCACCGGCAAACATGCTGAAGGTACACTCTGTCCCATCGTCCAGGTCATTAAAGATGTTAAACAGTATTGGTCCCAGTATCACCACTAGGGCCTGGCCTCCAGCTGGGCTTGGTGCAACTAACCACAGCCCTCTGTACAGTCCCTCTCAGGTGCACTGACCTTCATGATACCCATCACTCAGGGCTCTCCGCCTGCCTGGAGGAAGGCTCTAGAATTCCACTTAATTTCTGTGGTCAGCATAGGAAAGGCTTTCATTTTAATGGATGGTTCTCAACATGGTTGAACATAGTTTTACAGAAAGGACATAAAGCCGGCAGCAGAAAAGGAATGCAGCTTTGGGAACAACCCAGGGAGTTAAAAGCTCAGGATCAACCTGCAAAAAAGAATGGGCTGTGAGTCATCCTGGGATGAGGATGGCTTAGGGAAAAGACCAAAGAAGACCTGGAGGAAACAAATCCAGACCGTGGTAACTGCCATTCATGGTTTTTATTGCTGCAGGCACTATGAGGAATGATTTCTAGTTTCATTGTGACCAATGAGATTATTATTGTCAAGGACGCTGCATGAATTTTGATTCAGATCTGGGGACAGGCCATGTATTTCCTCTTTCTCCCTCAGTCTTCCATGAACCAAGGCAGATTCCATGAAAGGACAGGGGAAAAAAGAGAAAAAGGACAGACAAATAACTGATAGTCTTTCCCTAAAAAGATAAGGTTGGCAGGTAACCTGAGTGGTAAACTTCAGAAAGCTATTTTTCCTATGTTGGGTGCTGGTTCTGTCTGTTCTCAGCATGCTGCCTGGGTGAAGGCACAGGAGTTTAGAGGATGCCAGTTGTGCTTTCAATTCTACTGTGTTCCTTGTTCAGCAGCCTGTCAGGGTTCGCCCAGATGTCTCCAGAAGTCACAGTACTAGAGAACAGCCCATGCAAAACAATCTCAATTTGCCCCCTGAAATTCTTCATGTGCCTTTCCTACATATTTCATTTTAATGCTTGTCTGTGTTGAATTCTGATGAATGTATTTACTTACTTTTACTGGCAAGCGACCTGCAGCCATGAATACTATTAATGACACTTAGTGCGCTTTGGGAAGCCCATTATCTGAAAGCCAGCTGCTATTTCAGGCACATTAGTTATACCCATTATCCACACACAAGCCCCATGATTGATTGTCTCATGCATCCTCACTAGCCCAGAAATAATGGCAGGCCAGTACTGACCCAGTCATGAACTTACAGCTAGGAGGGGTGATCACCTCTATGGTGGAACTGTTTCCACTGCAGGGCAGAAGTGTTTCATTTCTTGAGGCTTATGGCAAGCTCATGAAATCGATCCACCTTGAGGGATGGAAGATCTGGAGCCACTGCTTGTGACCTTAAGTCTCCACGCTGATGATCCTACCCCTCCTGAATCCGGCTTAGACCTGAAGAGCTAATCTGTGCAGGATCCAGCATCTCACAGAACATCTACCTGTTGCATGAATTCCTGGCAAGCATAGAGGGAAGCTGGAATGAACAGCAGCAGGATGGAGGGAAGGAAAACAACCAGTGTGCAGTCTCAGAAGTGCCAGTCTCAAGTAACAACTGAGTTAAAGCCATCGGCATTTTACATTTTACAGGAACACAATAATCTTAGAAATATTTCTAAAATGGATGCAAGTTTTGAGTCACTACATGCCCCACCATCCTTAACACTAAATCTTTGTAACTGTAGGATGAGGGAGAAATAGTCCTTAAAAGCTATGAGCAGGCTCTGCACTGTGGGTGTGAAAGACTTGATGTTGTGCCAGAAACAGATGACTTGCAATGTGAAAGCACATGGCAAGTGTAGATGTCCTCCAAGTGCCTTTCGAGACTGGGACCTCAGCTACCTAGATGCATTTGCAATTTTCAAGTTTTACCCTAAATCTTAAAGAAAAGGTTTTTATTTTCTACCTACTTTAACAAACAGCCATAAAGCTGATGCTCAGCTAGTGTGCCTACCAGAAAAATATTGGTCACACTTTTTCACTTTTTGAAGTGTAGATTAAATTTACTCTTTTAAGGAAATTCAGTATCATTAATGCAAATTTATGTGAATTACTCTATTATCCGTATCTCCTACAATATACAGAACATTGAGCTGATCAGAGCTCAGTGTTTTTGAATGTTTAAGACATTCAAAATCTGTTAAGATTAGAGAGGCATAATAAGTATTTTATCATGAGTTTTCTACAAAGAATACATATTGTTTAGTATCAATTACTACTACTATCTAATGCTAACAGCCCTGATCCAGAAGTGGATGTACATATGACAAACCATAACTTTAATGATATGGTTAGCTAATGGAGTGAAAGGAGCTTTCCTGGATCAAGCAATCCAGCAGGTTCTGTGAAAACCAGTACTCACAGTGACATTTAAAGATTTATACTCTCACTTTAAAGAAATAGGGGAAGATGTGGTACAGAATAAACTGATATGAAATCTCCATATGCCTATTATGTATGTTTCTCTGTTGGACCACAGTAAGGTGTAGTTTCTTGATGATAAGAACAATCCAGTTATAAATCTTTTTGTTTTCAATTAGACACTAATACATATATTGCCTTAACTATCCTGCATAAAGCAGTACCACTTCAGAGCTAAAACTAGCAGCATGTTTCAACTTTACAATAAAGTCTCAGTATCACTAGGTAGTACTGCTGGTTTTTTCACTTAGAAAGTAAAAACAAGGTCACAAAAATATAGTTTTCCTTTTTAAAATTAATTAATTGAACCTTTTTATATATGTCCATTGCCCTATTCCCATATAAGTATATGCAAGTTGAATAAAGATTTATAAGAATCAGTTGGTAATCAGAATTTGAGCAGAAGAGTATATTTTTTTAATAAACACCCCATTAAGATCCTGTGTATTGCTTAGATAGGCAAATGACTTGCATGCATTATTTTCCTTAAATTTGTGTGATTGATTTACTTACTGATCAGACCACTCTAAAAAGGAATGTTGGATTTCTGCATCAGAATTAAGCCTCTTCTTATTTTGACCAAACTAAGTAATCATCCAAATGCACTTGGGAAGTACCTATTTTTGAATCCACTGCATTTTACTTCCAGCACTCTTCAAATATAGTAGAAATAATAATAGTATGTGGTACATTTGTTAAGAGTTACATTTAAGGATCTTAAATGTTCTTTTCCTTAGCTCTGTCTTGGGCAATAAAATGTGCAGCTGTTAATATCAATAATTTGTACATTCAATTATTCAATTGGGTTTGCACTCATGCAAACATAATAAAGTTAACTGGGCAGGAAAAAATTGGACCATTGATTACCCCTGTTTTATTATTTTTAGCTTACTTCTTGATTTTTAAATATGTACTGGGAATACTAATTCTGCTGCTTACCTTCTAGTTGTCACCTCCCCTTCCAAATAGCCTACAATATGTAGTACATACTGTATATTTGCTTTTATCTTGAACATTTAGGTACCTCTTCATAACTAATATGATCAATCATAATAGCAAACACCTTTTTAGCAATCAATGTAGTAATTTTAATTTGCCTAGGAAATGCAAAGCATCTCACAAACCATTGGTATAACTGTTTATAGGTAATAAAAGTTAAAAATAGTGAATTTTAAATTTAAAGAGAATAAGTTGAAACTGTCACTTTTTTTTTAAATGAAGGATAGGAAGACAAATGTAGAACTAAAAGCAGATGTTGCCATGACACAGTCTAAATATTTAGGGGGAAAATACCACGAACACTAAAATAGCACTATGTTTTTGAGAATCTTGAGCTGTTGGGAAACTAACTTGATCATTTCTTAGTGGATACCAGGTCCTGGAAGGAGCTAAATGGTCTCATTCCCTCTGAGAAAGAGCAGGATGAGGATTCCCAGCCTGCTGCTGAACAGGGCCTTTGATGCTGGAAACCTTATTAAGAGTTGATCCAGAAAATGAAGAAATGTGGGATAATGATAATCGAGTAACATATATGTGTCAGAGAAAATGGCACCTCTATGGCAGACAATGCAAATATGTTGCTTTTAACCTTGTCTTGTATAATATAATAAGCAAATTGACAGAAAATATTTTAATAAAACACCCTATCTAGTAATTTTCACTCTGATACAACTTGTTTAGTGTGATATTATGCTATTTGGGAAAGAGCTTTTTATTCTTCAGCTTGTTATTGCTTTGTCTCCTACAAGTTTCCTGTACAAAAATATCAGAAACTTTCTCAAAGCCTTTTGTAACAACAAAGACTGACTCAAAAAAAGAATATCCTTTGCTACCCCTTTGTGACCCACAGAACAGATTACAGACACCAAGACGGTGTGGTGGCAAGGTCTTAACAGCAAAGTAAAGCAGTTAAAACAACACACAAACAAGGGTGTCTGCTGTCTTATAATGCAATGAAGCATCTCATTAACTAAGGTCTAATAGAACCAGCTCTGAAATTGCAGCTAACCTTTTGTATAGATCAACAAATTAGCTATTATAAGCAATTCAATGGCAATGTTTCAATCTACTCCAGTGGCTTATAATGGATATTTACACTGAATGTTTTCTGGAGGAAAATACCCCTGTTTAACTTTACCAAAACAATAACATCTGAGGCCTCTGAAAGAAATCCAGTGTTACATTTCACCATATAAAGGTTCTGAAGGAAGGAAGGATCTAAGGGAGCGTTTCTTCCAGCCTTTCACCCACTGTTGGCTTCCTTCTTATCCCCTGTCCAAAGGGCCATGCATCAAGCAGGCAGGTCCCAGCAGGCAGGGGTCCAGGCTAGGGCATGGCACTGCCACTCCTGACTCTTCTCCCAGAGCTGCTGTAGCCCATAGCTGATGGGATCATTTCTTTCATACTGAACTATTAGCTAAAGCTGGCCTGACAAGATGTGAAATATCTTCCAAGACATCTCACAATGCACATAGGTAGTGCATGCCACTTACTTGCATGGCAGTCTTTTAATTCAAATTGTGTGGAGTGCTTGCTACATAAGAAATATGGGTAACTTGGGCTTGCACTTGTGCTCATGTAAGCACTCATGTAAGCAATGCCACTGCCATGCTTTTTGCTTTAAAATATGAAATTCACAGAGGCAGCGAGAAGCAGCCACCATGGAGGGGATCCTGCTCTTCTTACATGTCACCTTCTTGTTCCCCCAGTCCAGGAAGACTCTCAGATGCTTCTTCAGGGTCTGAAAAGGGAAGACCTAGAGCTCCCTCACACTCCTTAGAGGAAAAGAAAAAAAAGAATGAATCAGTGGAAGTTATTATTAACAGAGTGAGACAACAATAATGCTGCTACTGTAGAAGGTTAAGCACTTTCACACAATTGCTGACTGTGTCTAGCCCCCACTGAACTGGGCAAGTGCTGAGCATACCAAACTAGCCAGGGCTGTGAGGTAAGTGCTCCTTGGAGTAGCAGCTAGCACCAGGACCATATGACTGTGATTTGTGGCACAGATTGGTTTCACAGAGGATCAAAACCTGCAGAAAAGTATGCACTGCACACAAGGGAATTACTGTGTTCCCAGTGCTTCTCCCCAGTGGACCTCTGCCAGTGATATTTGGACATCAGTTTTCAAGTACACACATCACAGTCCAACTCCTGCACAGCAGGTACTGTACAAAGACATTTATGGAGAATTTGTGGTCAGTGAGTAAATAATCACTGTCTACATTTAAATATAGAATGTTCCAAAGGATATTGCTGCTCGTGTTTTAAAAACAGAGCACACAAGCTTACTATAAATTTTCAGAGGCTTTGCCAAGCTGAAGTTCTCAGGTTTGCTTTAACCCAACTGAAACAATGAATCTTTAAGGTGCTGCTGTAAAAGCATAAATGACAATCACTGATTCACACAGGAACTGTAACTGCACGGAAGGAAAAGAATAAAGGAAAAAAGTAAACAAGTGTACCATCATAAAGGAAGTTCAGTATGGTAAGAGTTCAGAGTACCTCTTACTCCATCTTTTTCTTTTCTACAAGCATCATATTTTCTTTGTGTAGTTTATACTAGTTGTGGATTTTGGTTTTGAATAAAAGGCAGCTGGCAAAAAGTATTTGCCTATTTAGTATATGTGTAATTCCGATTGCTCTCATACAACGTGCATACTATTGGACTTGTTTCAAGATGTGACGGACGACACTTGTTTTACTTCACTCACATGAGTGGCATCACCTTTTAATATAGTATGTCTGGGTGGCAAGGAAGGCTTCTGCTCACTATATCCTGCCAGCAGTGCACTGATTTCACTCCATTTGCAGGGAAATGAGTTTCTCTTTTCCTAAAGGCAACAAAGTACTCACAGGAGAGTAGGCTTCGAGCACGCCTCAGTATGGACTGTGTGGAGAAGCCAGCAAGGACTAAGCCTGCAGTCCCACTGAAACTTTGTGGGCTCAGGAAGCAGGTCCCTAGGGGATCCAGGCCTTGGAGGATACTAAAGCAAGGACCTCTTCTAGGGTTCAGAGTACATTTTATGGTATTTCTTACAGCCCAGGAGGTCTTTGTTGGACCAAGAGAAGGCCTGAAAGAAAAATTTCTCATTGTGAAAAGGCATTAGACAGGCAAGAGAGGAAAACTCTTTACAACCCCCTGAACTGACATTAGGTCTTAGCCAACAGCTGGTTATTTGAAAAAAAGTTTACAGCTGCAGGTTCTGCTCAAACAAAATGCTACATTTAAAAGTTGAAAGCCATTTTGGTGCATTTGGATGTTCACATTCAAGAGGAGATGAAGACAGATTCCCCTTGAACTTCTGACCACTTTGGAGTTTTATTAAACAGCAAAGAAAACACAGGTGCCCAGAAATACTGTAAAAAGTGGTTTAACTATTGAAAAACATAATAAAATAAAATAAATTAGAAAACAATATACAAAACATCTTGAAAAACTGTTGTTGCTGGAATTTTAGTTCTGAAGGTTTGATTTGCATACTGTAGTACAGTTTCTTTCCTATGCCAAACTTGCAAAGTCTGGTCTCTGAGAAAGAAAAATTAGAACATTGTATTAAAGTTCTAATGAGTGATGAATTATAAGCCCAAAGTGGTTAAAATTTGTTTGTGGATAGGTATATAATGTCATTGAACAGCTGGAAGGCAATAAGAATGATAATTTTCCTAAGTCAGTGCATTAATATACAGGATGTTTCTCCATAGACTGCTGAAATACCATGAGTACATAATAACACCAGGGAAAATAAATTTTTCTCACATGCTCTACATGAACTGTTGACATGATTTTCTCCCTGCCAAAAAATGTTAGGAATACAGAGCAAATAAAGATCTTTCACTGGGAAATTATTTTGCATTTTGCAAAATGATAGAAAACATATTCCTTCTGCATTGCTTGAACAACAGGAAACATCCACTAGAAAATCTTGAAAATTAATATTGGCAATGCATTTCACATATGTCAAAACAGGCCCATTCTACATATTAGGCCTCTTTTACAAACACAATTTAAATATATGAAAGATAGATAAATTAATATATTCTATGTAACTGTATGCACACATTAATTTTGCCTAAGAAAAGGAAAATTATTCCTTTTAGATATAAGTTCTTTAAAACATATGAAGCTTCTCCTTAACGAACAATAGGCTGCATGCCAGGAATACAGAGTTTAGATGTTTCAGAGCCTGCTATGTTAATGTGTGAGCTTGTCCTGAAAAGCTTGAATATATAATCTAATCAAAATCGAGGTGATTCTACATGGAAAACAAATCCAATGTCTTTTATCAGAAAAGGCAAGAGAATGTGAGTTAATAAGAATTGCCTCTTAATAATTATAGAAAATAACTGTTAATAGAGTGCTAAAGAGTTCAAGAGTACTTAGGAGTGTAATGTTCTAATTCTGTCCTTCCCCTTCATCTCCTCCTCCCTTCTCCCATCCTTCTCTCTAAGGATGTGCTCCCCCAGCCCTGTCCACCTCTGTCCCTTTCAGCCTTGCCTGTCCCCAGTGTTCTTGCTCCAAACAGCCCTCAGCTGCCTAAGTGCTGGCAGAAGGCACCTTATGAGCCGAGAAGAGAGAAGGAGGCGGAGAAAGCTGGGAGAGATTACTTGAATCTTCCCTGTGCTATTACACAAAACTCTCCATTCTCCTTAGGCTTGGTTCTGATGCCAAGATCAATGCTGGTGGGCTGGAGGCACTGGTGTTGAGTCCCCACATAGCACAGGACACGGTAAAAGCTTTATGCAATGTGACTGGGTGAAGCAGGCAGCAAGCACACAGGTGTTCTCTGTGCGCAGAAGGTGTATTTTGTTCTCTTTATAATCCCTCGCAAGAAGCTGAAGGCCCCCCAAACGCCTGCTAATAGACCTCTATGACTGCAGTAGACAAGCAATGTAATCCATCACAAATTCCAGTACATCGAAGCAATATTAGTACCATGACTCTGCATTTTTTTCTTTGGAAAGAATTTGATTAGTCTTAGTATGGCCTGGATTTATCAAAGTCTGATCTCTGTTCCTTGCTCTTGTGCAGGTGTTTACATTAATATAAATTAAGCATAGTAAAAATCAAACACAATGTAAATTAAATACAATGCTGCTGAATTAGAGTAAAGTTGGCAGACACGGAATTTGGCAATAGAGATTATAAAGAAAAATGAGCTTGTAAGGGAAAAAAAGTGTGGAATATTTATTTTCTTTTAAAACAGGAAGGTTAAAAGCTGTTTAATTATTCTTAAAACATATATTGGTCTATGATAGGTTCAATTCCAGACAGCTTGACTGCAGTTCTTTACTAATCTGTACTGAGACTAGGGG
Organism: Chiroxiphia lanceolata; assembly: GCF_009829145.1. NCBI lineage: Eukaryota > Metazoa > Chordata > Aves > Passeriformes > Pipridae > Chiroxiphia > Chiroxiphia lanceolata. The sequence continues at coordinate 35,103,493 of NC_045641.1, forward strand.
AATGCTTAACAACTCCATCAAGGCATCTGAATAGTGTCTTCATTACTGTATTAAGTACTGATTTTACTACTCAAAATGGAAAAAAGATTACTGCAATTTGGGGTTAAAATATATCAAGGAGGACTTAATAAATACCGCTTAAAATTTTTATTTTAATACACGACCACATAATATTTTGAAAATGGAATCTGACTTGTTTTAGAGTTATTTATGGGTTCTTTTTTTTTCTCAGTGACGATTTACAATTCCAGATACAATGATAACTTAGTAAGTAAGGCATGCCCTTAATTCATGTACACAGTCCATGGATAGTTCTCTGAATAGCAAAGTATGAACTTGCCTCTGAGGCTTCTTCTTTCAGAAGCTATATCGCATCTGATACCAGCAACGTGATTTGCCACTCCTAAGGCAGAAAATGAATGCTCAGAATATACCAATCTCTCTTGGCGGAGAGCCACACTTTCTATTTATCAGGCATCCTTTTCAGTAATGGGTTAACCCTTACAGACAGCTAATGTTCACTCTGCTTCTGCTGGAACACATTTAAGATAAAATATTTATACCTCTCCATTGGAATAAGCATTAAAAAGGCAGGATTGTTCAAAATAATGGTCTAAAAGAGGAATAAAAATGAGAACCCAAAATAGGCTAATAAAATCCTTCTCAAATATGCAGATATCTAAGGGAAAAAAAAATTAGAATTTTTTTATATCTGACATTGATATGGAGGAAGATTTGTTATCACTGGTCAGCAACAAGCTAGAACACGTTGACAAGTACAAAATGACTCATGAGAGTCTGCATGTGTTTAAAAGAGCAGATCGTGCTTAGTAAAATGGATTTCATAAGAAGGTGGCACAGAAGAAATTAATGAATGTATGCAGATAGTTTGCCTCTCATTGTCTTCCCTGATCTCATATGTATATGTATGTGTGTATGTATGTATATATGTATTTATATGTACGTATGCATAGAGCTTAGAAGATAAAGTGACTTTTAGCCTAATTTTTCTGGTAAAGGTATCCAGAAGAACTCTTGACTTCTTATATAATCACTCAGAGGAACAGGACAGACTCTCAGGATATGGGGCTGCACTCAGGGAATGCTCAGTGATGAGTGACAGAAAAGTCTGAAGATAGATCCCAAATGCTCACAATGGCTGTCTGGTCATGATCACCTGCCTTTAAAAGATAATCAGATCAAAATGTATGATGGTCTCCCTTAGCTACCCAAGTGTGAAGTCAGCTAACACGGATTGCACGTGTGCCCAGAGTTACTTCTTCAATGAACTTTAAGTAAGAACAGGAGTTTCTCTTGTAATGTAAAATTGGCAAAAGTCTTCAATATGAGTAAAATGACTCTCCACTGTCTGTACACCTACCCTGGCCGTGTGATGGGCTCTACGTGCAGTGAAGGGGCATCCACAATTACTCTGGGCAATCTGTTCCAGTGTCTCACCATTACAAATCAGAGCCTCAACAAATAATTTAGACTTAATGTACCTTCCCTTCCCATTCAGTCCCCAACCTGTAGGATAAATGCAAGGGGGAAAGGGGATGGTCTTACCCTGGATGAAGCTAGACCTTTCCTCACAAATTTACACTTGTAGAAAAGAGAAAGCCTACTCCCATACATGGCTCATCATTGCAGATGATGCTCCTGCAGTTTAGGGACTCATACCACTGCCCAGGCTTTGACATCGACTCCTGTCTTCAAGAAGTTCTAACCCCCATAATCAGGATATCCTGGTTATACACTACAGTGCAAGTAAATAGCAGTGACAGACTTGTTTTCAGTTCCTACAGTCTCAATTTCTGCTATGAAATACAATCACAATTTCTGTGGGCAACCCATTCCGGTGTCTCACCACCACAAATCAGGGTCTCCACATATAATTTAGGCTTAATGTGCCTTGCACTGTTAATGTTTTCCAATTTATCACGTCTTGAGAATCAGAAAGCTCTTCTGAACTTTTCTCCCTTGAGTTTGTTAGTTCAAAAGAGAGAAGGCAGTAAAAGACCTGCCAAAGACAACACAAGGACTACACAGCAGATGGATAGGCAGACAAAACAGATAGTTGGATAGCTATAGGTAGCTCAGGCAAGATCCACTCTTTCCAAACTTGACGACTTCTGCAAAACACATGTATTTATCTCCTAACTGAAGAGGTGCAACATTGTGATTAATGTAAAATCTTAACACAGAGAAATAAAGCTACACAATTGCCAGGACAATAGTTACACTAAGTGGAAACATTGAAAAAAGTTCCTCTAACCCTCTTCAGCAACACCATCAAAACAAAAGCATTAACCTACAGGGTAGCCGTACGTTAACCAACACTTCTGTGTCTCCTTAAAAAAAGAAAAAAAAAAGAAATCTGAAAGAATAAACAAGAGTGGGGGTTTCGTAGGGGCCTTTGTTTTTAATGATAGTTAGTTCTTGGATAATTTTGTCATCTGACTGGAAAGATAAGAATGGAACAGTGGGAGAGAGAACGATGGAAATGCAGTAGCATGCTGAATATAAGGTAAAATAACTAAGTTGATAGCAATTATTGTGTAAGCCTCAAACTGTGATCTAATCAACTATCACAACCTAAGCAGGATTGAGCTGCATTGGTACTTGAAGGGAAAATCTCATATGCTGTTGAAAACACTGTTGATGATTTGATAGGTGCTATGTTTCTCTTCTGATTCTCTTAGGGAAACAGATCACAGCTAGGGTTTAGAAGGAACTTGTAATTATTTACGACCAATTAGCATAACAGTATTATTATTAGAGAGGATATTTATTTGCTTCTTGTCTACTACACTGCTGCATTTTCATAGGAATATGGTATTTTTCTCACCTTGTCTTCAACTTTCTATAGCATTTTAGAGATATTGAATAGCAATTATATTTTATTTCAGAAGTGGTTCCTACTCTAGGACTGAACAAAGTGATTCTCACATAAATGCCATGAGCTTTACATACTTAAGACACTTAAATAATGCTATTTAGAATTTATAAGACTCCTGTGAGACAGCAGCAAGGTTTTACCTAGAGTTCACGCAACCAGGATGAAAATCTCCTAAGCAGACCCTGAAAAGCTGGGCCATGCACCATTAAATCACATGTAAAATATGTATTGTTTTGGCTGGCAAATTAGCTTCATGGGAATGAGTTTCACTCTCTGATTGTAATGTCCTTTGTGAACTAATTGAATAAAGTTTACATTAACATATAATTTTAATACTATTAGAACAATACAAATAACCAGTTAGTGAAATAAGCGTTATTAGAGACACCCAGACATCACGGAAGAAGATTTTGTGGGAACATAGACTACAAGTTCTGGGTCTTCTGTGGAGCATAATGTGCTGTTACACTGGAGAAGACATAATAATTCATTTAACATACTAGAGATAAGGTGCTGAAGGGGGAATAAATGGACCACATCAGTTAAGTCTGCTACACAAGGTAAGGAATTTTATAAACCACATGTCTTTGCTGAGAGATAAAGCCCTTCTGGAATTAGTGCTACATCAGCTATCAACAGAAGAAATATGGACGTAGCAAAGAAATTTTATTTAAAACACTAATGAAATACATTGTATAGTTCAGTGTGAATGTGATTTAATCAGTCTTTCATACTCAGACATTAGAGTGGCGGCAGACATCTGTGTCTAAGAACGACTTAAGCAACCAGAGAGTATGTTAAAGTTTGTAGTTTGGCACTAGCCCAACGAAGTCTATCTTGAATATATGCATTATTAAAGAGTCCCACTCAGATGAATTGAAGAAGAGAGGGATGGCTCATATTTTAAATTCTTTTACCTGTTTATGCTTATACATGAAGGCCAAATTTCTGGTGTGTAATGAAGCACCTGACTTAGAGCCAACCTGAGCCAGCAGGTCCCCATCCCATAGCCTGGCACCACACAGAGGCAGCAATTCAAGGCTAGAGCAGTTTGAATGTGTTTGCAGAGTGTATTAGCTCGGGGCAGTGCCATGCCCATGCAGCTACACATTTCCAGATCTGAGCAGCTTCTGTGTATTTCTGCACAATAGACTCTTTTATTCCCCGTCAAGTTAACTCCAGAAAAGCCAGTCTGGTGTCAATATGACCAGAAATCTTAGTTTTGTCGCAAGATGAGCCTTGCTGCTATTTCTTACCGGTTTCTCTGACAGTGAGTTGTGTGAAAGAAAAATGTAAATATACTGTCAAATGTTATTTAATGTATTCAACATATACTTTCCAATGCTTTTCAATTTAGGATACATGCTTTTAAATATGTTGGGTGACAGATTTTATTTTATTTGTTGGTTTTATAACCATCAGACAAGTTAGGGTGTTGTGCCTGCTCTTCTAACTTTCTCTGAAGAATAATAGTCCAGTCTTTGGATCCTGCAATCTATACTTAGTGCAGGGTCTCAGGACTGATAAGGAAAAAAAAAAAACCCACAACAGTGAAAAGCAGTTAATCAGTCCCAATAAATACTTAGGACCGACTGTCTTAGGGATGGCTCTAACTTGCATTAGCCAGTGCCCTGTCTGCGTACATTTGCCCATGCCTTATATATACTCAGTTGCCTTAAGGCCTGATTGTATTCCAATGCATGGACTCAGGGTGCTCTGAATCTGCATATTTCACAACCAAACTCCTTGACTGCACATTTTAATCTTCCAGAATGCAGTGCCTTATTTTGACACCTGCTCCAGAAGCTCTCCAGAACCTGGTGGTGTAATCCCAGTGTGGTACAAAGTGGTAAAAGTGAGGGCCCAGTGATAAGTCTCATGGAGATATTCAACTACAAAACCTAAAGATAGATGCCTACTTGTGAGTCCCCACAGGCAAGCCATGTTTTTAAGCTGACATGATAAATCAGTGGAGTCAGAGACCTGTGAGAGGGAACTCCTTTCAGAGCAGAGGACTAGGTAGCTGCTACATACAGACTGCTGGTGCTAAGACACACTAGCACCTCCCTCCTGACCTTCTGCTCTGCAAGGATGTGGACCTCCTGTAGGTGCTGCCTCGTGTCCACCAACACGGTGTGAATGCCTCAGTAACTGCTCAAATAGCACAGTGTGGGCATCTCATTTGATCCTCCCTTCATGAGCCAGTTGAAATGATCTCCAGGCTCCTGCATTGACTACGTCTCCACTGCTGGTAACAAGCACTTCAAACCCACATGTCAACATCCATGTATAGACACATACATTTAGGTTTCTTAATTAGGGAATAATATCCTCAGTCATTTCCACATGAAAAGGATTAAGTGCACAAATCCTGAAACACTTCTTTATGAAACACTTAAAGCCCCTGGTACAGGAAAGGTGCTTGGTGTTCCTGAGCTAAACCAATGTGGCAACTACGTCCCCAGAAGGGGTTAGCTGCTGAGTTGCTTTAAATGCAGAAGACATTGGCAAATAAATACTTATTTTTGTTTTGCTCTCTTCACCCACAAGATGTGGTGCAGCCAGGTCCTTAAAATAGAGTTGGCACTGGAACGGATTTGAGGCAGCTGAAGAAATTGTCGGTGATGAGATGGCTGTACAAGCAAACGCCTCAGAGATGAAATAAGTATGAACTAAAGGCTACAATAAGTGAAAGAGATTCACAAAAAGTACAGGCATTGTCAGCATGCTTCTTCCTCTTCCCCATCCTTTGAAGCCAGCCAATATTGTGGAAAGCAGCCAGAGCAGAAAAGGAAGCAGCCTGTATTTATAAGTCTAACAAGCAAGCATAAGACTTTGGGACTAATTTAAGAGAATGATGGGAAAAAAATGTGCCAAATCCAGTTCTCAATGACTTCACAGCATAATTTTTTTTAGAAACTGGAAGATTCATCTTTCTGTTTGATGTGGAAATAAAGATATCAGCAAAACACAGAGCTTTACAGGCATGTGGATATCATGGCCACCATCATCATTTCTCCCACTATTGGGAAGCAGCTATTTTATCCTGATAATATATTCACAGGCAATATTGCTTTTTCTCACATCAGTTTCTGAGCAGATAAGAGAGTTCTTTTCCATTTGGTACAGAGAATTCCACAAAGGTCTAAAAATGATGAGTTGATATTTTTTTCCCTTTCAAGTACTGAAGTTCATAAAATAAACTGCCAGTCTTCTGAAGATTTGGGTGAGGATTTGCTGGAGCATAATCACACTAGAAGACTGAATGTAAGAAACAGGAATTTTTTTATTCAGCCTAAAGACAGAATAATGACTTCTGGTTTTCTGCAGTAGTACATCTCCTTTAACTCCTAATAGTGCCATTTCATGGTTTCCTTTAAACTACTAGGAATTTCCTAATAAAAATGCATACAAGGAAACTGACCAGATAGGTAAAAAAGAGAAAAAATAATATGTATGAGATTGTCGGGAGTATTAACTTTGGTAATTTTGAGATGCAATGTGGAAAAGCTACAAGCAACAATTCTGTCTTTGATAAATTTAATAGCACGTAACAGTCATTCAGATTAGAAGTCACAGAGGACAAGGATGCAATATCTACTAAGGAAGAAGTTAAGAGGTTTTTAAAGTGGTCAGTAGTTCAAGGACCTTTACTTACCTAGAAATTCAGATTATATAAACACATCTTTGATTTCCTGAAATTGATTCCGGTATGAAAAGGCAAGCTGGTTTTATATAATGCCACACTTTCAGAAGACAGGAGAATTGGAAATGACAGGTGATTATATCTAATTAAACTGTATTAGGATACATATAGCCAATGGATTGAATGCTATACTTGTTTTGATTCCTTCATTTTCAGTGAAGATATTTAAAATCAATTATTATTTATTTTGCCACTAAAAATTATCTTTATATTTACAAAAACAAAAGAACCCATTAATTTTTCAAGTTCTACAATTATTAGAATGCTTCAGAAAGTTTTATGTTTAATTTTAATATATTTGTAAAGGACAATATTTTTTGTTTTCAGAAGGGCCTGGGATCCGAAAGATTTGGGATATTCTGTAATAAAATGTGAAAAGTTAAGCAAAGGGTGAGTGTTGTTTGGACTTCTTGGTCATTTACAAACTTTTTGAAGAAAGGAAAGAATAATGTATAAACTAGGCAAGTGTGTTAAAAATATTCTCCAAAAGTCATGTCATGTAGAACACCTAATGAATTTAAAGCACAGTTTCAGTAGCATTTTCAGTAATTGAGAGTACATTCTATATTAAGGGAGAATAATTGGGTATTAAGATGGAAACCATGTTCCATTTGATTACCATTCAGTTCTGATGAGTTGAAGAGAACTTTGAAATTGTATCATGTCCTTACTGTACTAGCAATAATCCTATGCAAGGATATATTTTATATTCAGTTTCCTTTCTGCTCACTTGGTTTTTGGGTTTTTTTTATTTGCTTCCTCCAAAAGTAATTTTCTTATTGTCTTCTTACTGATAAGGAATGACTTGATGCAGATGAAATAAAACTAATTTTAAAAGGAAAAAGTAAAAATGGAATTCCCAGGGTAGATCAATTCTACTGCACGTTTCTGTTATTAGTTCAGAGTGTTTCACTTGTTAGCCATTTGTAGGCCATCTCATGCAAAATTATTTACCAGTAAAACACACCGACTTAGTGAGTCACCACTATGAAATGCACTGCGGTCAGCTCATGGCTCCTGTGCACTTCACATGGCCATTTGCACAACAGCAGAGAGAGTATAAATGCTGTCATTCTGATATGCAGTTATTTTTATTGGGTATTAATAGCTGATAAAAATCAAGCTTCAGAGCTTAAGCTGCCTGCCAAAATAGATATCTAGTGATGCTGATGCTTTCCCTGGTTATCATAGAGTGAGAAAATACAGTATTCAGCTTCCATCACTTGATTGATCCACCACTGAAAATCTGAGTCAAGATTCACCTTATCAACTAAATGATCAGATAACAAATTGAGCCAACAGCTTGATCAGTCATTCTGCAAGCTTAAGAGATTGCATTTGAGAATGGGCTTTGTGTATTGCAACTGTAAGTAATATATAAACTATATCACTGAACCATGGAGGAAAACAGTTTTTCAAGATCTCTGGGTGACGTACTTTCAGAGATAAACACAGCCAGATATCAAATGGCCAACAGGAAGAGAGGGTAAAAAACCCATGAAATCTGCTCAAGGAGATACAAAATACGGTACTCCTGCAATCACCTTTTGTCATAAAAGGTGACAGTGACCCTTTTTTATTTCTTTGAGATTATAATCTGACAGAAAAAAAAATAGAAGGTGTTACTGCAAAGGAATCATAACTTGTTAAGGAAAAAGTATTGCATTAATAGCAGGAGTTACTGAAATATCCATTATCAATTTGCAGTCTCTATTTTTCTGTACTTTTGTGTTCCGAGAAAAGATGGGTTGCTTAGAGCCCAGGTAGTGGTATATGGGGATTCTTCACCTTGAACTCTGCTTACAACACCAGCCACTAGTCTCTAGTGACCAAGGACTGCTAGCCCCTGAAGACCACTCCTTGACCTGTACAGGATGAGTTGAGTGCTCTCAGATCAGCACCCATGCAAAAAATGATAGTACCACGTGTTTGATGCTAGTCATAAACCCCAGCAGTGTTTTTGGCTATGAAGCCAAGAATTTGCCATGGTATGACAAAGTATTTTCTGCCTGCTTTCTACATTAGAGATAAGGCAGCATATGGAATTCTACTTGGTTGCAGCAGCCTCTGCCTGCTCTATGAATCTCTGCTAACTGACTGGTATTGCATGTCTATCACCAGATCTAAAATTCACATAACAACAAATGTATATTGCATATTTTGCCTACTGCAGAGCTGGAGCCTCCAACCTTCAGGAGAACAAATAGCAGCCTTTCCTTTCCATGCAGAGCAAACTGCCTTTTATTTCTTTCACAGCTTTCAAATGCCATGACTGCATCTCGAAGTTGCATTTCATTAAGGCATCATCTTTTATGTATTACTAACACACCAATTCAATGAAATATTAAGATGAAATGATCTTGTGTTGGCTAGAAGAAGCCAGGCACAGTGCAGAAGCAGGTATTGGAAGTGCTTAGACTCTTTGCAGTGACTCCTTCTGGAGATATGAAGCATTAGTTACATACCTCAAAATAAGTCTCTTCATTCAACCTCAGTTATAAAGATACAGCCCCTTAAGATACTGTTTAAAACAAGATCAAATATCAAAGAAGTGACAAAATGAGCAACTCTGAAAAGATAGATGTAGTCTCAACCTTTAATATTACTTTAAATGAAATAATTTGATCACTCTAGCTAGCATGTTTTTGTTGTTTCTTTTTCTTTTTTTTTAATTAATATGTGTAGTCCTTAATTTTCCCTCACTGCTTTTCAGAATACCTTAAGGATGAGCAACAGGAGTTCTCCTTACTTGTTACCATTTATTACTACTTGTCCTTCAGGACTGCATAGAGATCCAGCATGAGATCAAGAATTGCTTCTCAAAAACTGCTGTAAATATAGTTCCCATGGCAAAAACCTGCAATCAGGGATAGAAAGGGGTGGCACAAAAGAAATAACCTTGTTATCTCCTTTTGATTGTACTAGTATTTTCAATGGAAATATGCTGGTATCACTTTTCGCCTTTTCTGTATTTACTTCTGTATAATAAAGAAGAAAAAATATAGTATTGCATTCCTTCACTGTTCTTGTGTATTGCCTTTTCACTCCAGGTATTCTCTTATCTCTGACTCAGGAAGAAATACTTCTTCAGGCCAGGTTCGGGGATAATGATTGCATGCTAAGTGCAATCCTTAGAAAAACAGATATGTCTTTATGTGCATAAAGACCTTCTTGAACTGGGACCTTATGAGTTAATGGTTTCACTGGCAGGAGCAGTGAGCACAGGAATACTGCTCAAGGTCTTTAGTAAAAGGGAAAGACTTCCAGAATGGAGTGGCTTGCCAGGCACTGCAATTCCTGATAGCACACTGCAAAGGGATGAGTGTCCTCATAGGTAAAGACATCTGACAGTGTAGACATTTTCCTGGCTTTGGAAAGAGAAAAAGCCAAGTAATTAATAGAGAAAAATATAGCAATGCCTAATCAGTCAGCACTACTGCAATGCTTCAGATTTCGTGGCTGACACAGCAAGTTCCCTCCCCTGTGTCCTCAGGCTTGGGTGCACTCAGGTATCACCCTGACTTGGCAGAAGTGGCTGTTCGGATGTGTTGCTAAACTACCTCTGTCCTAATTTCTTATTAAAATAGAAGAAAAAATAAAAATACACTGCAATATAACATGGAAAGTAAAAATCTTCCAGGGGAAGGGAGGTGAGGTAGGGCTGCAGCAGGTGCACCCCAGCGCCCAGCTGCTCCTTGCGTCTTGCCCATCCGCACCAGAAGATGCCACTATCCCAGTTTGAGAGGATAAATAAGTACTGATCTCTGGCTTCTCTGAACATGACCAAAAGCTTCTGTATGTCTCAAACTGTATGTGCTTTAGGAAGATATGTAGCGTAGGATCTGAGCTTTAAAGCAGTTGGAAAATCCTTGTTAAATCTCAGCACAGGATTTTTTTTCGGTTTGGCCTGCAGGCATTTCTAAGAGTGGAACACCACTTTCCTGCCAAGACAAATTCTACCTCTTGCTTTTATTTTCCCATGCCACTTCCTGTGCCAATCAGCCTTTTAATTCTCCTGCACATCCTGTTAGAAAAGCACTTCTGCTTCTCTTTTCAGCACTGATTTCTCCTTTAGCACAGTACCTCTACTGTACGTAGATTATAGCCTTCCCCTTAAATTTCAATCTTGGCCTCCTGTTGATAAAGATGGTACACACTGCTAAATAATGGATGCTGCTTAAGAATGGTAGAGAAACATTTTCCCAAAGTATTACTGTTTCTGTGCATTGATATAATGTGGCTCATCGCACGGAGAAGCTAATAGATTATTTCTTTGCACATTATACTACATTATATTGTTCTTCCCTTTTAATGCACAAAAGGAGAGAGGCAACTATATCCATAAAGGATCTGGTTGTGGCTCCTTTAATTCTGTGACCATAAATGCTTCTTGCAATCAGCTCTCAGTGAGGGCTGCAGTGAAGAGCAGCTCGCAGATATTTTTCCACCAGGAGTGAGTACACCACCAGTATCATGTTTCAATAGAACAGCTGGTGTTTAAAAGGCTGGTAATTACAATTTTATTCAAAAAATCAGAACTGGTGGAGCTAAGAAGATCATTGATTCAGATGGATGACCTTGAAAAGCAGATTGCAATGAACTTGTTGAACTTTTTAAAAAGTAAAAAAAATAAATAAATAAAAATAGATCTCTCTATAACATTTCTGGTACTTTCTGGTAACATGTTACAATCTTCAATTTTCCCCCAAATACTGTCATTATGAAAATTGACTGGAAAAAAAATAGTCTGAAAACCCTCATTATTTTACTATTCCTTCCAAGGGTGTGGATGTTGTTCTAAAAACTGCACTTCCCAGTAATTAAAAGCTCTGCAAAATTTTATGTTTGAAACAGTAGCTCATGCTGATGGTGTGTTTTATAGAAATAAGAAGACAAAAAGAGCTGTACTGGTATGAGAGATGGACAGCCAGTCCCCATCTCTGACAGCAACCATAAGCAGCTGCACAAGGAAGAATATGAGATGTAGCAAATCTACAGTAATATTTCTTCTTAATATTTCCCAGCCTCCATGTGTTTGGAGTTCAGACTCAAAACATCAGTGCATTTCCCTTTGGTGATCCTGTCCAGCACTTGAAACCTACATTGACCTAAAGCATCTGCAGCATCCTGCAGTGGAGTTCTACAGCTTAGCTGTGAGCTCTGTGAAACACAGAATCACTGGATAATTCAGGCTGGAAGGGACCTCAAGAGGTCTGCAGTCCAACCTCCTACTCAAAGCAGGGTCAGCTACAAGGTCAGACTAGGTTGCTCAGGGCTTTATCCAGCTGGGTATTGAAAACCTCCATGGGCAGAGACTGCACAACATCCTTGCTCCAATATTTCTTTAGTCTCGTCTGGAAAATATTTTCCTTTACACCCAGTCAGATCTGCCATTCAGCTCTGTATCACTTCATGGCCATTGTCCTTTGTTTTTCTGATGTGCACTGCCAGGATGGGCCTGGCTCCAGATCCTCAGTAAGGCATGAGTACTGCTTGGCAGGTGCTATTTAGTACTACTTAGTAGGTACTGCAGTCAGGTTCTCCCAGGGCCATCTCTTTCCCAGGCTGAAGATGCCCTGGTGCCTCAATATCTCCTTTAAGTGCAAATGTCCCAGATTTGACCATCATGGTGGGCCTTCACCAAACTCACTCCAGTTTATTGATGTCTTTCTTGTACTGTAGGGTCCCAAACTGGATGCAGCATTCCAGCTGTGCTCCAATGAATGCTGAGTGAAGGGCAATAATCTCTTGGCCGTTGTGCTCCCACTGACACAGCTGGGCTTGCTTTCAGCTGTCCCCATTACACATGGCATGAAGTTGATTCCTTTAAGCCTGTTGTCAGCCAGGAGTCCCAGCCCTTTCCCACAGATCTGTTCCCCAGGCACTCAGTCCCCCCAGGCCCATCCAGCTGTTAACCCAGGGCCCTCCCAGATCCACAATTTACTCAGCAGCATCAGGCTACTCACTGTTTCCTTCTCTATTCTAAATAACTCCCTGTATTTTGTTGGCTTGTTTTGAGTATTTTAGTTAATAGTTGCCTAAAATCACATATATTATAGCAAAGTGTTTATTGGATTCATGCTGTTTATATTTCTAGAGTGAAAGCAGATAAATACCTTTGTAAGGCATTTGGTAGTAACCATAGCTGCCAGTTCTGAGTACATTTACAGAGATGGCACGCTGCTTTTTATCAGTGATCAGCTTCATGATGCTGCTGAATTTATTCGGTGTTGCCTCTGCAATGTACCTACTCTTTACTTTCTGTTTGGATTGCAGATACATATATTGCTAATACAGACGACATGAAGCTCCTCCATGTTCTGGCATTTAAGTATTTGCAGTCTAGCAAGATGTCACTTGTCATGTATTTGCTTAACATACAGCATCCTAAAGGCTGCCAAAATATTTACAAATATTGTAAAAAAGGAAATCCAGACAAAACATTATTTCAATTAAGGCAGTTTTTCCTGTTTGTGCTCCAAATAATTACAAAGGGGAAACTGACAACTGAAACTAAAAAAGAAACGAAACTAAAGGAGTCAGTCATGTCCCATAAAGTCTAACCACCTGTGAAACAACCAATGGGCTACTGCTCATCCTATCACATTGTGTGGCTGCAAACCTTTAAAACCATGAGCCACGTCGGCTAAGAGCAGTCCAGAAATAAACTTTTGTCTTGCATTTACTTTTCAGAAAAAAAATGAATAACTAGTACAAGGGAGAAGGAGCATGTTCTCAGCATAAACTCTTGCCCTAAATGATCTGATTTGGAAGACTGTATGAGCGGTGCGATGTCATTTTGGTTTCAGCCCTTGGTGTACATGTTGACACTGTTACACAAGCCTTGAGACACTGAGTTTTCTGCAGTCTTTCTGCTGCGTGCCATTTCCAGATGTCCCATCTCCAGCGATGCCCAGTGGCTTATCTAGCACCAGTGTGAGGATGCTCTACATGATGAGTAATTATTGAGCTCTGCTGCAGTCCCACCTCCTGTCCCCTATTTAAATGCGTACACACTACTCAGACAAATTGTGGCAAATTGGTGCAATTAGCTCGTGCATCAAGAAAACGCTGTTCCAACGGGGAAAAATAAATGAATGGACCTTGCCAGGTTTTATTGCTACCTCACTTATACCTGTATCTACTATGCGAATGCAAACACACATACATACATACATATCTACATCCATCCATTCATTTTAACAAGTTGTACAACTTTTCTTCCAAACTGTCGGTGCTGGAAGGCTAGAGAACCATTCCATGCTGGCCATCAAGCCACTACACGGTTATCATGCTAATCAAAGCCCGCTTTGAAACGCTATTTAGTTTCATTACCATCACAAAGGAACAGCTAAAGAACATCTAAAGGCGGGGGTGGTGGGGGTGGGGGTGGTGTGTGGAGGGGATGTGAACGGTCTGAGACACTATAATCTATTTGAACAGCCATGTTTATTGGAAACAGGAGGGGAAATTGTTTAGCGTAAGCTGGTATCAATCACTGAATGGTTTCTGTTCCTTGTTATTAATGCGCAGGCAGCCAGGCAGGGAAGAATGGGCTCTGTGGAAAGACAGACATCTCCCCACTAAAGGGGGAAAGGATTGGTACAGCCCCCACCCCCCGACCAGATGGACTCTTGCAATCTACCATAAAGACTAATTTTTTTCCCAGACGAGGACAGAGAAGTTATAACAACTCAATGCCTGAATGATCTTTTGTTATTTTGAAAAGTTTTGTGCGTTTTTTGTATATGCAGATTGAATTGGTTTTTAGGGGTAAGAATCTTCTCCAGAAAGGAGCCTCCATCCAGTAGAGAAGGAGGCTTAAGTAACTAATAATTAGTAATTAAATAATATTGCCTGACTAACTATCTAGGCTATGTGTAGGTGTAAATGTTTTACTGCATGTTTTATTGCATAGTTGTCACTTACTATTTTATTAAAGAAACGCACCCTTTCTCTTTAAAACAATATCATCTTAATAGTTTGCTGGATTTCTCTGTTTTGACTTAAGGTTAACAAATTAAAAGTGAATATTGATTTCAGAGGAATTAAATCAAGTGTCTGCAGTTATCATTCTGCAATAGATAACAGGTGTGGAGGCTATAACCCGGTGTAAAACTGCTGGTAAGAACAATGTAGGCAATGATCTCAAGGACTTTGATGCAATGAGTAAATCCACACAAAAGCTTTCCCAGGCTCCCTGATTTTGGCTTGAAAGACCATTATGGAGCCACAGTTGTGTATATTCAGGACAGATGCTGAAGGATGCTTTTCATTACATTTACACTTAAACTTTAAAGCAAACAAGAGTTTCCTGTTATGTCAGTTAGATCAAGAAGTACTTACATATGCAAATAAATCTACAAAATAACAGCCTCAAAACTGATCCTCCCTGCTTTCCTATTAAAAACATCATTTTGCTTGTTCATAATGAATTAAAATGCATGCTCAGAGTTGGATGTCTAAAAGAAAAGTGGACATGTTTTCTTCTGCCAAGTTCTGAAATATTCCAAGTCATACCTGCCAGGCTGCAGTCACATCAGATTTCATAAGCTAAATGAGTTTTGATTAGGTCAATACTTGGTTAGAAAGACGTAGCAGGTGAATCAGAAAGTAAACATTCATCAGTAGATAGTAGACCTCATTTTGTGTTAGGCTAGTATTTGAAAGGGCACTATGCCACTGCAAGTCTCCAGGTTGACACAGACAGCTAAGATCTTTGTGGCTGTATTGGGTCTGCGTGGTAATGTTTTGGTAGCTGGGGACTACAGAGGTGACTTCCATGAGAAGCTGCCAGAAGCTTCCCCCATATCTAAAAGAGCCAGTGCCAGCTGACTCCAAGACTGACCCACCGCTGGTCAGGGCTGAGTCCATCAGCGATGGTGGTAAATGCCTCTGGGGTAATATATTTAAGAAGGGGGAGAAAAACCTCCACAACTGCAGCTGGAAGTGAGGAGTGAGAACATGTGAGAGCAACAACTCTACAGACACCAAGGTCAGTGGAGAAGGAGGGGGAGAAGGTGCTACAGGTGCCAGAGCAGGGATTCTCCTGTAGCCCATGGTGCAGACCACGGTGAGGTCTGCATGCCATGGCAGGCTGTGCCCCTGCAGCCCATGGAGGTCCAGAGGTCCACGGCGGAGCAGAGATCCACCTGCAGCCCATGGAGGACCCTGTGCCAGAGCAGGTGGATGCCTGTAGGAGGCTGTGACTCTCATGGGAAGCCTACACTGGAGCAGGGCCTGTGGCCCCATGGAGAGAGGAGCCTACGCTGGTTTGCTGTCAGGACTTGTGACCCTGTTGGGGACCAACACTGGAGCACTCTGTTCTTGAAGGACTGCACTCTGTGGAAGGGATCCATGCTGGAACAGTTTGTGAAAAACTGCAGTCCATGGGAAGTACTCATGTTGGAGAAGCTCATGGAGGACTGCATCCCGTGGGAGGGACCCGTGCTGGAGAAGGGAAAAGGTGTGAGGAGTTCTCCCCCTTTTGAGGAAGGAGCAGCAGAGATGAGGACATGTGACAAACTGATCACAGTCCCCTTTCCCCATCACTTTGGGGGAGAAGGTAGAAAATGTGGGAGTCAAGTTGAGCCGGGGAAGAAGGGAGGAGCAGGGGGAAGGTGTTTTAAGATTAGGTTATGTTTCTCATTATCCTACTTGGATTTGATTGGCGATTTCTCCAAAGTTTAGTCTGTATTGCCATTAATGGTAATGGGTGAGTGACCTCTCCCTGTTCTTATCTTGACCAACCAGCCTTTCCTTATATTTTGTCTCCCCTGCCCAGCTGAGGAGACGAGTGGCTTTGGTGGGCACCTGGCATCCAGCCAGGGTCAACCCACCATAGTGGCTTTTTAGAGGAGCAAGGGCATTAAAACTCTCATGATTATACTCTGCTACCTGTCCATCTTAAAGGGATCTATGAACTTAGGTCTTTAACTCAGTTTTTTCTTTCCTAGTTTTACTACATTAACTGGTACTGATTTCCTTTGAGATGACTAAGCATAAAGGTACTGAGTTTTCTATGCAGTTTTTAGTGGGATGGCTGACCACAAAAAGTGACAATTGATAGCAAGGTTTGTACAGGAGAAGCAATCTTGGATAACTGCAGGTTAAACTGGAGCACAGTGTAACTTCAGGGAAAAGAGCAACAGACTAAAGTACCCAAATATTGGAAAGAAATCAAGACTTGAAATCTGAGGGGAGGATTGCCTTCTCTTTTCAAGACATTCTCCTTCTTTTTTTGTTTTCCAGCCCTATTTTCAAATCTTTTCTCTGATGTGTCAGAAGAGGCAAAGAAAGTTGATAATTATTCTTACAAAACTGGTAATGCCTGTGTGTATTCCTGCCCATACATAAATGGACTGGAACACTTCAAGCTCAAAGGGCTGTCAAAAATTGAGACATTCTGGTTCCTTCCTCAGACATTCTGAGTTAGTGATCAGAGACGTGTTCAAATACTTGTCCTCAACATCTCATTCAGGATGAGCTCTTTTTATCAGTCATCAAATCTTTTTCTTCTTTCAGATATGAACTGATTGATAAGGGTTCTACATTTGCTGGACTACTAACAATGCTTGAAATGGTAGTATTATTTTTGGAACACAGAAACTACATTCCTGCAGACAGAAAAGTAAAATTTCTATTAAAATGAGTATAGAAAACAAGCATAGAAACACTCCATAGGCCTCAGTCACTCAGCCAGGGTTTCTTTAACAAAGAAATATCATTTATGCTAAGTCACGACACTTGGGCTGCTTTCTAATAAAACAGGAGGCCACACATGGACAGGTCTCAAAACACACAGTGCTGAGCAATGTAATTAGGTTTTGATTTTAGGAAATACCTGATGTACTGCATGGCATTTTAGTAACTGTCTACTTACAGGTATGATTTTATTTTTAATACAAAGATAGGCTGAAGAAACAGAGAGCAACCCAGGTGGAACCTCCACTGGAACAATATCACTGATGAAGTATCATTTGATGC
Source organism: Chiroxiphia lanceolata (assembly GCF_009829145.1). NCBI lineage: Eukaryota > Metazoa > Chordata > Aves > Passeriformes > Pipridae > Chiroxiphia > Chiroxiphia lanceolata. Next base: position 35,121,084 of record NC_045641.1, read on the forward strand.
AGTTGCCATCACTTTCAGTCATCTCTGAATGGTAAACAGTTTGAATTATAAATTCTTTGCCACTAAATTTTCTGCTGCTAATTGCTCTTTTGCATGTAATTATCAGTGAGGATTTAATAAGTATGGAAATACTATTACATGCCAAAAAGTAAAAATAAAATGAGAAACAGCAGACTTAAAGAATGTCTGGCAGACAAACTCTTTAATTAATCCTGGAACACCATATTGGCTGCTGTCTTTCTCAGTGAACATCTCTGGCAGAGCGATGGATTTTTTAATCTTTCAAGCAAAACAAGTAATACATTTGCTTCTACAGCTAGGAAGGTTTTGGCCTTTGCCTCCAGGTTATGAATTTGAAAAGAACATCAATATGGGTGAGAACAAGACTGAACACATCAAAGGAAACATAGGAAATCTAAACATAACTTTAGAATAGTAACTTCTAATGAAGCACCAATTCAAATGAGAGAAGTGAAACCCAGGAGGGGTCTTGAACTGTCAATAGGCTTTCAGGAATAGCTCCAGCTTTTGCTTTTTTAACATGATTTGTGTCTTAAAAAGCCATGTGGTCTAGGGTGTAGGTAAAATACAGGAAATGTGGATGAAAAGTTTAAATTATCTTCTCAAGGATTTTCCTCTTGTTTCTGACTAGAAGAAAAAGATCAAATTGACCAAACAACTTTGCACTGATACTTTCTGCCTACTGTCAAACAGCAGTGGAAGTTGAAATATCCTTGAAGCATTCCACCTGTGGTCACAGTCATTAGATAATATTGATCTGAGTATAATCAGACTGATCAGATAATAAGACTGTACACAGACAGAGGGTTACAAATCTAGATTCCATTTAGTTAATAGCTAAATTAGTGTTTGCCACTGTGAAAGAAAAATCCCAGTTCATGCATTCATGTGCACTATCAAAGAAAAGGAAATGGAAGAAAGATTTGGTATTTTCACTGTGTTTCTCTAAAGGGAAAACATCTATATTTAGGGTTGTTAAGCAGGTTAATGACCTGTTGCACAAGACTAAGGAATAAATTATTACTGAGAGAGAATGAGTAGAATGCAAATCTGAAATATATTTTCTTCAATGGAAAAAAAAAGATTTCTTGCTTGTTGCTGTTGGTTGTTTTTCTAGATGTCACTTAGTGGTTCTATGTAGACCTGAAAATGCCTTTCAGGAAGACTTTTTAAACAAAATTGACCAAGTTTGGCTAAGCGTAAGGCTGGTACTAAAAGCTGTAGGTGGGAAGTGTTACAAGCTTTTGTTATTCCTGGCTCAATTCTTCAATGTAAATCTGTTGCCCAAAGGGGAACAACCTACAGAACTAATGAGAATTTTGTTCTTCCTGCCTGCTCCATTCTATACTATTTCCTTGAGGATTAAGAGGGTGACAATTATGGTGAGACATTTTGAGTGTTTACCAGGAACTCTGTGACCAATTCGCTGAGAATAGATGTGGTAACAGAATTTCATCACTGTTGTCTCCACTTACTTCAGTTTCCACTCTAGATACAAAAGAGGTCAATCGTGAGTACACTGAGCCTTCTAGATCATCATCTTGGTTGTATTATTAGTCGCAGAAAGAGACATCACACTTCAGTACCTTTGCATTTGGCCAAATGAATTCTGAAGACACTCCGGTACGCTCTATTTATGTTAGCAAAATTTTTTTGACAGTTCTTTAGGCATAGGTTTGCTTATTATTATTAGAGAGGACGATCTCAGTCTGGGAGCTGTTGTTATAACTCAAGTATGAAATAAAAGCGAATCTACCAGACTTCTTTCTTTTTTCAGGTTCATTATGAATTTCTCTGAATATCATTACTGGAGCTCTAAAATGAAGAAAACACCAGCAGGTTGGATTTGATGTCTATTTTCTTTGAAAGATTTTTGCATTCCATGTGTGACTGATTTTGTGATAAGGTAACTCTCTGGAGGGCATAGCTTCAGTTTTCAGATAATTTTTTTGCTTTCTAAACTAGAACAGGAAAGAAGAAACCCTGCCTGATTGGATCGCCTTAGCAGCATATTTCTTCAGGACTTTTGCATCAGAGCAAATTAGATCATTCTGCACTGATGTGATATATAATTCTCGTATCTTCTGTGCCATCAGCTCCTTGGGTTTGGTTTGAAGGGATAAGAACTAAGCTGCAGCATTTGAGTGGAATTGTTTTTATTATTGGAATCACAAGATTTTTTTATGGCCAAGAGAAAATCTACCACAACAGCCACACAATGTGACTCATTCTTAAATATCAGGAACCTTAATTCTGTCAGCATCGATTGGACACAAAGCACATCCATTGCTTTGAGGCTTTATGTAGCCCTATTAGCAAAAAGAAATGATTTCCTATTTGCAATTCAGTGCACACTGGGTTTATTATTTTCTTTAATTCTTCCTCATGTTTAAATAACCGCTTATTAAATCATTTCCCAGTGTTTCTTTTTTAAGTGTGTTTTGGTGCATCAGTTGAGCACACCTATGCTAAAGACTGGATCTGGTGCTTGAAAATATTCATTGATGGCAAGTAATGAAAAAGTAATGACAGCTGAAACAGATAAAAATCTGACTTCAGCTATTGTTGAACTTGTTGATCTTTAGTGAAAAATGAAATTTGAACTTTAATGGAATATCATTCTCACTGCATCTGCCATCATCACATTACAGGTTGTGATTGCTACATTTTTCTCCCTCTACTGTAAAATGAGTCTTTGGAACAAAAAGGGCTGATTGCTTCATTAGTTCATGATATCATTCAGCACTTAGGACAACATTCATTTCTTTTGCACTCCATTTGTATTCCCTAATCACTGGAAATACCCTGGAAAATCTTATACCATTTGATAACACAGCCAGAGAATATTTTTTCACTGAAGCCCTGTTTTGTTCCAATTCCTAGAAGTATGGTCTTGTTCTTTAGTCACTTATATTGAGCATAAATTATGATGGCTCTTAAGATGAGTCATATGAATTATGGTGAACACATTTTGAACCTTTTGCATTAGTTTTTCATGAGAACTGTTGGTAAGCGAAATAAATATGCATGAGATAGATAGCAAGTTTGGTGAGTTTCAGTTGGAAGTAACTACGAATTTATACCAGGATTACAGGTCTAACAACATATAAAATTGAATTACTAGCTTCCATTTTGGATCATCATCTGATTCTGTTTACACAGAAATTTCAATCCCTGTTGGGAAAAAGGACGAAAATCTGGGGCTTACTTGACACTATATGCCACCAACTGTATGTGCCAAAAGAGAGACGGTTTGAGTAAATCTTGTCAAAAGAGAAAGTAGCACTAAGGAGGCAACACAGAGGGACTGAGCAGTCCATATCAGTTTTTTAAAAGCAGTGGTGTATTTTCAGCCATTACTCCTTTGCCTTTTTTGTCAAGGATTCTGCTTAGTCAGCTTTTTCATATTAAAAAAATGTAGATAACTAGTTCACTAATGTTGATTGTTACTGAGCTTGTGTCCATAAAGAAATGAGTCTAGACTAAGACCTGTACAAAGCTAAAGAATTATAGTTGTTATCAAATAACTCTTTTAGAAGAATATTATTTTACATGAATATAATTAATATAAGCTTTCTGCAAATATTCTGAAAGACACATGTTGGGAGCACCTCCATGTATAAAGCTTATTTTTCAGAAGTAGACACTGTTCTTACTTTCTTATTGCTCTTATACCATATTCTGCACACATCAGGAAGGGTGGGAATTGGTGCTTGAGACAAAGATTACTTCAACAACATCATTCAAAGGTGTGAGGATGGTAGAGAGTAAAGTACCTACCAGACATGACAGTGAAAGAGTAAAGTATTTAACAGTGAAAATCTATAATTTTTTGGGGTACCTAAGTGGTACTAGGTGAATATAGAATTATTTATGCTACTGAAGTATTAATAATACAGATATATTATCACAGAGAAATTCAGGAAAACATTATGCCCTCTTCTTCCTTTTTTTTCCTGCTATATAACTTCAAGCCTCAGTGTTTTCACTGTCTCGAAAAAAAATACTTTATGACAAAGATCCACAGAAAAGCTCAAAATGAAGAGAAAGAATTCCTAATTCGGTAGCTCTAGCTGCACAAATAAATAAAAAATGTCATTTGATAACATATGTGACCCAAATGGCCATTTCTTTTCAACAGATGCAATTTAATCTTTGAGCTGCAGGTGCAAAAGTTACCTCAAGGGAGAAGCCTCAAACAGGGCATTTCTACAGATGTTTTACTTGGTGGGAGATGTAGGAATGATTGCGACATGGAGCTCTTTTTCCTTCTGCCATCCAACAGTGGATCATACATGACCCAGTACTTTTTCTTGAAAGACGTATATAGATAGATATATTTCTATCCCTTGCACCAGACTGGAGCATGGTTCAGCATAATATTTGCTCCTTTGGTCAGTGTTTAGCAACTGATGTGAGAATGGATTTTCATTCCAGTTGTTTGTAAGCACTCAAAGGAACACATTTGTTCTGAATTATCTATCTGGACATCCAAGTGGTTCCTAAGAGAATCAAATGGATTTAATACTGCCTTTGATTAGTTCCCACAGTTCTGAAAAAGTATTCACCATCCCCGACTTTGCTTGGTTTTGCAAATGTGTCAGGGGTTTATCCTGCTTGATGCTGAAAATGGCATTCCTGTTGTAAAATGCTAACTTGAGCTAAGAACTTTGAGAAACTGGGCACTCTTTAAGGAAAACAAAAAATGAATTTTTTTCCTCACCTCTGAAGCATGTGAATTAAATACAGTAATTAAAGAAAGACTGAACCTCAGACCTTATATAGCAAGCAGCGATACAGATTTTCTTTCTGCTTGATACACCTGCAATACACATAAATGTTTTTTTCCCAGTAAAGTATGTAAGCATGCGTGAAGCCATATGAAACCACTCTGCTTTAAAATAAAGCTATGTGTTTAAGTGCTTTATTGTGTTTAAGCCAGCCTTGAATCAACCAAGATGGCTCACAAAACCCAACCATGTTCCACAATTCACTGAAGTCTGAAATACTATGGACCACTGCTAACTTCTGACCGGCCTGCAGGGGCACTATTGCACCACCAGATGAGTCACCTAAAGGAAATATTATTTTGGAGTTGGCTTCTTGAAAACAAAACCCCTTTGCATCAGTTTGTGGACAAAAAGTTCTGAACAGAAAAAAATTACTCCTGTAAGTATTCTAGTAATGTCTTGCTCCTGAAGATTGACTAAAATGGGATATTTCCATTGCAATAAAATAGCTATATTTCCAAGCTGACCTTGAAGCATGCACAAACTATTCCCTCAGGATGGTATCACAGTTTCTGAGCTAGATGCCTGAGACTATACACTGCTGAGAAGCAATGAAAGTTCTCTTTCAGCTGCTGATGCTGTTCTCAGCCTTTGATGGGTTCCTAGAACGACCCTGCTAATACCACATAGAAAAGCAGGGTGGACTAGAGAGCAAGGAATGAAAGCAACCCAGGACAAGGACCTGAGAGCAATGAGCTTCTGTGGTTTATTCACAATGGCACACGTGGAAGGGATAACATCCCATATTTCAAAAGTAAAAACTTGGCCACACACAAGACTGGCAGACTACAGTAGGTGCTTCTCCATCTGGCTCTCTGGTCCTTGGCTGCACAGATTTTGAGAAAGAGTAGAGAGACACTAGATTCTGCTCTCACAGTGTGCTGATCTCTGGGCAGCACACTTTGATGACCTTGCAGTGGAGGATAGGGCTGCAAAACAGCACCTTCATCCATGCCCATCACAGCCGCAGAGAGTGCCACTATTCACAGCAGGACAAAGTGACTGCAAAATGCCATCAGAGCACCTTTTAACACTGAGTAGTGGTGTAAATGATGACATCAGGTACAAGAAAACAAAGAGACAAGTTTATTTATTTCTACTGTTAGGGAAAGCACCGTCTCCAGAAACGTGTTATGAATTAACTTCAAGGGCATTCTTACAAATCACTGAGAGACAAAATCATCTTTATCTTGCAATATGTGAGCAGACAATTGTATCTCTGTATCTCATACTTCCAAATGACATTGCTTCTACAATATATTTGTTCCAGTCTCTCCGAAGCACTGGCTGGTAATGCAAAAATCTTAGAAAAATTACTAATTTTGGCCTCTACAAGATGATAACAGAACAGCCCAGATCTAGTACCATGGTAGCTGAACACAGAGATAAAATTACATTCTTAGACTGTGTTATGGGTTGACCTTGGCCACCTCAACCCATGACATGGCTGTACCACAAAAGTGGTAAAAACATAAAAAATCATATACGTCACCTTGACTGTGACAGGCAGGAGATATTTCTAACATGAGTAATATGTCTCAATTTCCAATAAATGACAAGACTAAGAAGTTTTGGAGAACTATTTTTGTTTTGGAAATGACATTCCTCTTCATCAGACTGTGGCATGTGGGTGACTTGCGTGATAGAAGTTATTAAAAAATACCAGATCTCTCAGTGAGAGCTACTGGCGTCACTAACCCCCTGAGAGATAACAGAACAACAGGAGGCATTTCTTAAGATTATTTTAAAATTTAAACATATTGGTTTTGATATATGCTTTTCTTCCTGGCATGTAATGATTTCAAAAGTATTATAGCTAATTGCAGATGTTTTCTTTCAAGAGCCTCCTCCTGCTTGAATAATGCACATGAGATGCGTGAGATTCTTGGCTGATACTCTCGCTTCTTTTGATACTTTGTTTTGTGTTTGCCACTCAGATACATACATTCACAATTAAGACACCAATACTTAGCAGTCCTACTCAAATTAATATGTATTCATTATGAAGAGAAATTTTACAAACCCAGAGGGTTTAAAAATTCTAATGGTGGCTCTGACATGTTCAAACATATGCTGTCATATATATCGTCTAAACTTAGACTATACCTTGGTATTATAATACATGGCTACCAATCCCAGAACAATATGAATAGCCTAATAATATATGCATTGAAACAACTCTCACACTTATGACACTGTGTTAACTAATTTTAGCACATAAACATGTGGTTAACAATTTATATCAAAGAGCAAAATCATGTTGAAAGACTCTAAGCCCCAGGATTCAATTGGTTATGGTGGGAATTTTTGCAATATAAATTAATTGGTGTTTCTGTTCAAATGGCTGTTGACATCCATGAAGATGTTCAGTGCTGAGCGGGAGATCAGTTGTTGGTAAGCCCTTCTTCAGTACCACCACCTGCGTGCAGGATGGCCAGAAAATGGAAATACCCCGGAGACTGCAGCTCCTTCAGCAGCCTTGACTCCAGGGAAAAGTGGAAATGGTCATGGCACAAATGAGCCATGAGTTAGCTAAGTTTTGATAAAACTCTAATGAGGACAAGGAGGTATGGAGCTTTCTCATGTATTAGCAGATTCATAAGTTCTGGGCATTGGATCTTTACTTCTGACCTTTTAAAGGCTTTGATTCAAAGAACTCAAAGATTTTGAAGGAAGTGGCAGTTCTGTCAGTGCAAACAGTGAAAGCAATTTTACCACAGTTTTCTGGTCTGTTCCCCCGCCTGCTACTGTTACCCTCGTTCTCTTTGCAAAAACAAGTAACCAGAAGAAACTACACAAACAGGCTCTAATCAGTACTTGAATTTAGTACTCCTCTAATAAGATTTTGTGCATAACACTTACTATGTGTTAAATATACTTCAGTTCACTAAAAAAAAAAAAAAATCAAAGAACTTTTGAATTGATCAAACCTAGAACTTCTCAGTCCTACAAGAGTCTCTAATAAAAGACCAGCCAGTGTGTGTTCCCACTCAGGAGGACCTGAACACCACAGGTATTACATGTCAGGTCTAAAAACTGCAGTCAACTATATAGGGACACCTGGAGAAGTCTCTCATGCAGAGCATATGGAAATCAGGATATTTTTAGGTTCCGCTGTGAGAATGTAGATGACAGTCTGTGTTGAGTAACTACTATTAATTTATTTCTCAATTAGTAAATTTAAAAGAAAAGAATACATTGTATATTAAGAGCCATTCAGCTCCAACATGTGAGTTAAAGACTAATAAAGCCCTTCAGTAGAACACTCAGAGAGCACGGAAAAGATCAAAACATGAGTCAGTTTGTGGCAGCCAGCAGAGACACATCTTGACAGGCAGTGGGCTATGTTTGTTGTTCAAGTGATGGTGGGATGGCAACAGGCATCATCTGCTCCAAGAGGAGAATCACTGAGTCACTTTACCTTGGACAATCCTGTGGATGAGTCAGTTTTGCCCCGAGAAATCAGACTCTGCAAGGTCACACTCCATTCCATCAATTCATTCATTGCAATTTAGCTTTAGCCCTCTCTGTTCACCTTGATTCATGGCACAATAATTGTACTTTTATTTTTTCAACTTTGCTGTTACTGAGAGTCCGATAAATGTGGGAGATAGCACATTCTGTTGGTCTGAAGTGAAGCATTCTTAAGCAAGAATAGAGAGAACAGCAGCAGTGTTGTTATGTCAGGAAATGAAACAGATTAGCTCTTATGTCCACTTTAACAAACATTGATTCGTAATTAGCCATTGTACTAATGTTGAAATTTCTAAATTATCAGTATGGTCAAGGCTTTTCTGAAATGCAGGATCCAGAATAAACAAAATCCATAACACAGCTACCTCTTGTTCTAATAAGCCTCAATAGGGCAAACACTTAATTTGTATTTTTACAACTTCTGAGACACAAAGAATATTGTTCAGTAACATAAGTTCCAATTAAACAAGTGCTTTTAAGTTTATTGAAGTGTCTTGAGTACAAGCATTGCTGAGGTCACTATACGAAGGCGTAAAGGCGTGCTGACATAAAGGGAAACATAAAGGGCTCTGAAGGAATTATAAACCTAGAGTTGTGATAAGGAATGAAAATGCAAATGGTCAAGGAAAAACAACTTGGACTGATTTTTAGGAGAGATATCAAGGAAGAAACAAATCTTTTGTTCTGTAAACTGAGTTCATTTGGCATGAGAATAATACAATGATAAAAATCTTTTAGTCTGAATTTCTGGCTCATATTTCAAATCAGATTTAAATTGAAAGATTAATTTTCTTTTTTACTTTCGTATGGTTGTGGTATGCATCTGCAATTGACCAGAGATCCTCCAAAAATCTGTGCAGTCTTTAGTAATTAGAAGGGAAATTTCTTTTAGTGTTATTGTGGGGAAGGTTTTTTGACTCTTTTTTAACCTTTTAATTAAAAGCCTGTTACATTTTTTCCTTTAAGATATTATGTTTCCTGAAACTTAATCTTATGATGAGGGTGCTAGTGGAGCTCTGTTCTTTTAGAGAGACAATCTGAGCTTACGTGACAGTTGCTTCAGTCCATTACTTAACCAGATAAATATATTCTTTTCAGCACTGTTTTCCTATCTTTCTCTTTTTAAAGCTGAGGAATCAGATACTAAAACACTTTGTTTTAGTTTGCTTTGCTTTACAGAAATGGATTGTCTGGGTTAGGAAGGCAGTTCACGGCTGTAGCTATTATTTATTCTCTTCGGTAAGTGTGTAGAAATATCTCCTAAATGAGATCAACAGTATCTTCTGTGGTACAGAAATGAAACAATCTTAAGTGAGAATCAGCATAGTAGCACCCACTGCTTTTGGAAAGATGCTTTGAGATTCTTACTTAACTTGGATATGAGCAAGTTTTCAGCTTTAGGAAGAGAAAAAAAAACTTAACTAAAACTTTGGTTTATGAGGTTGAAAGGCAGCTGACGATTTATTTAGTTCTAAATGTGCCCTTTGACATTGCTATCATTTGCTACGGACTGCCATGTAACTTGAAAAATAAGGAAAACAAAAAGAAGGGGGGAAAAAAAGACCCACCCTTAGCAGAGTATTGTTATGGTTAAGATTCCAAAGCCAAGTTTTAAATTCCAGAGCTAACTCATCTTCATGTCTTGGAACATAACAATTTATAACAATGCAATAGAATAATAACCTTAATACCTTGAAACACACATTTACCCATGTGACTGTGGCAGTGTAGGTCATGCTGCTTTTTCAATTTGTTTGCTTTAAGTTGAAGATTGCCATACCACTCCTTTACCTTTCGTATTTCAGTCTAGATTACTTCTTTGAAACCATCTCTGGTTTGTTAATATGATCAGTCAATAAATTTGTAAAGGCTTTCTTTATAGGCATCTTTGTGAAAAGTCAGGGTTCAGATGTTCAAAGTCAGTCACATATCTAAGTGATAAACCACAACTGTAAGGTTCTCTGGCTCAAATATCTGCTTGCAGCAGTGAGCAGCTTTTGACTTAGAGCAGAAATTTGCCTTTTATTTCCCCAAAACCAGCTCTGTAAAAAATGATAACCAGCTTTTAACTTGTCATCTGAAAGGATTACCTTTAAGCTGAGTAAAGCTGCGTGGTATAGCTCTTTCTACACTGACAGATAAAGATGCAGCACATTCCCGATATCCTCTGTCCATCAGCGGGCTCACAGCTCCTGTGTGAACTGAAACTGCAAAATGAGGAGGGTTCAAATTCTAGAGCTGTGAATGCATCTCCAAACTAACTCTGCTCTTCTCTCTTCTTCAGCATGTGGGGAATATATTTGCAAGTGTAAAACAAGATAAATCCTTTCAAGTTCCAGCATTTAATTAAGCTTTCAGATATCTTTGTGAGTGAATAAAGACCATCTAATATGCCTGTCTACAGGGAACAGATCAGGAGTACCACTCCATCTGTGAAGTTGTTTGCTATCAGCTGGAAATAAATCTCAACTCAATTAGTCTCTCTCTGTGTTAGTCTCCTCTGGAACATTGTATCTACTATAGCAGAATCCCAATTGTAATAAATGTACTTGAACAAAAAAATACTTTGACTTCCTTCATGATGGCCAGTGTTTCTGGCAGTAATGGGAAATTGGATTTAAGCAGTGGCAGGTAAGCTGCAGGTACAGAAACTAGCATGGGAAGGATGATGTTAAATGATTTTTAAAAAAATTTTAAAAGTGTTCAAGGTTGTCTAGCAGACTGGAGCAGAATTGTTCTGATTTTTTTTTCTTCTCACACACTCTCTTCTTAAAAGTAGATGTATGTAGGATTCCCAAAGTAGGAAATAAGTCTGGTTTAGTGTCTAATTGAAAACTGTAAGGATTTGAAAAGTAAATCTCAACAGCAGTTCACAGGGACCACTGGCAATGCTTTACTCCACAACAGGAATCAACTTAACAACCTTACCTAGCATAGAGGATTTTCTTTTGTCTAGTTGGTCTTAACATGCTTCTCCAGTATAATGCATCATGGTAACCACGTGGGAAGAATGTTTTTGGATGAAGTTTCACCACCCCATAACGACCTGATCCCCACTTAGTACCAAAGTCATGAATATAAATAAAGACTGGGTTAGAACAGTCTTTCCCCACAGTACGTGAGAACTGTGGGACACTGACATCCCAGAAACAAATTGTTCCTGGGAACTGTAAGATGCTCAAAAGTCACAGTCACTAAAATGATTTAGAATAGTGCTAACCTTCCCATGGCTAAATATGAATCAATGTGCCAAATGTCAAACATTTGTACTTCAGTTTTTTATGCCTAAGTACTTTCCTGTGCGTGTAAAATATCACCGCAATTCAAACATCATAAACCGTTTTCAGCCATCATAACCAAGTCAAGATTGAGTCTATCTCCATTTGTATTGTTCCAGTTGGCTTCCTTAAGTATCCAACTCAAGCATTCAAGCAAAATGAAGTAAAGAATTTCTCTCTCTAAAGGTAACCTCTAAATTTAGTATTCTGAAATCAAAGGAATGAATGGCCTACTTGAAAATCAGTCATCATTGGGCCAGCTCTCCTTTTGAGTGCTTCCCCTAAATACAGTTCCTCCATCCACACTGACGTTCCCCTCTTTCTCCTCTGGACGCCCATCCTGCTCCTGACTACTTCCATTTTCCTTGTTCCATCCCTACATCACGCCCACTGCAATGCCACTAATCCAACGTCATGCTGCCCCACCTCTTCCTACCACTGAGCTGCTCTGGGGAAGGAGACCAGTACACATTAAGCTCTCTCTCCAACCCAGCTGCCAGACAATGAACAGCAGGTGTACCTTCCAAGACAGCTGTTTGTACACTGTGGCTGGGTCACAGGCCATGGGGGTGATATACAACTTCACTCTATTGAGTAAAGTGTTTTCCATCAGCTGCTCTGCAAGGCTGCCTGCAAACTGCATGTAATAAACTCTTGAAGATATTTTCTTTACAGTTCAAGTCTTTATTTCTAATCACGAGATCAAAAGGCATTTCTGTAGGTTTGCTGTATACACATGTAACTGAGAAGGATTAAGGATATTAGAATTCTTGGACATTAACACGAACCTCAAGGAAGATGTAATGTGTGGAAATATTTCCTCGGTTCTACTACTGCTCCATATCATCTACCCATGCATAGACAGACCATGGGCTGTGCCCAGAAAAGTAATGAGACTGGCACGAACAGTAAGGGGGTACGCAAAAAATGCCCCACTCTCCAAAGGTCCTTTGGCTTCCGAGGGCTCTAAAAGCACTCACATCACATTTCCAAGCTGCTTTCTGCAAGCCACGGTTGATTTTTCACATCACTTTTGGGATCCATCTGACATTTTTGAGACCGCGCTCAGCTGCGACAGGAGACACTGCACATCTATGAAGGGGCCTGGAACAGAAGCTGCCGGCTCTGTAACACCAGGATATTTGGCGGGCTTGTAATAGCCGCAGTACGAGCAACAGCGCTCCCGGTGCCCCACGGGGGGCACTAACAGGAACCCATAGCACTGCTGAACCCTTTGGATGCGAATAGCACTCAACCTAGAGCAACCAGCTTCCAACTTCACCTCCTCTCCCCCAGTGAAATCGCCCCCGCCCCGCCCCACAACGAGGCTCCGCATCCCAGCGTGCCCTGCGCTCAGGGATACTCGCCGCGCTCCAAACTACACATCCCGGCGTGCACCGCCAAGAGCCCCGGCCGCGGTGCGGGCGTGGTGCACGCCGGGACACGCAGGCCCCGCGGGCCTCCCCGCCTCTCTCCCGCGGCCGCCCGAGTTTCCCGAGCTTCCCGCGCACGCTCCGCGCCACGTACGATCTGACACCACGAGGTGTCACAGGGCCGCCCGCGCCTCCCGCCCGCCCGCGCAGCCAATCAGCGGAGCCGGCCTTCGACCCCGGCGCCGAGCGCGAGCGGCCGCGCGCGCCTGCCCGCCCCTCCCGCCGCGCCCGCCGCAGCCGCCCCCCCACCCCGGCCCGGCCCGGCCCGGCCCCTGCACCGCGGGCGGAGCGGAGCCGGCGAGGCCGGGAAGACGCCGCCGCCGCCTCCTCCTTCTCTCCCCCTTCCCGCCCCGGCCGCGTCCGTCAACATGGCGAGCGCCTCGTACCACATCTCCAACCTGCTGGAGAAGATGACATCCAGCGACAAGGACTTCAGGTGGGACCCGCCGCCGCCCCCGCATGCGCTCCCTCTGTCGGCCCCGCGGACGCCCCGGCCCCGCGCACGCCCCCGCGCTGGCCCCGGGCCTGGTGGGTGTCGCGGCGGCCCGGACAGTGACCGGCGGAGGCCAGTCCGCGGGCCCGGGCTGTGAACCCCGCGCCGCCACTGCGGGACTGGGCGCGAATCTGCGGCGGCTGCTGCCCCGGGGAGAGAGTTCCCGGGAGCGGGGCGTCCCTCCTCGCTGCTTGGGAAGGACGGGGCGCGGCGGTGCCCGCACGGCCGCGGCCTCCACGCGTCTGGGCAGGGATCCCCGGCAGCCGGGAAAGCCGAGCGGCCCGTCAGATTTGCTGAGCTGGCGAGGACAGGCAGGGATGAGGTTTGAATTCCTGGCCTCGCAGATGCTCAGAGACCGAACGGACGAAGCCTTGAGCAACCGACTGTCACTGACCCTGCGTTGAGCAGTGGAGGCCGGGTGAGGTGACCTCCCAGGTCCCCTTCCCAAGCTCAAAAAAATATGGAGCCTGTGATTCTACGAATAGGAACAGGGAGGGCCAGCTAGCATGGCAGGCTTGAGAGGGTCCAGTGGAGGGCCACAAAGAAGATTAAGGGACTGGAGCATCTTTCATATCAGAAGAGACTGAAGGAGCTGGGCCTGCTTGTTCTAGAGAAGAGAAGACTGAGAGGGGGTCTCTTTAAGGCATATAAATACCTCAAAGAGAGGTGCAAAGAGAATGGTGCCAGGCTCTTCAGTGGTGCCCAGTGACAGGACAAGGAGCAATGGCCATAAATTAAAAGACAAGAAGTTTCACTTCAACATGAGGAAGAACTTTATGTTGCTCAGTTGGTTAGAATATGATGCTAATAAAACCAAGATTGTGGGTTTGATCCCCATATGGGCCATTCACTTAAGAGTTGGTATCCCTTCCAACTCAGAATATTCTGTGAAATCTGTTGATGGTGGCACTGGAACAGGCTGTCCAGGGAGGTCATGGAGTCTCCCTCTCTGGAGACATTCAAAACCCGCTTGGATGCGTTCCGTGTAACCTGTTCTAGGTGACCCTGCCTTGACAGGGGGATTGGACTAGATGATTTCCAGAGGTCCCTTCCAGTCCTAAAAATTCTGTGACTCTAAGCTTACATCCTTTCTGGACGCTGCATGTTGTAGACAGAGGATTCTTGTAGTCCTCATGTAGTTGTGTATTGCTTTTGTGCATCCAGAGGGGGAAGTCAGGTTAAGTCTTATGGCATTTAATTTTGAGCTTAGGATCTGTCACAAGAGCACTACTTTTTTTTTGGATCATTTGTTTGCTTTGTAATTAATAGTAGGTAATATATAAAGTATCAAAGTGAGAAAATACATTTACATGGTAGTTCTAGCAAAGCATTAGGTGAAAAATAATTACCTTTTTTGGTATTGTGTGCGATCAGAAATTCACATTTGAAGCCTTTATTTGTCAAAGAGAGTACATAAATACAGACAGGGAAAAGACATGAAATGTACTTGTGTTTTGTTGTTTTGCTGCAGCATTACAGTGCTTAGTTTTGTGGTTAAAGTAGATGTTGACATCCAAACATTTCTCTTGTTAATATATTAAAATCTAAAGGAAAACAGAGGTGGTGATTAAATTAACATAGAGTTGGGTTTTGAATAATCTTAGCTTTTGACAAACTGGGCACAAATGTGATCTATTTATATTTTTTTTCATGTCAGTTTCTTTCAGATTGGAATTACCTGGAGAGTTCAGACTAGAAATTTTGGAATTACAAAAAAATAGTGATTAGTCTAAAAAGAGACAATCAAGAATTGCCTGATTCTTTTAAAAATTATTTCTTTAAATTATTCTGAAACTAGATTCAAATATTTTTTTTCTCTAAGTATTACAGAAGATTTTTTACTTTTGTCGTGCTAATTTATTTCTGTGATTAAGTGATATTTCCATTTTGTGCTTATGGGGAGGATGACTTAGAAAAAGTTCCAATGAATTTGTCACTAAATACTGGTTTTCATGGCTTAGAAACTTTCCGCATAAAAGGGTTAGGTTATACCTGTCAAATGCAATTGTAGCAAGCACTTCTTTTCCTCCAGCTGCATGTAATTAAAACTGGTTTTTGGTTCCTTTAGTAGAGCACACTTAGAAATTATCTGTTCTAGGAGCTTTGAACGACTTTGGAATTCTCAAATATTAAAAAAAAATCTTAACGTAGATTAAAATCTAACATTACAAACCATAAAAAATGCATAATGATAGACCTTTACAAACTGACTGTTATGCAATAACATACTATATGAAACTTTATCCATTATGCAAATACACGATAGCATTTAGTTCTAGTAATTTTATGTGCATTTATTATCAGATTATGTGTATTTGAAGAGGGACAGAGCAATTATCTTGTTGATATCAGGGAGCTGAGTATAAACCACTGTTCAAGTAACCACTTTACTGTAAAATTTAATCCTCCTTTTTTTGGATAACTGTCTTGTTTGTCTTGCAAACTTGGAAGATGTACTTCTTTGGACGTACTTCTTGGAAGAGGCACATACTTGCGGATGCATTGTCCACGTGGAAACTCAGGCTTAAATTCTAAACAGGGCAGTAATATAAGGTGGCAGTTTACATCTGGCTGCACGAGGAGGAGAATGACTTCTCTGAGTACTGGGTGTGACACTGTGCCTACTTTGCAGCAGGGAAGGTTTGATGTGCCCGCAGAAGCAGCCGTTGTCACTAAAAGTCACATTGAAACTACTCAAAACTATGTTTCTAAATACCAGCTACTATAACCTAAAGTTGCTTGACCTCCCCATTGCATTTGGGAGTTTCAGTTGTAGTTGAGTGCAGAGGCTGCTGAAGCACTGAGGATGCACAAGCTTTGCCTAGCTTAGGAAGTGACAAGTAGGTGATGAGTGCACGTGCACTCCTAATGCTAGGAAACAGGATCTATTGACCAAGGAAGAGAAGGAGGTTATTAAGTTTTGAAGAAAAGGAGATAAATACTGGCAGGAACTTAAAGACAATTTTTGAGCATTCTAGTACTGTGTGATTTCATGTATATCCTTAAATTCCATCCTATCTGTCCATTACCTTTACTTACCTAGTATTTTTTTTTTCTTTACTGTTCTTAAAACTAGTGCTGTTTGCATTCACAGCCTGTTTTTGTGCACGTCTGGTTCCGGTCAGACTGCAGGCTTGCTTCAGTGGGACTATTGGAGTGAATGAAAGACAAGTGGGGTCTTATCTTAGAAACACCTTGAGACTATTAAACTGGAATTACTCTATTAAAAGACAGGACAAGTTGAGGTCCATTATATGAGGGCGGGCATCTGGCATTTGTGATGCATATTAAGATTGTGTAGAGTCTTGGCTTTAATTTTCAATGAAAAAGTAGTATCTGACATGTCAGGCTGCAGAGATAACCTTCCAAGTAAGACCTGAGCTCAAGTGGTGTCTGCTTGAGGCCGATGTGTCTAAAGTCCAAATGTCACTCTCAACTGTTTAACTATGAACCCTTGTTATCAGGGGCTTGGAATGGGGGTCAGTATTGGTACCAAAGCCCATGGGATTTGTGCTTGAGTAATACATCTGTATGACTGCTTCTGAGTAGAGAGGGTACTTACAAAGGAAGAATGGGTTGGAAAGCAGTCATTAGAAGGAAAAGAAACATAAAGCATAAAAGCAGTATTTTTGGAAAGTCATTTGTCAGTATATTCTTCTATTAGTGGATGTGACTGTTATTAAATAGTAAATTAATTGCCTTGAAAGATGATTTTATTTGCTTGATTTCTCAAGAATTAATTTTGTTCTTTACTGTGACACCCTGGATTGTGGGATGAGTAAATGTGATCGACTAGTTTTTAGACTGTGAACAAACTAGTCTGTACAGGGCAAGAAAATGAAAAACACATGAAACATAAGCTTAACTATTATTTCTCCATTAATGAATGTTTGGCTTTTGTGAATTTTATGGGACAATGTTTGGGAAACGGTATTTTTGTTCTTGATTAAAATTTGTTTTAAAATAAACTCACAGCAGAGAATAATTCTTTTAACAAAGTTTTTTTAAAAAGCTTTTTTTTTTTTTTACAACATCAACATAACTAATTAAAGGACTATTTAAAAATCTGTGAAAGTGTCAGTTTTTCTTTGTGGAGATCATATGGAATATAATATAAATAAACTCTGGAAGTAAAATATATAGCTGTTCTTATTAGACAAAGATGATGACCTAACTCAAAGTTATTGTCCTTTTCCGTTCTATAAATGCTACTTGCATCACAAAACAGACAGCAGTAATCCAGTGTTAAAAGTGATTTATTTGATAATGAACGGTGGAAACTGAGAATCTTAAATCCTGAGCACTGTGAATAACCTGTGTCCTTTTAGCAATAATTATCTGACCATCTTTTATCAGGTTTATGGCTACTAATGACTTGATGACGGAACTGCAGAAAGATTCTATCAAGCTGGATGATGACAGTGAAAGAAAGGTGGTGAAGATGATTTTGAAATTACTGGAAGATAAGAATGGTGAGGTGCAAAACTTGGCTGTCAAATGGTAGGTATTCTTTTTCTGTGATGTGAAGAATTGATGATGATTGAACAACATAAAGTACTTTTGAAAAACTCAAAAACTACCACTGCTACACAAAATAATTGTGAAACTGATGTCCACAAAGGAACCCTTGCTCTTAGAGGTTACTTGCCTTAATTGTAGTTTCTTACAGAACTATCTTTTGTTGACACTGGGGATTAACATTTGAGATTTCAGACAGCAAATAGCAGTTGCAGCCCTTGCTGAAAGTATTCGAGTGACACACTTGTTCTTTGGTGATAATTCTCGAATGCTAAATAACTACAAATAGCTTATAATTAAGGGGTAGTTGCCACACTGGTATTTGACTGTGAGAAATTAGATGATGTATAGGGGAAGAATTGTAGTATTGGAGTACTTCTCAAGCAGAGATGAAAACACAAAAAGGTAAAGATATGGTCTTGGTTATCAAATATGGAACTTCCTTTTTTACTAACATTCAGAATACCGTGTTAATGGTTTTGCAGGCTTTACAGGAACTGTAAGTATTTTATGGGGTCAGGGTGCAGTTACTTTCATTTCAGAGACTTCTGTTACTTCACTACCCTCTCGTCCTCGCTTTATTTAGTTTTACATGTGGTGTGACTTTTCCAGAGCACCCTTTGAAGAGGTGCCACGTTTATTATGACTTTCTGTTCTTGGCCATTCTGACTTTTTGTGCCCTTGAAAGAGGGCCTCTCTTAAGAGGTTCTGGTGTTTCTGAGAATGATTCTTGTTTGTGAGCTCAGGTTTTCTTATATTCCGTTTACATTCCATGAGGAATGGATTGAAGTAAGTTTACTACATAAGAGCTTGAGAAGCTTTACATTGTGACTAGCTCAGTTTGTTTCAGCTTGTTATTCTTTACAGTTTGCCATGTCAGACTACCAAAGCAGAAAAAACCTGTGTGCACCTCTGCTTAGGTACTTAGAAGCAGCGCTCGCTTTAGCTTCTGAAATATTTTAAGTGATGGTAACCAAAACCTTGCACAGAGAAATTAGTGTAGGAAGGTCACGTTTCAAGCCAAAATTTGATATTAGCAGTATTTAGCAATATAATTGTCACCGCTTTTTCACTACTCTAACCAGGAGTGCAGTGCTGTTAAAATGTGTCTTCTCCCCCTCCTTTTTTTAACAAACAACACAAAATGACATGTTTCGTTTTAATTCAAACTTCTCAAATGTCTTGAGTTCCTTGTGGTACAACTTAAGTTCCATAACTTTGAAACAGATCGCTTGTACTCAATTGGAGAAGTATACTGTTATGAAACTTGGCTCAGGCTTAGAATTGTCTTTGTGTGAAATAGCATTTTTTGGAAAAGTTATGTTATGGCATACATGCAGTACTCATTTTCAATATACATCCTGTAGTTTTCATGAAGGTTAGATTAATGCACATAGACAGTTTATACATCACAATCTTTAATGGTAGTGTTAGAATTTAGGATCTATAGTACAAGTAATGCTTATTGAAACATTAAAGAAAGATGGCAGAGGGGAGAGGATGAGAAAAAAGAGGGCTGTGTGTGTGCACATGTCCAATTTTATTAACAATTCTTCAATTTTTAAAGTTACTTTGATATACTGATAAAATTTTTTGATTTAATTAATATGACAGGATCTCTTTCAAGTTTGGAGTGTTTTCAAGGAGTCCAAATAATGTTAAGGAACAGTGTTAAATTTACTTTACTGCGATAAGAAACATCATGGAAAAATTTTCAGGTGAATTGTGAACATTCGTGTTGATGGTATACATTACGGAACTTATCAAGTTTTGGGGTTTTTTTGGTTCTTGCATCCCAATCACTTGCAGATATGCTTTGGATGAAAAAACCCCCACCACTCTTTTTAGAGTATTCTCTTCTTACCGTGGCTTATACTCACAATATTGTTCATGACAGTTGTAGGCCAGTCTGAGCTAATGCTGTTCTGCTGTTCTTGTCCTCCTTGTCCTTTTTCTTGCACTGCTTCTTATCTAGTTTTGTTATAGACTGGTTTGGGGAATTAGTTTTCTTCTGGCTTAGTGCTCTCCTACAATCAGATGAGCTTTAATAGAAACATTAGTGAGGGTGAAGGATGGGAGAGGCTGAACACTATTAAGCTGTAGTTATTTTGTAACAGTTCAAGCTAAAGTCTTCCATCTACTACAGCACTGAATGTAAGCCTGGTTCATTGGGAAGTTAAATTCAGCCAGCATATTTTTCTTGACTTTTTTGATTTTTAAATACTTTGTGTTCTTGTGTATTTCTGTTACTGATTTTCTGGCACTCTCAACTGAGGAGAGCATAAACTGTTTAGATCTCTCAATTTAAATTCTGTGACAAACTGTAGAGACTATCAGCAGTAACTGTCATCAGACTGGTACTTGATGACCCATTAAAGAATAGATTCCCTCTCTTATAGAAAAAGAATTTAAGGCAACCCTATGTACCTTTGAATCTGTATTTGAGACAGATTTTTCTTGTGGAAGGGAGAAAAGTTTTGCAGCTTGTTAGGGGAGCTTCCTCTACAAGTAGATGAATGTAAATGCTCTGAATGGCAGAGGAGGTAAGGATCACTTTTCCAAGGTTTGATTCTTAAGGTCACTGAACACAGCAGATTTAAAACAACTCAGAGCAGCCATAAAACTATTTATTTTTAGGCAAGTGTAGCAACAAGTAAGCAGTGTTCCTGGTTTTGTCTTTTCTGCTGCTTGAGTAGGGGAGGGCTCTATTGGTTAAAGTGCTGATGAACTTTTTTCTTATCTGTACAAAACACACTAGTGATTTTGTTCCTGATCTTTACAGTTATATTACGCTGGTTTTGGGCAGGATAAAACGTGTTGTTCTTTAGCAGAAGTCAGTTTTTGAGTTTGTGGATATTTGGGTAACTACCTTGCAAGATGACTGTCCAGTTCATTTCTGAATAAAAATGAAAATTAATGAGCCACCTTAGTACTCCTGAAGTAAAAGTCAATCTACTCTAATCTTTGACCTTACAAAAGAGAAAGGAGTTTTATTTATCAAGCTTCTCTTGTAGGCCATAGATACAACCTATGTCAGTAACTGCAGGTTGTTTACCTTGTTTTTGTTAATTTTATGTAAAATTTTAAATCTGTTCATGTTGTCTACATTTTTTCTGCAGGAATGGTTTTTGCTTCATCTGATAGTCATAGGCTGTTTTACAGTTAGCCACCATAGAAAACGCTATTGCACATTCTTACAGCGTGGTATTGTGTACACCTTATGGGAATAGTAGTTACACTGCCAGTAGCTTTTTTTAGGATTATGTGCATCTGGATTAGTCAAGCAGTGTAGTTTGTCTAAACATAGATATTATGTTGGGTGGACTTGTTCTTCATTGATGATAATGTTGGTAATGTTCTTTTGGCCTGAATTTCACATTAATTGTTTCCTGTGTTCAGTATTGCAGTTTAAGGATGAACTGCTTCACTTTTTGAGCAACTTTCTATGGTTTGCTGTTCTGCCACTTAAACCTATGCATAGAAATCTTTATTGATTCACACTGTGAAACATTTCCTGTAACCTGTAAGAACCCAGATGCACTCACGTATCTCTGTCCATGGGGGATTTAAAGTACTTTCAGTGATTCCTCCCTTGTGATACTGTAATTTCTCTGCATTTACCAGTGTGACTCCTCTGAGCAGTGATTCAATACAAATAACTGCCTGACGCTGTGAGTCTTGAGTCATTAGTGTGAACAGGATGATGCATGTATTGGCTGTTGTGTGGCTGATCCAGTTGAGCAGCTTCAAAGCATTTTGGATGCTGTGGTAATACACTACTGCACATCATGCAATACTGGTGGTTTGAATAATGTTTTAGTTTTCTTTTTTTTTTTTAATTTGTGAATTTTAACTCTTCCCTGTAAATAAATGTGATTATTTGATAGCTATTAAAGTATGCCAGCTTGAGACTATAATTGATTGACTTGGTGTCCATCTTCCTGATAAGGAGCTACACTATGAACACCTTTATTTTCAAATGTATGTAACTTAAAGGAGGTAGCGTGTTATTGTTTATTTCCATAGGCAGCTGAGTGACCTTTTGACTCAGAGAAACTGGACACAAATTGTTGGTTAGTGAAAAGGAAAAGATCAAAGAGCACATAAAACAATATCCAAAACAACCTTCGAGTGTGTAAAATACGTACTTAAGTGCAAAAGCTTTGTAGTCAGAATTGATTTTATAAAAGAAGGTTATAGATTATTTTCAACTTCTGCTAAGCTTAGTTTGTAATCTAGGACTAATGTCCTAGTGATATCTATGTCCAGTGATATCTACTGATTTTGAAGGCCAGGAAAGCTTGAGGCAATCTGTTTTTAAAATTTACTTCACAATTGGCATGTCTGCTTAATTGAACTAATAGGTTGAACAAATAGGACTGAAGGTGCTGATTCAGGAAAAATATGGTTTAACACTTTCTAGAAACTGTAATGTATAGTGTTTGTCTAAATGTCATTAAAGTGGTTTGGTCATCTTTAAAACATTAGCAGAAAAGTGTTTCTATACTTAATTGAGATGAATCTAATTGACTGACCTTGTCTGTGATTATTTTAGTTACTTACATTTGAAGAACAAACATATTTAAATCCAAAGTATTTAGGAGTTGTTCAACAGTTCATGTTTAAAATAAGTCCTTACCTGTAACTTGAGATGCTTTCACTTATGAACCAAGAGTTTTTTAGTGGCGACCTGCTTCTGATGTGTTACAGTCAATGTATAAAAAGATGATGTCAGCTGCCCGTCTCTAGGATGTGGAAGTTGTATTTTTGTAGGGTTGCACAAGCAATTGTAAACTGCAAAAAGCAGAAGACGTGACCTTTCTGGCCATTAGAGGAGGGATGACATTGCCACATGGAATTTCACCAACCGGATAGCAAACTCTCTCCATATTCATCAAAAGCAAACCTTTAGGATTGCTATTCTGCAAGTTTTGAATATTTTTGAAAGGATATTGTTACTCAGATTTATTTGAATTTGCTTCCGTAATTGTACATGTGCTTGTTTGTCTTTCCTAGTGCTTCTATTTGCAGTACTTCTATTGGAGCAGACAGCCTTACGGATGAGAGATGGTTTATACAGATTCTAACCTTGTATACCATAGCCTGTTGACTGAAACGCCCAGGGAATTTCTCTGGGTGTGGACAGTCATTGTAGCTTGGAATTGTTTGGGTTTCTATTCTAGTTGATTTATGCTTGCGCTGCTTGCAAAACAATTTACTATGCTCCAAGGGTAGACGAGTGTAACAGCACTGTGAGTAGCCACTGACTGACAGTGGGGTGTATTTGAAGAGAAGCTGTATATATAGATGTGTCAATGAATCACTGCGATGGGAGAGCTTGGCTGAAGAGTGAAATCGAGTTGTGGAGAAAGCTGTGAGCTTTTTGAGCAACTGGAGAAAACGTTTCAACTGCAGCCAGGGATGGCTTGATGTATTTGTATCACAGAGGTAATTCTTGGTAAGAATCCGTGTGTTTGCAAGTGCTTGTGTACCGGTTTATCAGGAGTTTATCTGTTAGAGGGAAAAGGTCTTTATAAGTACCAGTGGTAAAAATTATTTTAATAACATTGCATTATTAATTTAACATTATCAAAGCAGTAAAATGACCAGATTGGACTGTGGATATGGTCCTCTAAACCCCTGCTCTCAGAGGTTTAGTAGCTGTGGAGATGGTTTAATGGAATCTGAAGAATCCAGTACAGTGCCCTTTTCCTAAATTAAAGGGCAGTGTCTGGTTAAGGCCTGAGGTTTGACTGCTTTTAATGAAGGGTGCTCTGTCAGAACTGTTCATCTCTGCAGGTTCTGCTGAAGCAAGTGAGAAAACATTCCATTACGTCTTCATTTCTGTGCACTTAAAGGGCTTCTTTTTATGCCTTTGATCAGATACCAGTCAGTATCTCAATTAACAGTCCTCTTGAGATTACCCACATGCTGTATCTTCTAGAAATGTTGACCCAAAGTTGTTCTCGTGTTTTTATTTTAAAGCTATCTCTATATCTCCATAAAATACTCTGCAAAATGAGTAAATTGCAAACTTCCTGAATTTGTGGCATTGGTGTGATCATAATGTGTCAAGTTCATATGCCTGTGGCCTAGTTTGACTAATGTCAAATTAGTTCCAAGTTTTGTGCATTAACAGAACTGAGTTAGTTGTAAGTGATGTTTCAGTGCATGGTTTTGGTAAATATGTTTTGCCTTTGCTGCTTTCTTCCCCTCTCCCCGGCCCCCCCCTCACACTGCCAGTATTTTTAGCAGGTGTTGCCACACAAGTAGGGTGGGCGAGGAGAGAAAGAAACCAAGCAGGTTACAGTTTGTGAAGGAAGGCATGAATAGTGCTAGGTGTGATTGCTTTGGGGATTGCATATTCCTGGGTGTTAATCTACATGCTGTGCCTCAAGTGCAAACAGTGTTCTGAGTTCATGGGAGTAACGCATTATGAGCATGACCATTGGAAGAGAAGCTCCTAAGTTTGCCTGACATGGTGACAGACCATGCCAAAACTTTGAACCTTACTCTGGTTACTATCATACTGTAAGTCATGTGTAGTGTGTGAATAGAGAGGCTTGCTTGTCCGTGTCCTCCTCTGTCTGTGTGTCTTGCTTGTTGCCTTTTGCTTCTGCTGGGCATTTTTAAATGAAAATTAGCCCTCGCCACTGTGAATTCTTGGACTTGTGAAAGAAGGGTAGCAGCAGTGGGGTACATACAGCAGGTTTTTGAATGAAGGATGTGTTTTGGATTTGTCCTGCTGCATAGAGCCATGACTGCTAACTATCCAAGAGTGAAGATCATAGATCTCGGCCCTTTTGAGTCCACCTGGAATTACTGATTTGAAGTCTTCTGAATCTGAGCCTAGTCCTCCAGTCTTGTTCCCTCCAACAGCTCTAACAGTTTAGTTTGAGCTGTCAGAACACTGTTTTTTTTTCGAGAGTGGAGAAAATGGGTGATCAGATTGCGTGCAACAGTGTTTTTTGCGGGCCTACGGTTGTCCTGTGGTGTGAGCTGTATAGTGGTGAGGGATGGCTTTGAAATGACTGAGAGGACCTCTGAAGTAGGAAGTGTGAAAGGTGTGAAGAGCTTAGAGTGCGTTTGGGAGCCTTTTTAGCAGGAAGAATGGAAAGTTTGATGCTCTGAGACTGACGAGAAAACTGAGTATCAGAGGAACTTGGATCATGTGGTTTTGGATTTACCCTGTAGGCACTTCTAAGTTATGTTTGACCAAACTGTTCCTATTTTCCCCCATGGCCTCTCAAAAGGAATTTGCTCTGACCAGATGTGGAGATTGTCAAATTGACCAAAACGAACAAAGTTGTTGTCAAGTTTGACTATACATTCAGAAGTTAATTCAGTATGATCCAAGGTGCCAAGGCACATTAAATGTGGTTAACAGCACTTCGGAATGAAGCTACACATCCTTGGGTCTCCACTGTCAAAGTAATGCAGGGGTTTGTCTTTTCCTCAACAGTACCAGCAAGGTAGTAAGTGTGTGGGGTAAGTGTTCAGTAAGCTCCTGAACTAACTTCACTGCCTTTATGCTGAATGCCACAGCCTTGAGCCTTTTCTTCTGAATAGTGATCTGTGACCTATGTGTTCCCTCACAACTGCCTGGCTGACAGTTTTATTAGCTAGTAGTGAACCCAGGGCCCAGCTATGTTCTTGGAGAGTTAGACTTAAAGCTCTGGAGACATTTCAAGTAAAACAAACCAACTAACCAAAAATGTTTCAGTGTCGTCTTGGATTTTGTGCTTGTCTCTCATTACATATAAATTAAGAAAGGAACTCTCCATTTGATAAAGACTCAAGTGATTATTCTGTCTTAATACACTTGTGTGTTTTTGTAATACAATATTGTGGGAATTAGATGATTTAAGTACTAAGCATAAAGTGGGAATTAGATGATTTAAGTACTAAGCATAAAGTAAGTTTTAGACTGAGTGGCATAACTTAATTTGGATTTTGAACCATCTACTGTTATAATAATAGCCTTCACTGAGAGCTTAGTATCTTACCAGCTTGGGCAGAATTTCTGTTTGCCTATAGATCATTCCTCCCTCCTCTAGTTTTGTGCAGTTTACTTAATGCCCGCACATTTTTATTATGAAATTTGCTCTTAATTCAGACTAATTTTCAAAATCTTATGAAATAAAACCAAAACATTTTCCCTCCACTATAACCACTAGGGTCTGAAAGGAAGTACTTTGAATCCAGATAGTTTCTTTCCAGTAATCTGGTACAATTAGAATAAGATGTATTGAATTTATTAATTTTACTAGTGCTGCATACTGATATTTGTTAATCAGGGTTTAGTTCTGTACCATGACCTGTCAACTCCATTATTACATTGTACAATCAAATGTATGAAATTGGAACTTCTCCTCCCACTTTTTTCCTAGTGTCTTGAGCTTGTTTTGTTTTTTAAAGTGCTTTGAAAGACTGGTTTTGGGGAGGAGGGAAAAATATTTACCCTTGTGTATCATACTAGCTTGTAGCTTAACAGTTTTAAAAGTTTGATAATTGCTATTTATTTCAAGTCAGTGAAAACTGTAGTGCAAATGAATATATTAAAACAGAGTATCACGGAATATGCTGAGTCGGAAGGGACGCACAAAGATCATTGAGTCCAACTCCTGGCCCTGCACAGGAC
Organism: Chiroxiphia lanceolata; assembly: GCF_009829145.1. NCBI lineage: Eukaryota > Metazoa > Chordata > Aves > Passeriformes > Pipridae > Chiroxiphia > Chiroxiphia lanceolata. Next base: position 35,147,732 of record NC_045641.1, read on the forward strand.
CATTCCCAAGAGTCACCCCATGTGCCTGAGAGTATTGTCCAAACACCTCTAGAACTCTGTCAGGCTTGGTGCTGTGACCACTCCCCTGGGGAGCCTATTCCAGTGCCCAACCACCCTCTGGGTGAAGAACGTCTTTCTAATATCTAACTTTCCAATTTTTTTTCTTTTCCTAAGCATGGGAAAACCGTCTATCTTTGGACAGCATACTCTCTTTGCACTTGATAAGGAGTTGAAATAGGGAAATACTTCCAGTTGGAAGATGTTTTGTTGTTAATTATAATTTCATCACCTGCTTGTAATACTTCCATGTGCTTCTATGTTTCGGTAAGGTTGTGACCATATGGTCCTAAATCGAAGTAGTCTCAAAAGTCTGACATATTGATAGTGAATAGTGGCATATATTTGAAATTCTAAACTTTGCTTTCTTGATCTTAGTCTTGTTTTGATAAATTCATTCATTTTTCCCCTAAGGTTTCAGTTTGACTTCAACTCTCCAACATTAGTATTTATTGATCCAATAGACATCATTTTAGTTTCAATTAGCTTTGATACAATAAACTTTAATGAGAAGCAGGTGTATACAGTGTTAAAGTTCAGTTTGGAAAAAGCTAAAGGGTGTATGGAGGCAGTACATTCTAATGTAGTCCTAATCAGTTAGTGATTGTCTTTAAGATGCTCCTTTTTCTGCATTTGTTCATACAGTGATTTCTGTATGTTTCAGTTTTATAGTACTGATTTATAGAGAGGTTGACTGTGTACATTACGTACAAAGTTGAAGGCCAGATACAAAATTTGGACCCTGCCTTCTGTCATGAATGGGTGATTAGGCTGCTTAAAGAATCACCATCAAAGGTACTGGCAAAACCCCCAGGTTTTAGTATGAATTTGTGTGACTTTAACAGAGTTCAATGGCAAGGTTCACTCTGTTACTCACTACGTAGATGAGGCATACATAGGAAATCTTACCCAGATTGTTTTGATACAAAGGGCTCACTTAACATCCTCACACTTTACAGCTCTTCAGAGTTCACACTGAGAGCATACATGTAAAATCCCTGAAAATCTTCTGTGATCTCTCACTATGGCTGAAGTTGAATTTGATGGTGAATTTAACTTGAAGTGTGTTTCATAGGAGGAAAAACATTGAGGTACTGAAAATCAGGCTGTAGGATTTCCTTGGTGGGATGTCTGGAACAGCTGCAAAACAAGTAGGGAATGGTCTGTGTACAAGACCAAGTCAGAATGCTACTCATTATCCCTTTGATGCAGGTGGAAGAGAAAATAAATAATAGTTTTCTGGAGGTATACTTGTGTTTTTGTTAATTCCGCTGATGGGCTACACTTTTAAGTCACAATTCCCACTTTTTCTGTAGATAGCCCTCGCTACTCCTGTCTCCATTCTTGTGTCAATACGTTGCTTTTCCTTCTGTGTGACTGTTGCACACAGCAACTTGTCCTCCTGTCCTTACTTCTGTCGGGGTCAGTGCAGAACCTAAATGTATTAGAACTTCAGCTTCATGTCACATCTCACATCTAATGTTGTTGTCTTATTAATAAGCCTGCTTTCTTGAATTGAGTAGTGATACTATGGATGTCACCACAGAAAATTAAACAGAGAGTAGATGGCAAGATCTCAACGTACAGAGAATGAAAGCTTTTGAAACAAAGAAGCTTTGTCTTTCAGGGTGGTTACTGTATGTGTAGGTTAACTGTACTGTTTTTTGATGGACAGCTTGTAACACTTTTTTCAGAACTCAAGGTGTTAATTGTTAATGTATATTTGAGGAAGTTGAGTTAGATTAAAATATTTGGTAATTTAAAATATTTCCAAATAAATTTCCCATTTCTCAGATGCCTTGTCTGAAGGCAGGTGTTTTAAGATAGGGAGAAACTAAATAAGCAAATTTGCAGTGAGAAGTTGTTACAGAGGTTTTTAACAGATGAATGGGAAGACACAGGCGATAAAAGGCTTGGGGGTTTTTTGTAACTTCCCTTTTGGAACAGAACATTAAGAATGAAGAGATGCTGGAAGTTGGTGATAGGACTAGAAAGGTGGTGAAGAATGCTGTATTTCTTAGCAATGGACTAGACTTTACTAGGACATCCGAAGTTTTAGTATTTTGAACAATTTGAGAGCATTTGACAAAGGAATACAGAATCGTTGCAATTCTCAAAATGGTTGGAATAACTAAAAATTCACAGTTCAGAGGAAAGAGGAAGTGTAACTGTGCTGCATGTATGTGGTGCTTGTAGTCTGTGTGAAGGAGGACACGCCATATCACTCTTTTTTATTTTAGCATTTGTATTCTAATAAGGAAGGCACTCTAAGGTATAGAAGGAGTCTCAGTGTGTATCAGATTGAATCCAAGTGTTGTAGAGAATAAAGGTGCAGTAATTAAGAATGTTGCTTACTTGCCTGTGGAGTAAGTAAGCACTGATGGTCAAGCAAGGTGAACTGATGGCTCTGGCTAGGTAATTTTTGTTATAAATGTTGTCATTAAATGAGAAGTAAGAGGGACTGGTTTTGAGACTGAAGCAGTAAAGTCATGCAAAAGGCGTTTCCAGCACCAGATAAAAAACAGGTACTAAATGAGCATTTTGTTACTAGGTTTATGGAGATGGGTTATCAACCCAACCAGCTAGAGGTTTTCAGATTTTAAAATTCTGCTTTGTATTGCTACCAAACCCAACCTTAAGTTTGTGACTTGAATGCAAAATACTGAATTAAAATGACATGTTTTATTTAGGATTGCAGATTTAATACTTTTCTTCTCTTTATGCAGCCTAGGACCTTTGGTGAGTAAAGTGAAGGAGTATCAAGTGGAGACCATTGTAGATACCCTCTGTACAAACATGCTCTCAGACAAAGAACAGTTACGTGACATTTCAAGCATTGGTCTTAAAACTGTGATTGGAGAACTTCCCCCAGCTTCCAGTGGTAAGGCATTTTGTACTCAAGGATTTATCTAGTTGTGTAATTTACTAATTCAAAAAGATACAAAAGCCTGGTCTTTTAATGAAGAGATTCAGTTCATTTAGTCTTGGAACTAATTTCCTTTAGGGGAAAAACGTATGGCACAAATATCCTTTTAGTTTCTCCTTCTCTATATTGCTAGATTTTACTTCACAAGTTTAAAAACTTTTTCTGTTTTGCTGAAGGTTTGCATTAATGTGGAAAACAAACTTAGAGTATATGAACTTTGGTATAACAAGTTGAGTGTGAAAGCTTCTATTTTATTAATTGCCTGGTGGAACTTTTCTGGGGTATTGTAATAGCTAAATCTCATCTTGCTTTTTGATTGATAGTATGCTTTAAAATTGATTACAACTTGGGTATTTCTCTCTAACCATTTGATTTCTTGTCTCAATTTCTGGGAAGTGTTTTGGGAAGTACCTTGTGAATTACTGAAATGCTTACCTGCAGGTTTAAATGAAGGCAGTCTTTCCTCCCAAAAGAGATATTAATGTTGAACAGCTCATCACTTAATGGCATTACTTTTTATTCAAGTGCTTTTCAGATATCATAGCGTAGGAATGAGAATAGAGAAGTGATTAAAAAGGCTTTGGAAATGACATTTTTAGAGACTGAAGTCTCTTAAAAAAAAGAACTCTGATTTTAATATCCCTTTTGAAAGTCAACATGTAAATCTTGCTTTTATCAAGCGGCAGTGAGATGCATAAACTTTACATAAGCAACTAATTTTAAGTAAATTGCTTTTACAATTTAAAAAGCTTTTACACTTTCGTTTGCCTACACAAAATGAAAGATTTATGGATAGAGGTAAAGCTCAAACAAAAATGCAGGAAAATCCTTCAATATCATTAACATTCCTAATATAAAAAAACCCATGTTATTTCTTTCTCTCAACTCAAACATAGATTGTTGCCTTTTTTCTTAGCCTTTGTGGTAAGACATTTGACTGTCCAATTGTTATGTTTTAGTTGTAGTCATAGTTAAGAATTAACCATAATATATATAAACCAGACTTAACATAGGTTGGAATGGTATTAATTTCACACTGAAATTCCCAAAATGTGACTAAAAAAATTTCATGCATGTGAAGATGAATGCTAACTGTGTTGTTACCATGACGTGAGTTCCTTCTCATAATTACTTGAAACAACATTAGACAGTTTGAGGAAGGGGGAACTATAGAGTTGTTGTAAAGACATTTTTTCTTGTATTTTAAAATACTTTGGGTCTACCTTTTTTTCCTCCTTTCTCAAATGTTTCAGCAGTATTTCGGATACTTACTACTTAAGAAGCTTCTTGTGCAAAATAATTTTATTTTGCTTTTTCATTATACAGCCAGTCTTTAGAGATGGCTCTTCTTCTGTGCTTCTCCTTACCATGTAGTTTATTTCTCCATTTTTACCCATAGGCCTTTCATTTATTGCTCTAGACTTGTCTTGGCCTTCACTTTCCATTGCTTGCCCTACCAAAAGCAGTGTCTTTTCTGTTATATATACCTTCTGGGACAAGAAGCTCTCCTCAGTATGTTTGTACATAAATAGTCTTTTAGCTCTAATGCAGAGCATACATGACATTAGCAAACAAACTGACTGTTCAGGCTTGTTTTGTTGTGTGGGAAAAGCTTCTTTATGCTGAGATTAGGTTGCTTTCTGTAGTGGCAAACATGATCTCTGGTGTTAAAAACTCAAATATTATGAAAATGCTGAGGTTTTGTTGTTCTTTCAGGTTCTGCATTAGCAGCTAATGTTTGCAAAAAGATCACAGGGCGTCTCACTAGTGCTATAGCCAAGCAGGAAGATGTATCTGTTCAGCTGGAGGCACTGGATATCATGGCTGATATGCTGAGCAGGTAAACATCCATCTTTTAATATGCTGGTGAATGCTGATAAATACTCTTTAACACTTTAACTTTAGTTTTCCAAATGTAAAATTAAATTAGTTGAAGTTATATGAAATAATATGATAAGGTATTAAGTACAGGTGAAACTTAATTTAGAAAAAAAGTGAATGTATTGAAGATAATTGATTTATAGAATGATTCCTTTGTTATTTAATCTTCTGAGAACTGTAATTTTAGCTTATTTTAATGTTTATTTTTATATTTATTTATTTATATTTTAAACTAATTTCTTCTTTTAGAAAGTTCCTAAAGCTTAAATTTAAATAATTAATTGGAATCTTTGTGATGTTTGGGGAATATTTAAAGATTGTTGTACAGTATATGAACAAAGTTATCTAGATTCAATTGGTTTGAGTTTGTGTTTTGTCTGTTTTAAGGCAAGGAGGACTGCTTGTTAACTTCCATCCTTCAATTCTGACCTGTCTGCTCCCCCAGCTGACCAGCCCAAGACTTGCTGTGAGGAAAAGAACCATCATTGCTCTTGGTCACCTGGTTATGAGTTGTGGCAATATGGTTTTTGTTGACCTCATTGAACATCTGTTGACAGAGCTGTCTAAAAATGATTCCATGTCAACAACTAGGACCTATATACAGTGTATTGCTGCTATCAGTAGGCAAGCAGGTCATAGAATAGGTAAGAAAAATTTATAAATTATCTTTTACTTTAAAGTTTTTAGGTGAGAGTAATGACTTAGCTAATTTTTTTTTTCTTACCAGGTGAATATCTTGAGAAAATAATTCCTTTGGTTGTAAAGTTTTGTAATGTAGATGATGATGAACTACGAGAGTATTGCATTCAAGCCTTTGAATCTTTTGTTAGGAGGTAAGTCATGGGTACCTATTTCAGGCTTTCAGATCTGATAGTGTGCCATTGGATTGTAAGCTATCAAGAGACAATCTCCTTCATAGAAAATATTTTTGCAAGCTTTGAGCTGGAACTGTTTCTATAACTCTACCTTGTAACTTAACTGTTAAACAGGGTGTTATGTCTGTACTTTAGAAACTTCCTACCGTGCCATTGCTACTTGTGCAAACAGGAGGTGAGAAGTATATTTGTGTCCAGTAATGGTGACAAAAAAGTTGGCATCCAGAGGCTTATCTTAGTCCTTTTCAAACTTCCAATGTAGCGGATCCTGTTACACAGTAGCACTGCCCTTTCCGACCTTCCTTTCGGAATTTCTGTGATTCAGATGGGTGCATTGATCTTAGTTGTGTTGGCTCCAAAGTACAGGATGTGGCATGAAGTCGTTTAGGAATATTTTAGTTCTTCAAAGTAATTTGACATTGATTGTACTTTTTATTGTGCAGGTGTCCTAAAGAAGTTTATCCCCATGTATCTACTATTATAAACATTTGTCTTAAATATCTTACGTATGATCCTAATTACAATTATGATGATGAGGATGAAGATGAAAATGCTATGGATGCTGATGGTGGTGATGATGATGATCAAGGTATATTCTCTTGTTGGTTTGGGGGAGAGGGTGAGCTTGTGATCCTGTACCTGTCTGAGAAAATTGGTAGAGGTGGTATTGCTACTAAGTACCACCATTTGAGTGACTTGTATACTTTCATATTCATATTTTGTACCTCTTTTAAACATACCTTATGAACTTACCTCTTGGAATAAAAGTGTAGGATATTGTTGCTGGAGATCAGTGATTCCAAAGGTGAACATAAAATGCAAGACAAATACTTTAAAAGACTTGAAAGGTGGAGAAAGGCAGAAGTGTGTAGCATGATATAACTAAAGAGTAGCATGATATAACATCCGTTCGTGAGTTGAAAATACATACACAGCATGGGGAAGGCTTCTCACTTCTTTCCACTGTATTGTTACCTAATACGTAAAATCAGAATAGATTGAAAATTGCCTAGTATTTTTCTGTAGGATGAAAAAGTGTTTTAGACTGAAAGGTATAATGTATTTATTGTTAATACAGTGGCAGCTTTATGAAAACTTGGACACACAAGTAATCTGAATTGAGGGCATAACATTCCCATTCCTTAAGGAGAGAATGAGCTGCATAGTTGTTGCTTTTGCACCTGAGAAGTCTGTATTATTTATTTTTTTGTTGTTGTTATTTTTGGGGGCAGTGTATGGTTTATTTACTCCTAGAAAGAAGCAGACAGAATAATTGGCTGAGTCTTGATCAGCTAATGTTCATTGTTGCATTGTTGTTTATGTCACAAATAAAGAGGAATGTGCTTTAAATCGGTAGGCAGGCTGTAAATATGATGGGAACCTCGTTGTCCTGTTTGCAGTTTAGTACATGTGTAAGACTAGCGTGAAAAAATTGGCATAGAATTACAACTTAGGCCATTTAGAAGGCTTTTTATGTATGGCTTTTAACATACTTCTGAACCTATCTCTTCATGTGTCTTATGCAAAGAACCCAACTGTCTTCTTTTTTAATTGTTTAAAATGAAACTTGGTGCTTTGCTGGTCTAGATTTGAACTTACGCATAATTTATTTTTTTAAGGGAGCGATGATGAATATAGTGATGATGATGACATGAGCTGGAAAGTGAGGCGTGCAGCTGCTAAATGTCTGGATGCTGTGGTTAGCACACGACATGAAATGCTTCCAGAATTCTACAAAACTGTATCTCCTGCTTTAATAGCCAGATTCAAAGAACGTGAAGAGAATGTTAAAGCAGATGTTTTTCATGCATATCTTTCTCTTTTAAAACAAACTCGACCTGTGCAAAGTTGGCTTTGTGATCCTGATGCAATGGAACAAGGAGAGACACCTTTGACAATGCTTCAGAGTCAGGTTATTTGTCAAGATTTTTGTTATCTTTGAGAAGACATACTGAAGTTGCACCCTGTTCATAAGGATAGTTCATTAAATGTGCCTTATCATGCTTTCATCACGTGCAGGTTACAGTTTATTCCTGTAGTATTAACATAGAGAGCAAGCCAGGTAAACTGGCCCAAAAAAGTGCAGCAGTCTTGGAAACTGAAATTACTGACTCATGCAAATGTCCTGGTTTGATTTCAGTTGTTTACCATCACCTGTGAAAGTTGCATTACCAAAGCAAAATAGTTACTTTGTGCATTCTGTATGCAGACAATAAGCTCTAATGATTAAGATAAAACTTGATTTGCTACAACGTATTTTATTTGCAGAATAAAAAGGATAATGCTGAAAAACTTTTTCTAAGTGAATTATTTGGGTGGCTTTTCAGTTGTTACTCTCTACAGCTTTATTAATGCAAATCACCTTTTAAAGTTAAATTACTGTTTTTTTAAAACAATTATTTTGACTTTATTCCCCAGTGTTTCTGTAACTTATCTAGTTCTCTGGAGAAATCAGAGGGGTCGGGTGCACGTATTTCTTTATATGCCCCCCAGTAATCAATAATGGAAGAAATGTGAGCCATTGAATCAATTAACAGATGTGTGATGATTACAGGTCCCCAACATAGTTAAAGCCTTGCACAAACAGATGAAGGAGAAAAGTGTGAAGACTCGTCAGTGTTGCTTTAACATGCTGACTGAACTAGTAAATGTGTTACCTGGAGCCCTAACACAACATGTTCCTGTACTTGTACCAGGTATGAGAAACATGTTATTAACTTAAATATTTATTAAATTGGATGTGAAGTTTTGAAACATCAAAATATTCTAGTCCTGACGGCTTTTTGCAAAAGCCTTGAAATGGGACTTCTATTTAAAGAAAATGGCAAAATAACCAGCTACTATATGAATCCATATAAATATTTTAGTGACATATTTCCATTAATCTTAAAAACAGGGGTTGTCTCCAAGATTGAGGTTTTTTTCCTACTGTATCAAAAAAAAAGTTAATTTTCTTCTTAACTGCAAGATCAAGCTGCCTTCTTTTTCATCCCAACAGAGCAAAATATTGTCCATATTTTAGCTTTTGAAACTTAAAATGTTGAAGTTTGAAGTAACGATGAAAAGTAAGGTTGGAAATGTTAAAGGTTCAGAATTTCTTTATAATTAAGAAAATACATCACAAACCATCAAATTGCCCATATCCTCTGGTAGAGGAAGCTTAAAAACTAATTGATTGAATTAAAGTGCTGAAAGGGGCTTGGAAGCATTCAAGGAGGGTTGGGAGCTAGAAAACATAAATTCAGTATAGCTGCCTGCCTTTGGAAATTTTGAAGTGTTTTAGCAGACTATAAATTACCTACCCTAAAAATACATTTTTTGTTTTTCTTCCAGGAATAATTTTTTCACTGAATGACAAATCAAGTTCATCTAATCTGAAGATAGATGCTTTGTCCTGTTTGTATGTGATCCTCTGCAATCATTCTCCCCAAGTCTTTCATCCTCATGTTCAAGCATTGGTACCTCCGGTTGTAGCTTGCGTTGGAGACCCATTTTACAAGATAACATCAGAGGCACTTTTGGTTACCCAACAACTTGTGAAGGTTATTCGTCCATTAGATCAGCCTACTTCCTTTGATGCTACTCCTTACATCAAAGATTTGTTTACTTGTACAATCAAGAGATTAAAGGCTGCTGACATTGATCAGGAGGTCAAAGAAAGGGCAATATCTTGCATGGGTCAAATAATTTGTAGCCTTGGTGACAGCCTAGGCACAGACCTGCCTAGTACACTTCAGATCTTTCTAGAGAGACTGAAGAATGAGATCACTCGGTTAACTACAGTGAAGGCCATGACATTAATTGCTGGTTCTCCTTTGAAGATAGATTTGAGACCAGTTCTTGGGGAAGGAGTTCCTATTCTTGCTTCTTTTTTGAGAAAGAACCAACGAGCTTTGAAACTGGGCACTCTTTCTGCTCTAGATATTTTAATTAAGAATTACAGTGACAGCTTGACGGCTGCCATGATTGATGCTGTCCTGGATGAGCTTCCACCTCTGATTAGTGAAAGTGATATGCACGTATCACAGATGGCCATCAGTTTTCTAACAACACTGGCTAAAGTATATCCTTCCTCCCTGTCAAAGATTAGTGGCTCCATTCTCAATGAACTTATTGGGCTGGTAAGATCACCTCTACTTCAGGGTGGAGCACTTAGTGCCATGCTAGAATTTTTCCAAGCTTTGGTTGTGACTGGTACAAATAATTTAGGCTACATGGATTTACTGCGCATGTTAACGGGTCCAGTGTACTCACAGAGTACAGCACTTACTCATAAGCAGTCTTACTATTCCATTGCCAAATGTGTTGCTGCCCTTACTCGAGCCTGCCCTAAGGAAGGACCAGCTGTTGTAGGTCAGTTCATTCAAGATGTTAAGAACTCAAGGTCCACAGATTCCATTCGTCTTTTGGCTTTGCTTTCTCTTGGGGAAGTTGGGCATCACATTGACTTAAGTGGACAAATTGAGCTGAAGTCTGTAATATTAGAAGCATTCTCTTCTCCTAGTGAAGAGGTAAAATCGGCAGCATCTTATGCCTTAGGCAGCATTAGTGTTGGCAATCTTCCTGAGTATCTGCCATTTGTCCTACAAGAAATAACTAGTCAACCTAAGAGGCAATACCTTCTTCTTCATTCCCTGAAAGAAATAATTAGCTCTGCATCAGTGATTGGTCTCAAACCATATGTTGAGAACATCTGGGCCTTACTCCTGAAACACTGTGAATGTGCAGAAGAGGGCACAAGGAATGTTGTCGCTGAATGCTTGGGCAAGCTTACATTAATAGACCCAGAGACTCTGCTTCCGCGACTCAAGGGATACTTGGCATCAGGTGAGTAGTAGTAATGCATGTACATATTGTGGCTTTAAGGCAAATGGCTTTGTGCTATCTATTAATAAATGGATCTAGTTTTGCAAATGATGTGCTTAAATTTTGTGATAACTCTTGAAGTTTTGCTCCTCCCCACCCAACAATGGAATCTTAGGTGGTTCCATTTTAATAGAAGTTGCTAGTCATACATAAAAAGAATTACTTCTGTGTTCTGTTTTAAGCTATGGTAATTCAAAGGAGCATGAATGACAAAGGGACAAATTAAAAAGCCAGTTGCAACATGTTGACATTTTGGTGTAAATTATTTGGTGTATTCCTATTTTTCAGATAAGGATTCTGAAATTTTTAAGGATTAGGATGGATCATTGTGCATAATTCATGAATCAGTTTCGTGTCAGAACTGTATTCACGTGTTTGCTTTACGTGCTTCTACTTTTAAGGGGAGAGGTGGTTTTTTCTAGGCTAACGTTTGATCATACATAAACTGTTCTAACAGGCTTATTACTCAAATTTTCTGTAGCAGATAACATTACATGCTTATTGTGTCTTACAGTATTTTTTCCATGTTTGAAATGTTTTCTCCATAAATTTACTTGAGTTACATATTGCATTTCTAGTAATCAATAACCTTTCTTGTTTGGTGTTCTTAAGAGTATTAGAAGTCTAAAAAGAATGAATGGCAGTGAGCGTGATTTAGATTCTGTAGTTGTTCTGTTTTAATCTTGTGTATTCACACTTTTGTTTTGTATTAGGGTCCTCATACGCTCGAAGTTCGGTGGTTACTGCTGTTAAGTTCACTATTTCTGATCATCCACAACCCATAGACCCACTCTTGAAGAACTGCATAGGTAAGTTCTTTACTTTTACTGATAGCTTTTTTGTTTCTGGGCAGTAGAATGACATTTAAAATTTGTTCTTTGTGTTATCAGAAGTAAGTATTTTGCAGATACTAGGATTAGATGCTAATAATAACTGTTGGAAGAGTTCCAAGATGTTTCTGCAATAGCCAGTTATTTCTATTAATACTAGTTTGTTTGAATTCTGAGCAGTAAAAAATGTTTGATTAAAAATTCTGTGTATTGAAGCTGTGATGGGCAATACAAAAAGCTAGGACTTTTAGGAGAGGGAACTCAAAAACTGATTTCCTTTCTCATGTTTTTGACAAATTAAATCAGTTTGATGTAGTAAGGTGTACTATCTTTACCCAGAAGTGTGGTCTTGGAAATATTTAACATTCAGTCACTTAAAATATGCATGCGTGAATTCAGAGTGTTACCAGGTTTTGAATTGTAAATATAGGTTGTTATGATTTTGTAATGCTTGTGATCTGAAAGCATTTGGAATTGTGTATATTTTTACAAGGATAAGGTGATCAGAGCTTTCAGTGTAACGTTGGTATGATAAAGAGCCTTGCAATGCTGTGGCTTTTTGAACTTTTTTCATTTGTATTACAAAGATTTGTTTAATATGCTATGGTGAATGTTTTATACTTGAGTAATTGCAGGTTTAAAGATAGGTAAAAAATTATCTATACTACTAAGCTGAATGGGGAAAAAGCATAAAGTTTTGTGGGGAGCAAGGTTTCTATTTATGGATGAATGAAGTCAATTCCTATGTGTTATATTCATCACTAAGTTTACTTTTTTTTTTTTAATAATACATTCAAGAATTGCTTTAGGCATTTTCCCCTCCCACTGAAGCTGCCTTGCCCCTTTGGTTTCTGCAAATATTTATTGATTATTCAGTCAAAAATCTATTGGTATCTAGTACTTAAAAAATCTTAGTCATCTTGAGTTTTATTACCCCCGTTTCTTTTGTGTGTGTAGAAGTCACTTTGTTGGTTTTCTGATTTGAAAAATTTCACTCCTCACGGAGTTAGCTAGTAAAACTTCACAGACATTGTGGGAAAAATAAGATATATTCATGCAGCTATTTATTTTAACAAAGCTGTATTACGGAAGTATAGAAAATCTAATTTAAAAATGCCTGAGGGTAGAGTGGGATGAGAAGGTGTTGCTATGTTAATATATACTGAGTAGCCTTATTTTGTGGTAATTTAGGTATTCTCACTGTATGCCAATTTAGGGGTTAAAAATCAATATGTTGATAGTTTCCTTGAGAGGTGTTCTCAATTTCGTGAACTGCAGAATTGATATTGCTAATGCATATTCTGAGAGAATTTAATGAATAAAAGCAAAGGTTAAATATAATTTTCATTAATTTACATACTGTATCTTTAAAAAACAAGTTGAAATATCATTGTGATGGCCATTTATTTTGATGACCATAATGAAACTGCTGTTTTATTATACAAACTACTATATATAATTAAATTAATACTTTTCATATGAGTATGGTTTTATTTGTATAATCATGCTGAAATAGCAGGTGTCTGTTACATTAAAATAACTCCTGCACTAACCATGTCTTTTTGAAAGGTTAAAACTAAGCAAAGATATTTTTAAAGTTGCAGATTAAAAGGATCGTCATAGGTTATTTATTTCTGTATGCTTGCAGGTGATTTTCTGAAAACATTGGAGGACCCAGATCTCAATGTCAGGAGAGTAGCTCTAGTGACGTTTAACTCAGCTGCCCACAATAAACCATCTTTGATAAGGGACCTCTTAGATACTGTGCTTCCTCATCTTTACAATGAAACAAAAGTCAGAAAGGAACTAATCAGAGAGGTATGTTAACTAAGAAAAACAGTGCTAAATATATGTAAGTAGATAGATTTTTTTAAAAAATGTGTTATTTAACTTTGGTGTTTCTGTTTGCTGACAGGTGGAAATGGGACCATTTAAGCATACAGTTGATGATGGCTTGGACATAAGGAAAGCGGCTTTCGAGTGCATGTATACTCTATTGGATAGCTGTTTGGATAGACTAGATATATTTGAATTCTTAAACCATGTTGAAGATGGCCTGAAGGATCACTACGATATTAAGGTTAGCTGTCATTTTTCTCTGTGAAAGCAGTGACTATGTCAAAATATTTTAAATAGTGAATAAACTGACATGGTAAAAATATTATGTCCTATGCTTAAGTACTTCACTACGTTTGCCAGTTTCATTGAAGTGTGACTGTTTGAAAGGTTACACAGCATTGTAGGAAATATATCTCCATATATATGCTAGGCATGACTAATAGTTGTATTGGGTTTTTTTCCTCAACCTAGATGCTAACCTTTTTAATGTTGGTGAGACTGTCTACCCTTTGTCCAAGTGCGGTGCTGCAGAGATTGGATAGGCTCGTGGAACCTTTGCGTGCTACATGTACAACTAAGGTACTTGAATTCATTTAAGTTAATTACTTTGTGTTGTCTTATAGAAATGCAAACGAACTTGTGTTTAAAGAATACTTCAGTACTGCTGCAGCATTTTCTGAGTTATGATTGATAAGCTGGAGTAGGCAGGATAATATAAATAAGTGTGCCTTTATATATGTGTTAAATTTATTTAAATTACAAATCGAGGGATAGCCTTGTTAGCTTCTTTTTAAAAATTCTCTGTTTCTTTGCTGTCCTTTCTTTTGTTCCTTAAAAATTTAGCTGCCACTTGGGCAACATGTAAATCTCATTTTATTATAAATAGTGAAACTGGAAGACAGAGTTTTTCTGGCATCTGATGGTTATGTTGTTTCAGACAAGCATTTGGGTGATGAAGGCAGCGTAAAGTAGTCCTGGTTTCGTTGGGTTTTTATTGTTTATCCTGCCTCTTCATTTATATTACAAGATTATTGGATCTTGGCACAGTTAGTCTCCTTCCATTGCTGCTCATCTTGATCCACCTGTGTGCTGTGACAGTCATTTAATGCCATTTACCTTGCTTTTCCATTGTTGTAGTCTTCTATATTTCACATCAAGAAAATTGACTGCCTTTAAAGATAATTTGTGTTTGTATTACTGAAACGTCTTTGAAAATGGTAACAGAAGGTTAAGCACTTACTCTAAGGTCAACTTTTTAATAAATTCTATTCTCTGGAAACCGGGAGTAGTGTGATAATAGCAGTTTAATGTCATTTACTGACCTTACTAGGTAAAGGTTGGCTGCTGTAATTGCTTTGATTTGGTGATTGACTTGATAGTTTACAGCCTTTTTCTACTTACCTTGCAGTATTGCAGCTTCAGTCTATTTGTAAACAGTTCTGCTAGAAAGATGTTTAGGGGTGTTTTTTTTAAGAGCTTAGGTCATTTTGAAAGCTGTGCAAAGTGGTAGTATGGAAGGAAATCGGTTTTTGTAACATACATTTTTTTAAGGTGGGTATAGGTGGAAGTTTAAGTAAAGTTTCAAACATATTTTCATTTTTTCCCTAGGTAAAGGCAAACTCAGTGAAACAGGAGTTTGAAAAGCAAGATGAACTAAAACGATCTGCTATGAGGGCTGTAGCAGCGCTTCTAACCATTCCAGAAGCAGAGAAGAGTCCATTAATGAGTGAATTTCAGTCACAGATAAGCTCTAACCCTGAGTTGGCAGCCATCTTTGAAAGTATCCAAAAAGATTCATCATCCACTAACTTGGAATCAATGGACACTAGTTAGATGTTTGTCCAAAATGGGGACCATTATGTTGAACCATATGATGCACTGAATTGACAGGTTATGAGTAAGAAACAGAAAAAGCATATAATTACACATTGTTCTACTTTATTTACCTTTATGGAGACAGTTGGCTTTTCCCATAATTGCTTTTCTAGCATTATTCCAGAAATGTATTTCCATAATCCAGAATTTGTTAACCACTCTGTTTTAGTGGATTTGACCACATTTGGGAATTAAAAAGTTGACACGTGGTATATGGAAATAGGTTCCAACATCCATTTGCCCTGTAATGTTTAGGATTAAAATGTCAAAATTTTGTGACCATGATTTTTTTTTCTTTTGTTCACTCTTTCTACTTGTAAACAAAAAAGGGGGGGAGGTGGGAATCAAGTGTCCAGGTGCACCATGTTTTTTGTATAACTTTTTATTCTTTTTTGTTTCAGCTTCATAAATTGATTTGGCTGACAGATGAATTATGTGTAAGATTTATTATATTAAAAAGATGGTTTGGGCACAGTTCAAAAAAATCAGATGCTAATGTCATTTTTACAGATGTGGGGATTAGAAAACCAATATCCCTGTTGTGCACACTAATTTTGCATGAGCAAGTTTACAAATATATATTGTCTGTAAAACAGCATGTGCAGTTTATTCGTAATGCAAGTTAAAATAAGTTCTACTGTATCAGTGCAGTTTTCAGGTATTTTGACGTACAGGCCATTCATACTGGAAGGGATGAATTAAGGTTTGTTATCTTAACCTGGCTTTTTTGAATGCCAGTAGCATGACCCTGCAGATATTCTTACAGTAAACATGATGATTTCTGCAGTTTTCATGGGTTTTCATTCCCAAAGACTGGATCCACTGGAATTGAGGTGGACAAACTGTAAGATTGGAGTGGAATAGGATGAGGTGGAGGTAAAATGAGCAGAGAAAACAATAGCTGCTCAGTGGCTCCTGAACTCTGGATTCAACATTGCTTTTGTTATAAAAGTATGAAGGAAGTTTCTTTAGTGGATTCTATCTCCTGTTCTTTATCCAACAGCTTTTGTTAAGGCACTAGTATATGGTGCTACCTAGATAAGTATTGCCAGACCATCATTTAGTTCCTGTTGGAATGTTTTCTGGCACATGGGACCACCAGTGGGTTGCAGTGCTGCAAATGTCATACAGTATTTAGGTGAGACAGGAAACAGGGAATGGTCAAAAGACTGGAGAGAGATAAAAAGCCAACAGAAGAAAAAGTTCTTCTGTGAATATGCTGAGGTAATTTAGAAGCGGACCAGAAGTGGATAGCTGGCAGTCCTGCAATGAACTAGAGTTGGGAATTCAATAATAAAAAAAGAGGGGAGCCACTGCCTCAAATTGAGACTTACCATTACTTGTTAAATGCAACTACTTAGTTGTTTTGGTTTCTTTCCCTCTAAATCAGATCTGAATTTGATTTTTCTTAACTGGTATTTTTTAGCTAGTTTGATATTTTGGAAACCTGTTATGTGGGTATGTGGCATAAGCTGCTACATGACTAAATAAGCATACATTCTTATGACCTCAGAGACAGTTTCCTGTGAGCGTTGGGGCTTGGGGGCAAAATCTTCACCTTACATGCTTGCAGCTTGGGAAAAGCAGAGGAGATATTGGTACATTTTACCTTAATAGAAGGACCTGAACAAAGAAGTCTGTGAACTCATTGAATAGTAACAATTCTAATGCTGTAGAAATTTTTGAAAATGTAGCTTTCTCTGTCTCCAAAGTCTTCATACTAATGTAACAATTGTCTTCTAGAAGTAGTAATAAATGAGATGAAACATACCAACATATCTAAATGTCATGAAAAGGAGTGGGATGACTAGACAGAAACCATATGGTAGAAAAAGCACTGTGAATTAGGTGCATTTTATCTTACTGTATAACTCATCTACTTCAATTACAGCAATACACTGGCCTTCTAATTAAAAATCCATTGTGCTAATTAGTTGTCAACTAATCTTAGAACTTTTTATGTTAAGTTTTCAGAGTACATTAAAATGTTTTACAGATCTAAATCTAGGTGTGAGAATGGTATGATAAACGTGAAATGTGAGGCTAAAGTAGGAAAATGGAGTAGGTGACAATGGTAAGTGAACAGAATATTTGTAGCTGAGAGATTTGTGTGTGCATTACTACCATAACACAACACCTAATGTGGTGGATGCAAATCATCTTCACTTTGTTTTACAGTACATTGCAGTGGAGCAAGCTTAAGGACAGAATAGAAGGTTGAGCTATATTACATAGTGAATGCTTTCTTGCAGAAGAGTAATTTTCACTTTGACCACTGATGAAGAATGTGGGAACATAAGGATTAAGTCTTCCCTGTAAATTGCAGAAATTCCAACAGTGTGATTGTCTCCAAGTAGCAGTTGGTTATTTTGGTGATTCAGGAAGACAGACTCATAAAGGTTGTAACTGCATCACAGTTACTGAATTTTTTTATTAGTGTAACAAAATGTAACCATGTTAGGTGTTGAAATTCTGATGACTTTCATTAGATCACTTGATAGAAAGGTTTCTTTGGTTTTCCCTGCTGTATGTCCAAGTATTTGTATAAATCTGGTGTATTTATGCTTTTAGAGCAATTAGGTTCAGGTAATTCTATTAAGGATGATGTCAGGAATATATGCAGCTGTTCTTTAAATGCTAAATATTTGAAACTGAAATCCTACATTTCTCTAACTAAAACAAAACCAGAATTCTGAAAGGCTGCTCTTAAGATGTTTGATATGATTAGAATTTTCTCTAGTATTTTTCATCACTTTGCACATAGACAATTGAGACCAATTAATAAGGTTGCACATAACATAGAAATGGTTGACCAGTCCTTGCATTGCAGATTCTAGGCTTTAAATATTTTTGTATCTCAAAACTTGCCATCCTTACAAGGGAGGGTTTTTTTCTAAAATTATAAATTGAAAACTACCAGTACTTCAAGAACACTGCATTTCAAACATGTAAATTTATTTTTTATATGATTTACCTTCAAAATATTGCATCTATTACAGCAGTTGACAAAATAAAAAGAGCTGAACTGCTTCCGGTTGTATTTTTATGAGGTGAACAAAGTAGTACATATGCACATAAGCAACATTGCTTCCCTCAGGTGAAGGATTATTTTGACATTCCATCAACTCAAATTAAAAATATGAATTAAAAGTCCATATCTGCTTCTATTGTATTTACCTTAACAGATATTCTCAATAATGAGGATGGGAGCAAGTTCACCCTGATCTGGTGGACTGCTTAGTAGTAGGGATTTAGCAACTGTTCTCATGTTTACTGGTTCTTCCCCTTCCTCGCCTCTACTTTAGATGACTTTCAAAGCAAAGTAACATGTGACCTTGGAAGTGTGTGTGTGTGTGTGTGTGTGTGTGTGTGTGTGTGTGTGTGTGTGTGTTGTTTTTGTTTTGTGAATCCTCATCATTCTGACTGAAATGACACCTGTTTCTGCCAAATACCAAACAGTTAAGCCTACAGCCTCTGGGTTTTATTTCCCTATTGCTCTAAACTTCAGATAAAGTGTACCTTTGTCGGTTGCTGTTCTTAAAATTAATTTCAGAGAAATGAAAAATACTAGTCAGTTTATTACTTTTTTTTTTCCTTGTTTCCTTCTTGTTCTGAGGTGGGAAGATTTGCTTGATGTACTATTGAACATGAGGAGGTGGAGATTTTGGCAGCAAACTTTGCTCCCCTTTGCTCTCCCTAGAAGAGCTCTTCAGTATAGAGTTATAGCTCTTGCACTAAACCCGACCTTTTTGCATCTGTATCCATTTATAATTTTTCATTGTATCTGAGTTCAGGGAAGGAGAAGGAAATCGGAATTCTTGAGAATAATGAAGTAAATTAATCTTCCACAGCCAGTGTCGGTGAAGCAGGGAAGCTTTCTGCAAATGGGGCTTTTGTGAGAATCAGGCAATTTTGTCTTGGTAGGGAGTTAGACTTCTTTAGATTTGTTTCCACCCCATGAGGCTTTAATATTTCCACATAACCTTTGATGAGGAGAAAACTTCCTTCAGAAAGGTCATCAATCCCCCAAAACAAACAAAAGAGTTTCAGCTGATGTTCATCTGTGTGTTGTGGTTTAGGACATAACCCTGAACCACAGAAGAAATAAGAGCTTCTTTCTGAGAACAACACAAACACCATCTGGAAGACAGATGTTACCTCAAATATAGTGCTGAGAAAGAGAAAATGGAATCTTACAGTGAAAATATTTTAATTTAAAATAATTCTCTTTACATTCTGTCTTTGATCATATTTTTGAAGAATGGGAAACACAGAAGGAAAAGAAAAAAGTAATTGGCAAGTGTTGAGCTGTGATCCCAGAACTTAAGGGGTAATTTCTATTCCCTGTTGCCTCTTAAAAAAAAAAAAAAAGACGTATTTTGATAAAAGTACATAGTAATTCTGAAAATACTTTTATTCTGAAGGAGTTAAAGCTGTTTTTTATTATATTGTCACTATTTTTTTCTTTTATGTGGATTTCTCTGACCTGACAGTTCTGAGTCAGTTTAATACACCTGCTAAAGCCTTTAGGAGATAAGCCATGTCACTTGGTTCAGTGCAGTAAAGATGTTCCTGCAGTAGATGATGTTTGGAAGTTGCTCTTTCCCACCGTTCTTTTAATAGATTAAAAATACCTGGTCCTATATGACTTTTTACATGTAGTTTCCATTCAACCTCTAGCCTTTTTTCTGTTCGACTGGACAAGTATTGGACTCCTGAGCATCGGATTGCTCTCACTTTAGATGCCACCCTTTCTGGGGATTCTTGATGTTGTAATCTCAAGTCTTCTAGAAGACTTTTTTCTTCAATCCTTACTGAGGTATTTGCTAGAAGGTTCAGTTTTGTCTCCCGACATTTCCATTGTGCAAGACAGTTCTTTCATTAATTCTATGTAGTATTCATTTTACAGAGGGATTTCCTGCAGAGATGCCATCCTTACAGGCAACTGAATGCTATTTTTGAGGAAGTTCATAGTTCAAGCACCCCTCTCTGCAGTGAAAATACCTAACATATCTAAGGAGAAAACAGAATAATGTGTCATATGCACAGAATTCCATGGAATGTGGCTTCATGTAAATTTTTCTCTTGCCCCTCAATTTCTTAATGCTCACAACTGCTTCAAATGATCTAAAGGTCTAGACCAGCTTGCCAGTAAGGTGTTTCAAGTAGTAACAGTTGAGTTCTGCCTACTGATGGAATGTATGGGAAGAGCTACTTCGATTCTTTTCCCTCCACAGCTACTGATCTTCATGCAGATGGCAACTTTGAAATGTCAGCCACATGTGACAGAAGGGTAAAAATTGACCAATGTTTTAAGAAAAGAAATTAGATTTCCTGTCATCAATTCCTTTTCAAACAACCCATATTTTTTTTCCAATACAAAGATGATCAAATGAGTATTAGGAGGGCACTATATCAAAGTGACTGAGTTCTTATTTTAACTAACACTGTAGGCTGAAAACCCATGACTATGGTTTGAATAGTGACTTGTTTACAAAAACCATATAATCAAAATTGAAGTGTGGAATGGAAGATGCACATGGACAGAGATGGTTGATTTTAGTACCTTGGCAGGTACATTTTCAATGGTTTGAGTACACATATTCAGGTTGAAACAGTTGGATATCCTCAAGGGCTATGGAAGGACAAAATTTTCTGAAATAGTAAAAATTTCTGGTTGTTTATGAATGAATTATTTCAGGTCTGTTGGGTGGCTGAACATGGCTGGTTCAGAAAACTTAAAGCTAAAAGGACAACCAGGGCAGGCTATTGCATGCAAAGGTGAATCTACATTCTAATGGTGTTTGGTGAATGGTTAATATTTGTTGGTCTGATTTTTCTTAATACTCCTGTCATTAGGTGTTTATTGATCCAAGACAGCATAATTTAGCTTATCAACACAACATTCTACATGCTACCCAAGTTGTCTTTGATAAAGTGATTGGAAAGAGTGCAAAAACAGTTTGGCAACAAGCTGTTTTTGGTTTGGGTTTTTTTCCCCATATATCTTAAAATATGGAAGTGTGTGAAAAAAAGGTCCATTGGCAGGCTTAGGTACTTCTGTATACAGAGGTCAGGAAGAAAACTGCAGAATATAATGAACATTCTTGGATCAAAGTATTTTTTGGTTTTTGTCCTGAAGTGCACACCAGGAACAAACAAATTCTGGTATGGCTGGCCAGATAGACCTGGTAAAATCCTACATGTCTGTGGGATCAGACCTTCTAGCTGAGAGAACAAATGTCTCTTTGAAACACAGGAATTACCGAAGAGAATCTGACCTGTTTAAAAAAACCCAAAGGCTGCCATTGTGATATGTATGCGACTTTATATGCTTTTAGCTACATCATGTAAGAAAGGTATATTCTGTACTACAGAAAGAACTTGGGAGCTATTTTGCAGTTGTGCTTCTTAACACGAGCAGTGAGGGCCCATAGTTGTGAGTAGTGTGAATGCTGAGCAAAATACACTTGTGAAATGGAGGCAGAAAAAGTCTGATCATGTCTACCCCATCATTCAGTTCACATTGGAAGAGGTAATAAAATTGATGTAGCTTTGTTTTGCTTGAGATCAGGTACTTATGCTCATTTGCAGATCTATCCAGTATGCTGTCAGGATGCAATATTCTTTATTTTTTACGTGTATTTTTAATTGTAATTTTAGTAAGTGCACCATTACATTCCAAGAGAAGGTTCATCCTGAAAATTGGCTTGCTTTGTAGATCTCCTTTTGGAGAATTCATCTCAATTACAACTTAAAAAAATTCCTCTGGCAGCAATTAATAGCTGAAACTAAGACTGCAGAAATTAATAACTGAAACTAAGAGTTAATATCTGTAATAATTCCAATAAATTAAATCTATTTCTGACAAAGGAACCTTTAAAATGCTACTTGGTCATCTTACGAAGTAAAGCAAGCGATCATAATGCACGGTTCCCAGGATCAGCCAAAACATTCTGCAGGAATCAAGTCAGATGTTATTCCTACCTCCCACCTTCAGAAGTGGTAAAGAGAAGGTAGGAGAACATCTAGTTTATGTTCATCTCCTTTATTTGAGCTTTAACATGGTCTAGTGAATAAATATGATTTGAAATGAAGAATGCTTATGTTTTTTTTAAAAATACATTTATTTGCAGAGTTACTTAGCAAACTGTTTCAGTCAGCTCTGAAGGAGACCACTTCTCTCTTTTCAGAAAGTGACCTGCCAGCGTAAACTACAGCTAATAAACCCATCAAGGAGCAATCTGTCTGGATAGTACTTTGAAAAGACAAAAAATATGATTTAAATATTTATTTGCAAAGTTAGTCTTAATTGTCACTATGTTGCTTCTGTGCTTCTGTACTGTTTGTTTACAAGAGTAATGTTCCAACACATGCACTTCAGAATAGGAAACAGATGACATCTCTTATTGTCAATATTCATTTGCTTTATGTCAGTACAAAAACCAGTCTTGCTTGCCTTGATTGTCTTGCATACTAAAAACAGATGTCATTTCTGACAAAGCTGATGTTAGAGAAACAGAGAAGCCACAGAGAATGTCTGAGGTCTACGTGCAGAATAGTATGTTTGAATACAAAGGTGTCATATTTAATGCACTCTATTTTGAAAACCAGCTATTTATTTGAGAAAGCGGTGGAAATAGGTTTATTAAAAGTACAGTATCTGAGAACATCAGAAGCATCTTTGATAAATCTATTCTTACAGCTGCTTGATCGTGTGGCTGAAGAAGAGTATATTCATGGTGAAGTCTGTCTGCGTTGCTCATCAGTGGCCTTTGCTAAAGGAAAAATCCAACTGTTTCTGCCTGGCTGTACCAGTAAATACCATTATCATATGTTGGTAAATACAGCACAGTGCTGAAGGTTATTTTTGTGCTCAAAAGCAAGATGCTATGTTGTGTACAGGGTATTCCTGTAGCCCCAAGTTACCATTTGACAGGGGTTTATGAATAAAATTTTAATGATTGCAGGCAGTGTGATTTTTCTACAGGGAACCATGATACCCAAGACTTGTATTACATTGCTTAGATCATAAAAATAGCTATAATTTTTCCTTTTTGCATTTTCATAAAGAGGCTTAAATATCAAACCCTGAAACCTTTTAATGAAAGAAAAGTGTTTTAAGTAACTGAAATATTTTTGTTCAATCAGTTGTAGAGTTGGATGTGGTAACAAGCACACGGTACTATTCCACTCAATGGGATAATACACAAATAATGTTAATACTCCTGGAAACAACTATTATTTCTTCTTGATAATGCCAGTAGTAACCCCAAGATGATAGAATTTATGCTTTATGCCACATAACAAAGTTTTCAGAGTGCTCAAGTGCCTGAGAGTGTTAATATCAAGTACAGGTGCAAGATTAAAATCCTTGGTAGTAATTTTTGATTAATGTGTTCTGTTCTTTCAAGTAGCTAATTTAACACACTAAAATCTCCGCTAAGTATCTGTGCATATGTATACATGTGTATCTAAGAATGCGTGAGTTTTTCAGGTTTTTCCGTCTTTCAGTGTTTTAATTTTTTGAAGTTACAGTTCCCCCCAGATGATCAGAATTGCATTTGTAGAAGTTATATCAGCCATCTGAAAAAAAAGGCAATTCTTTGATATTTTTCCAATGCTAAGTGTAAAATAAAACCATAGAGTAATATTTTATTTTTTAAAAAAGCTAAAATTAATTCTGACAATGGCATATTTTATGTAAAGGTAGTTTTATCCCTATCAATTTTTCAGTGTTTTTGTAAAGCAGTGAAACAAAAATCTAAAATAGTTTGTTGATGGTGTTTTGATTTCATCGTAGTGTTTTAGCCTTTTGGGCTCTTGGGTTTTATACCCTCTAACCAGAAGGTACATGTGCCTCTTGGACCAGAAACCCTTTCATTTCTATTTGAATCAAGGAATGGCCAGACTTGTTTGAGCAGGCCTATCCACTCCCAGTGCTGGTTCTATAGTTGTTAATCTCCTGTTGCCTCTTACAAGTAGAGCATAAGCGATTCCTCTGGAAAGGTTGGGGTATAGCTAAAATCAACCTCTCCATTCTTTCCCAATGTTCATTATAACAGTTTGCAGTAAGTCCACTGAGGAAGAGGAAAGGTTATCACATTCTTTTCCCATCCAATTACTGCACCTTGCCGCACTGTCATGGCAGAATCTAATGTATTAATTGGTTCTATGAGCGCAGTGAAATGAAAATTAAATTTCAGGAGCAGTTGCAACAAGTTGTTTTCTTCCAGGAGATGGCGCTGTAACCTCATTGACAAATGCCGACCAAATTTGGAGGGGAAAACCGGCAAGATTCCTTCACAGATAAGAAATTGCAGGTATTTGAAGAAAGGATTTGAAATGGATCTTGTAAATTTTATTTTTCTAGACAATATATGGAAGCTTTCTGTTAGGACTGGCTTGCTCAAAGTTTCTTTTCAATCCTTTACAAGTAATTTCTGAACTTCTCTACTGTAAAGCTTGTCAAAATTTATGCAGGTGAGTGGTCATCAGGGCAATGCTCCTCCTGTAGCCAGATGTTTGGTGGTGGTCTGGTCTGGATGTCTGGGTGCTGCTGCAAGGAGTGGAGTAAACTCTGGGCCCCAGCAGCTGAGTTATGTGGCTGAAGAAGCAGATTTCATAGCATAATTCCATATTTTCTTTCTACCTTGCTAATGATTTCCCTTCTCTCAGGCTTTCAGCTGGCAACTGTAATGGGAATGGTGGCTGTCAACCTGAGAGACTTCACAAAACTGGGTGTTGGATTCTGCTGAGCAGATGGATGTATCAGCAGTGATTACCTTCCTCTGAATGAGTGCATTGATTTCCTACTTAAGTTGTAAAATTAAGGTGTTTGGGCAACTACACACTGGCTTGCTTTTCAGGTCTAGAGTTTAAAAAAGAAAGGATGGGTACATTTTTAGTTTATATTTCTATTCTGAGTCACCGCATCAGGTACTGTTTTACAATTTGACCATAAAACTAAGAAAATATCCAACAAGACCTCAATTCCAATGGTAATATTCTCTGATGCTGCAGAACTGAGATTTCCATTCTGGAAAGACTGACCAAAGGGAGGAAAATTAGTAATCTAGAATGAACTATTTGGGATAGGATTCTAAAAAAGTCAAAACATTGTATTATTTTATTTTAAATAAATTTTGTTATACAGATGTGTGGAGAGAAACAAAAAAAAAATTGTCCAAAAAATCTGATAGTTCCTGCAAATGTCTGTACTTGGTGTTAAAAGGAGATGATTAGTGTTTTGAATGATCTGTACAACCATACTGCGGTAACTGAGCTGCAGTCACTGGAGATGGAGGCATGCTTTCTGTTCCAGGCAGCAGTAGAGGAAGAAAGAAAGCCTTCAGGTCCAATGTGAGCATGAACACTGACTAAAACACATCCTTGCAAACTGCTGTTCTTTTCAGCAACTGCTGTGAGAGGTAACATCGCTTGGATGTCTGGCTGAAGCTTGTTTTGTCCTGCTTTTAACCACTTTTACATTTTCCATCTTACAGGAAGGGTAGTTTTGTTTGTTTCCTTTTGATTGCAGCCTTTATCCTTGTCCTCAAGCTGTTGGAACAGGGCTTTTTTCTAGCCCGACATCTTAATAACTTCACTGCACTGACTGTGGCACAATGCTTGCTTGAGGATCAAATGCTGCTGTTGCTTACATACCAGATGCCAATGGCTTGCGCCAGCACCAGGCCAAAAAAAGTTCCTAAATGCTTTTACTGTTTCACCGAGGAACATGTGCTGTCCAAGGATAGTACAATGTATATCACATTGTACTGACAGTTGTAAAGGATGGTTGCTTAGGGTCTTGATAATGAAAAAAAAAACCAGAGCGGCAAGTATTGGACCCAGGTGTCAGGGGAAACAACGCAGAGAGACAGCTGTGGACTGACTCCTCCTCACTGCCTGCTCCCAGCAACAGTCCTGAGCAGGTTTCGCCACTTCCCATACAGTTTTATCATTAGCTACCCAATTCCTGAAGGAGTTTGTTCCTTCTCAGTGAAGGAGATCTTGAGAGAGAAGGTCTCATCCCAAAAAGGACTGGCTTGATGAGTTGAAGTAGATCGTGATTTTCTAGCTCATCCAGCCCTCCTTGCTATTTTGCATTATTTTCTTAAGCTCAACAAGCCTGTGCTCCTCAGCAGTTTCATCCATGATGCTCAGAGCAGCCAGTATGCCCATCAGCCTCCTATTTTTCTTTGGAGCCTCCTGTTCTCTTCAGCACTGTTAGTTCACACACAGTCAGCATTGCTGTGCCCCTGCAGAGGGATTCCTTTGCTCAGCAGGATCTGAATTTGTCATTCTTATGCTGACTCAGCCTCTTCGAGCCCAGAACTGTATGCTAAACCCTGGTATTCCTTTACAATGTTCTCAGCAAAAGTACATGGTATCTTGGCTTTCCTGGAAAATCAACAGAGTTTTCTCATCTGATAGGATGTGTCTTCAATCCACCTTTTCTGAATTTCACCTAAATCAAGAGTTTCATTCACTGAGGGATTTCTCCTGCCACGTACAATGCAGGGAGCAATTTCTCTCTCTGAAAAACAGCTTCAGAAGGAAACTGAAACAAAATCTACTCACTGAAAAAGCTTTTGAAGATGATGCAGTTTAAGAGTGATTTTATTCTCATGTTTATGGAAACTGGGCTATGTGTGCTTGCTGGGAGTCTTAATGTAATAAAACTCAGTGCTAATCTGCCTAAACATTGTATCTGAAACACCACTAAGGAAACTGCAGCTTGGGTGCAAGTTTTAGGGTTAGATGTGTACCTAAGGAAAAAAAGGAAAGGAAAAATAGCTCTTGTATAAATTTCAGAATCAAAGTTACAAATACAGTCTTAAGTTGTTCTACCACCTGGGTATGCTAATGCTCCATCTGTTTAAGCTGCCACCACAACTTGCTGGTTTTGCCAGAACCTGGTTTCAACTACAAGTTTTTCCTTGCAGAAACAGCATGAATTTAAGGCATCAAAATTATAATGACTTTACTAATATGGTGACAAATTTTTTTTGTATGAACAGCTTGTCAAGGATGACTCTTACAGTGCTGAGTAAAATACCAACTGAAACTTTGTTTATCTTAGTTAAAACAAAAATAAAGTCAGTTTGACAACACTGTCTTTTTCTCATTCATAGAGCGATGCTCTAAATATTATCCCTGTGTCAAGTTGATGAAGGTAATGGGTGCCTCCACGGTGCCCCTGACAAACCTTAATTGAAAGGACCGACTGGAACATCTTGAGGCTTGAGGAATTTCAAAAAGGAAAAGATACTTCTTTTTAAATATGCATTAGTTAGCTGCTCAGCACTTATTATGGACCAATTCTGTGTTTGTTAGCATGTGTGGGCTGTTTCTAGAAGAACCAAAGCACATATGATTGCAGACAATGTCATAAAACTGACATGCTTGAATGCTCTCATCTATCAAGAACTGAACTGGTAATTTGGGATGTACAAGCAGGCAATGAGCTTTTTGAGGCTTCAAACATATCCTCTCTTTGTGGAGGTCCAATATGATATGACAAATACTGGAATATGGATAAATTGTCCTTTTAAAAAACCCTGTTTCTAGCTAACAAAGCAAAAACTATCTCACTAAGTTCATGTAATTTTAAAAGTCGATGGGAAGAAAAATCTTTGAGGTTTAATTTTTTTCTTATGACTGACATTCATTTTGAAACAGTTTGGTGCTACTGGTTACACCGGTACAATAGAATGCAATTCAGCTACGAGCTGAATGGAATAAACAAGCACAAGGGCTGGTTTGGTTACATATTTACAGGCTGTTGGCTTCTTTCAGTCAGGAACATCACCGTTGCTCTAATGGATGGAAAAAGTGGTTGTTCAGTGGCTATCCTCCCTAGCAGGGCCTGCATCTATAGCTTCAGAAATAAGTTTACTTCTTAAACAGCAAAGAGGTTACATTGCATTGTTCTGGCCAAAATGGGCCTTTACTTGCAGTTTTTAGTGCTCTGCTGCCTGAATTGTAGTTTCCTGGATGTGAGCACTCGCCTTGAAATTTCAGATCCAGTTTCCTGCTGATATCTGTTATAGCGGACAACCGAGAGCATGTCTGCTCTGAGCTACCTCGTGCATAATCCTGGTAATTTCTCTAGGTGGAAAAAAATCATCAGTTTTTATAATTTTCTAAGTTTCAAGCATTAGTGTGTCTATTTTGGTTTAACTTTGGTGTGTCTTTAAACAAATTACATCTCATTGTGGCCGCAGAGGCCATGAATACACAAGATGTGTATTAATGGGTAACAAAAGGACGTAGCATCCTCTGTGACTGTCTTGTCAGTTACTTTTGAAAATAATATTTTCATATTATCTCACACTTTCTAAATAATTTGCTTTAGCCTCAGAGTAGTGTTGCCACAGTAGTTATAGGAAATGCACAAGTTTAAAGCAAGGGGCTGCTTTATCAACTGTACAGCACTGACTTGACAATAAAGATTATCTTTCCAGAGCGAGGAAGCATCCTGAATTTGGGAATGAGTTACTGTCAGAAGAGTGGCAGCTGAAGGAGAAACAGTAAAATTGTGTGAAGCTGCTGTGGGACCTCAGATAGTTGCTTTTAGGGCTTTAATAAATATAGGTGTATGGTTGTGGTTAATAAATTCATATATATGTCTTGGGGGGAGCTGTGAGATGGGATATTCCCTGATCCATCCAGATTACAAACTAGCCATGAAACACCAACTCCTTACCAGGAGTATAAAATCCTTTGGGAATGGAACATCAAGAATAACTCTCTGTGAAGACCCCAAAAAGGACAATACAAGCTGAGCTTGGGCACAGCAGAGTATCAAGTCTTCAGAGCATTTCCTAATAAGTTCCTGGATCTATCAGGTGGTCTGGCCCCAGCTTTGGAGGTCTGTGTAATCTGTGATGTTAATGACAACTGTGTTCGTACAAGCCATTCCGGAAATGCTGATTGTTGATAAGGAAAGCTCATTTTGTCTTGGTTTGTTGTTTTGTTTTGGTTTTTTTTTTTCCTATTTTGCCTTTTTCTTTCTGTTTGTTACAAGTTTTCTGATGCAAAACAAGGATTGTGGAAGGAAACCTCCTGCCCAAAGCACAGTCAGCTAGAACAGGTTGCTTAGGGCTGCATCTAATAGAGTTTTGGAAATCACCAAAGGTAGGACCTCACAACATCTCTGGGCAACTTGTTTCAGTGCTTGACCACCCTCATTAAAAAGGCAAAAAACCAAAAACCCCCAAATCTTTTAACTTTATTTCAGATATACTTCAACTCATATCTATTGCCCTTGTCACTGTATATCACTGAGAAGAGCCGACCTTGTCTTCTTTGTTCACCCTCTCCCCCTTTGGGTATTTATGCACAGGGATGAGATCCCTCATAGGCTTCCTTTTCTCCATGTGGAACAACTGCAGCTCTCTTACCTTCGACTTCCATATGTCAGGTGCTCTAAGGCCATGATCATCCTCATTACCCTTCACTGGACCTGCTCCAGTATGTCCATGTCTCTCTTGCACTGGGTGGCTCAGGACTAGACCCAGGACTCCAGGTGTGTCTCACCAGGATGAGCAGAAGTGAAGGATCATTCCCCCAAGCAGCTGGCAGGGCTTTGCCTAATGCAGCCCTGGAGGCTGTTTGTCTTCTTGTCCACAAGGGCACATTGCTGCCTCCTCTTCAACTTGGTGTCCACCAGTACGCTCAGGCACTTTTCTGACAATGTTTCCCTTTACATGATAAGGAGTGAAAATGGGCTGTCCTGTCCAGAATTCAATTAGGTACACGTAATGGCAAAACCAAAAGAATCACTTCCTATGAAAAAATAAAAGATGATAATTTTTTCTTTGGTGTAATGGAAATATTGATTAGTACAGCTACTGCTGCAATTTTCTGTCTAGGTTTCTCTCTGCTATTGCAAAATCACTTCATACTATTGTTTTAAAATCCAAAGAGCTGCTTGATAGGAATTTATCAAAGTGCACACGTAAGTGAATAAAGACTGCTGGTCTCAGTCCCTCATTCAGATGTCACTGACAAGAGTTATTGTAGTATCTACCAAGCTGGGATCCTCCTGCTGATTTAAGGTCATCCCTTAAAGAAAAAAGGACTGGGTTTTAGTTCCTTGTCAAAAAACCCCACCCACATGGAGATAAAAATTATTTTAAAATAGTTAGTTAATGTTGACATGTACAAGAGAAAATATGAGAAATGTAGCCCTTTTCTGCCCATGCCCAAGTAAGTAAGGAGAATGTCGGGTGTAGGCACTAGTAAAAGAAAGGCCAAGTATTTCCCAGTATTGCCAATGGCTGACATATAATTGTCACAGGTTTTTCTTTTGTAAATAGTAGTATATTTTCTGTTTCCTCTTATGTGAAAAAATGATCAATTGTACAAATTGAATGAAAATATATCCCATGTTTAATTGCACAAAGATGCTGTGAATACTAGAACAGATGCGAGATCTTTCTGTATTAGTGTTTTTGCTGAAAAATGCAAACAATCCAAAGTACTAATTGAAAGTTCCAGACAGTGAGCAGGAGTGAAAATGAAATATAAATTTAATTATTTTCTGTAGGTTCACGTATTTGCATGCATTACACTAAAGCTTAATGTCTCCACAGCACTTCATGTTTCTATTAATTTCTGAAAAAGAGATTGCAAGCAATAAGGAGAGAATCACCTTCATCTTGTAGAGCTTGAGTCTTGTTCTTTGTTTGATTCAGATCAGGAAATTAACTTTCAGTGGTCTAAAATGAGACTGTAGATTAGCCTAAGGTAAGTCTCCCTCAAGGTGCTTATTGGAACTTTTCTGTTTTGTTTAAATGCTCTTGTTTAGGTGATAAAGTGTACCTCCTCGAGGATGCTGAGGAGGGCTTTTCACACGTTGACAGTGCTCCTTACAGCCACCAGATGCTTCAATACCAAAACTTCATTAATTGTATTTTAAGTAATATTTAGCCTACTGGCTAATGTAAATACTCCATGAATACTGCAGTCACTCTTTGCAGAAAGAAGCTGTTGCATCATTTCTGACACCGTTCGTGTCCGTCTTAGGCTAGAATGATGTTCCTTTCATCCTGGCTTAGCTTTGGGGACTCTGCCACATTTTATTTGAAAGAATACCCCATACTTTCTCCTTATCATCCAGGCCCAAAGTCCACATTACTTGCATGCAGGACAATATTCAGATAAAGAAAAATTTAGGCTGATCCAAATCCGTATCACTTCCACCACAAAATAGGACAAGTTCTTGCAACAGTCACTCTTCTAAACATCTTACCTCTTAATGTGCATTTGCACAGTTACGTTGCTTCAGCTGAGTTTAAGCCTGTTACAATTCCATTTTCCACGAAAAAGGGAGGATGCTTTCCATGGTGATATGGGTATTTTTCTCGAATGACTACCCAAAATGTTTCTCCCTTCTAAACAGCATTTAGTCATTAACAGTTTATATTTTAAAATGCTATATGAGTGCAAATATGCAAAACTTCCTTAAAAGCTGACTTGCAAATGTTAATACAAGGATAAATGAACAGTTGATGAATAAGTCCTTCAGAAGCAAGCTACTTCAGAAAGCCTCCATGAATTTTCCTCATTACTACATTTAAAAAAGATTTAAAATAATTGTGGGAAGTCACTGAGTGCTTGTATCTCTGCTTTCTGGATGTGGACTAATGGAATAAAGTGATAATTATTTAGCTGCTGTTGCATTTTGATTGAATCATGCCATGGCTCTTACAGTACTGTATGGCCTTTGAATTTTTATTTTCTATAGGCAGATAAAATCTGCCTGGTGGTCTCAGGTAATAGCCCTTACAGTACTCCCGTGAACTGGGGAAAGGCAGGAAGGAAGGAAGGAAGAAACAGTGCTGAAGACTATAGATGCTTCTGTCCTATTGGAACATCCATCACTGCACTTTGGAGGAGTCTGGTTTCAGGTCCTGTCATAGTCAGAGAGATCAGAGTATGACCGTCACCAGGGACACTCATGCAGGGCTGGCGAGTGTGATGATGGACCTAAAGGAGTAGCAAAGGATGGCTTGCCTTTGACCATCTCAGAGCCTCTCAGGCCTCCTGCTGACCCCATGGCATGTTTGCCAGCCAACTGGGGTGAGCTGGGACACCTCAAGGCACCCAGAGCACCCCTTCCTGGATGTACATGGGCAACTGCTCTGGGCCTTTTGCTGCAAAGCTGAGGTCATGGTTGCTTCCACCTCACAGCCTTTGTCAGAGAACTTTCTGTTTAGGTGGTGACAGGCTCATAAGGGCAATTTTAATGAATTTCAGTTTGCTTTTGTACACTCTTTCTTTTCTTTTAAAAAGTTGAGCTACTATGAGGTAGCAGCATATCCCACCTAGAAGATGGATAAAGGCAATTGTGCCTGCCTCTGAGGTGACAGAGAGCAAAGGTAAGATTGGTGCAGCCAAAACCATCATCCCAAACCTGCTTTCTGCAAAGCATCTCTCCAGTGACGGGTAACATGGACTCCAATAAAAAAAAACACACACACAAAAAAATGAAATAATGGCTGGTTGACTGCAGCCACATTAAACTTCATTTCAGCAACATGGTGAGAACTTGGTCTTTAGTATTTAGTACGTACTGAACCTAAGAGCATCTGTTTGGCATATTCTTGGTCACTTTCTGAAGTGCTGTGATGTCACCAAGCAGAGTCACTTTGATGTGCCAGCTGCCATCTCAATTCAGGGACAGCAGAAATGTCCCTGGCAATTCCCAGTTCCAAAACTGGTTTGCTCATCTAACCCCATCTCACTACTCATGTAATTTTCTCATTTCCATGAGGTGGACTCAGACCTGGAGCAGACACAAAATCAACTGAGACTCTACATGAATTATACTACAGAGTAGTAAGGAGAGGCTCATATGCTCCATCTGCATAGTCTTGAATATCAAATAATGCATATCTGTTTAAAATGCTGAAATAATTCCATTAATCCATATGAGCTCTGGAGTGATAATGAGAAGTATTAAAATGTCATTAAAATGCTAAAATCACAATAGTCAAATCCAGCCTTTTTTGAAAGGAGGCTCACAGCATCTTATCCCATGTAGCAACATTACAAGTAATTGAAGAGTCACCCAGAGTTCCTCAAAACCTGAAGAAACACAGGAGCTTGTAAATGGGCTGGATGTACAGCTGAGTTGAAGCCATTGACCCGAAGCACTTTGTAAAATCATTCTGTTAGATCAGTCCCTGCATTTAGAAGAACAATTGTAAAGACCATTACATTTCAATGAAATCACTGCAGTGGTTGGCTAGTTCTGAATAACAGTGGTTCTTAGTGATATCGCAGCGATGTAAAGCATAATTTTCAGCATTTCCATTTGTAGAGTTTTACATATTTCATGTCACGTACTGCTAGGATCTCTGCTGTACCCTGTGGTTTTGTTTAGAAGAATCATAGAATCATGGAAAAGACCTCTAAGATCTCCATTCCAACTGTTAACCCAGCGCTGCCATGTTCACTAAACCATAAGTGACACATCCACATGCCTTTTGAACATTTCCAGGGATGGTGAATCCTCCACTTCCCTAGGCAGCCTGTCCCAATGCTTGACCACCCTTCCAGTGAAAAATATTTTCCTAGTATCCGAACTAAACCTCCCCCAGTGCAATGTGAGACCATACCCCCTTATGGAATTTGCAAATGTGATAGCAAACCAGGTCTGAAAATGTGATCTTTGAAAGGCTGTAAATCTTTTTATTTCTTGGTTCTCTTTGTAGCTGCAACTCTGAAAGAATTTTTTTATCCGGTTTCATTAAAGATTTTATAGCAAGTCAAGTGTATTGGAAGACCCACGTCCTCCAGCGTTAAACTGGTTAGCTGTGCATTTGCCCAGAGCAGCTGCAACCCTGTATAGCTAATTCCTTCAGAAGCACTGATGCACTGTGAACATGTGCATTTCAAGAGCTGAGATCAGCTGCCTCATCTTGCCAATGGAAAGAGTTTTATGAATCAATATAATTTTGAATTTTAAAAGCACTTTTATGGAGCATCTAGTTTTCTATTACTGTACAAAAAATACTGGTTTCTACAAATATAATGCTACTTTTCTGTAGCATTAGGTGGAAAAATTTAAAGAGAGAAAGGAGAATTTTGCAAAGGAACGTTGGAAATGTTTGAAAAGGAAGGTCAGGAAAAACATGATATCTTCTAACGAAGACCATGAATGGTCATTCTGTGGTAATGTTTTGCTGCTGTACAACAACACAATTGAAGTATCTTGGCAAAGGTTTTTTCAGTATCATCCTGAGCACCGTGTCAAGCTACTACCTACTTAGAATTTTATGACGATTTTATACAGGTTTTAGTCAGGCAGTGGCCCAAACTTGTCACTGTTTTGTGCCAGATACCTGCTGAGGAACAACACCTTGGGCCATGTACAAGAAACATAACGTGCCATTGGTGATTAAAGAGGCCATGGGGCCACCCTCACCCCTTCTTATTCGTGTGCAGGACTCTTGTGTGGCCTGAGCCCTTGGAAAGTTTCTCAAGCACTAATTGCCAAGGCTCCTGGCCCCCATAAGCCTGAGGCTCATGTATGGCTGCTTTGCTGCCAGCTGGACTATTTTGAGCTATTTTCCACCTGTCATCAGTCTAAACTGGTAGAGGACTGGTCTCGGAGTGCCCCTGGACCTGATCATTCTTGCTTTGAAGTAACTATGTTTTTTACCATTGACTTCACACAGCTGGGAGTGAAGCCCTGTTCTGATTTGCATTTAATCAAGGGTATTTTTCTCCTTTCCATTTTCAGCTTTGCTTTGCAGCTTGTTTTTCCTTTTTTTGTGGATATTAAAAATATGCAATAAAAAGGATCTGTTAGTGCTCAGCACTCTAAAAATCAGAGCTTTGTTGTTCCCTGGAAGCAATTTCTGAACTTTCTCTGCCTGACAGTGCCAGTAGATTTTCCAGAGCCAATAATCACAAAATGTCAGCATTGCTAAATGGGGATAATAAATTTTCAAACAGTTTCATAACATGATTTTACCAGGCGTTAAAAAGGTCAAGCATGAACTGTAAATAAATTCACATCTCCCAGCTATATGCCTCTTTAGCTAGAGAATAAATTATCATTAAGATGAGCAGTCAAACTGTTATTACCCTGTTTTGTAATGGCCCTACATTTTGCTAGTTAGACAGTTGATCTCTCCCGCAAAGATAAGGAGGCCCGGTTAAAGTGAAAATTCCTCTTTTGTAGAAAGGAGTGTGAAGAACAAAAATTTTAGAAAGAATCTTGGATCAAATGTAAGCTGTGTGATTTTCTGGAGCTCTCTGGAACCAAATGGACAAAAATTGAAGGAAAAGTCTAAGCAAAGAGGTGAAGAGCAAAGCAAGATCTTCCCCCTTCTCATTGGTATCATGATGAACATGCACTCTGGTTTCTTCTTTGGGAGCCTTCTGGATTTGTGCCTATGCCCCTGTCAGGAGGATGATGCACAGTGACAGTGCTGGAACCAGAGGGAGGGTGCTTGATCTTTCATGTCCAGGAAGAGGCATGGCAGAAGGATGCCCACACCCCACCTCTTCCCTGAGACTGAAGGGTCTTACCATGTCTTCAGGTCCAATTTCAGTACAGAATTTGCTTCGGGTACAGACAAGATCCAGCTTTCAGTTGAACCCTCTGTGTTCTCTTAGCACTTGCAAGAACAAATCACTCAGAAGATCGTAGAGATGACCAGACCAACACATATTCAATAGCTGTTTTGGAAATTGAGTAGGATTTTCCCTGTGTAGCAGCAATTTAACCAGCTCTGCACTTTACTGTCTCAGAGCTGGGGCTGGTAAGAGCACACTTAGAATGTGGTCTGCAGGCTCCTGTGGCAGGTTGAAAAGATGGACCAGAAGCTTCCCTGCGCTCTCCAGAGAGCTGAGCCTTTGCTTACCTTTTGCTAAAGATTCAGGTGTCCCCGGGTCAGATTTTCTTGGTGGGAAACACTTTGTTTTTTTTTCCTGCACACTGATTGGGTTCAGCTGGTGATTTCCTTGGTCTCCCCCATTGCCACATAAGCTTCACCTTGTATTTTAATAGCAAGTGAAAATGCCAACAAAATTAATAATTTGCCATTGTGATTCAGACTCAGAAGAGTCCGAACACATCTGTTTAAAAAATAATGAATCACCAGCTGTATTTCATCTCTGTTTTTAGCATGGCTGGAAGAGTTGACAGTTTGCCATGGAGATGGTAGGAGAAGAGGGTTAACTCCAGAACATTGCCTGCCACCAGCGTGAGCTCCATGCATGGTAAATCTGTAGGGGATTTTGAGTATTCGATACCTGTATTAGTTCGTTTGAATACATGCCCGGAATAAAGACAAATACAACAGACATTCAAACACTACAAAACAAAAAATCTTTTATTGCAGTGAATAAAAAAAACTACTAGCAAAGGGAATCAAAAGCTAAAAAAGAATACAAAACCTCCCTACTTTATCGGTTGTCATCATACAATACTAAGAACAGCTTTTATTACAGCATTAACTAGTAAAAAAGGAATTAAAAGAATACAAAAAGGATAGAAAACATTTGCTTTCTCGGTTGCTTCCTATCAATAAACTGTGCTTACCTATACAGACAGGCCAGGGCTACCAGGATCTGCAGCAGCTGGTTGGTACTACCCATGCTTAGTGGACGTCCCTGCGGAGCAACATAGTCTCGATGAAAGGATGAGTATCACCCCTGCCAGCAGTCCTGACACCCTATTTTATCAGCTCTACGTTACACTATGTAGGGCCAGTATGTAGTATAAGGTGATGCTTGAGTGGCAGCCAAACACCGCCTGTTCATTACCTAATAGCAACAGTCTGCGCATGCCCTACTGTAGGGCAAAGGGTGAACGACCCCTGCCCACATAATCTTCCTCTCATCATCATCTTTCTCACCCCTCTGTATGACCTCTACCACTGTGTTTTGAGGGTATTTGTATTTATCTTGCAGTATGGAGTCAAGCCAAGGAGGATAGAGGGGGCATCTATTTAACTTGCTAAAAAACACAATGGACCTTACAGTTAACTTGTGCAATAAAGTTACATTGTACAATACTCTGACTGGTTTCACATCCTAATATAATTACTTTCTCACACCTCTATGCTCCATTGATCATCTAAATCAAAAGTACCCCCTCTACAATACCATGCCGGGGGAAGAAGGAGCTCAAGTACCCAGACATGTCTGTGTGTACAGGTCTGATCTGATGTTCGCTGCAAACCTTTTCAGACTGCAGGTACTTGAGTGGCACTTCTTATTAACAATAATATTCAAAAACATTGTGTATCCTTGGAGCTGAGGCATGGTAATTTTGTGTAGGGTAATCTTTTCTACTTGGGAAGTCCAAAAAAGCCCAGAGGTCTTCCTGTACTTTAGCAAAAGCTCTACTAAGTTGAAGCATCTATTGTAGTTAACTTACAGGGAAGAAGGATACTCTCATATTTTACCCATAACCTCTGCAATTGTTTTTTTCTGTAGTATTTAAATACCCTTTATGGGAAAGAGGAATTAGCGGAGGAGAGGTCTTGGAGGAGCAAGATGGTCCTGCCACCATCAGCTCCTCTCCTGGGGATCAGCAGTGCATGGCAGGGAGTGAGTTTTAAGGGGATAAAGGAAGAAATTACCAGAATGAAAGTTTAGATAAGGAAAAATGAAAAATATAGTCATAGAAAGACTCAAGAAAACAAGAGTAAGAGAGAGGCAGGGAGAAAGGAAAGATGGACTGGTTTGAAAATGGAAAGAAGGGCCAGAGCAACTGCTGGAGACATTGATAATGAAATAAATCCCTCCCAGAGCAGCAGAGCACCCTGTCTGGCTCTGCCTTTGTAGGTGGCAGTGGAGCATCCCAAATGGTTAGCATCAGGAATCTTTGCTGCCCAGGCTGGTTCTTCTGGGGAAATTGGGATTAGCAGCACACATGGAAAGACGAGTCTGTCATTGTAAAGGCTTAGCTGGAATTGCTCAGACTATCACGATTACCTGTTATTAGGGTCTTGTAGGGCAGCAAGGAAAAGATGAAGAAAGGCAATTATTTTTCATGTATTACAGAGTTTCTGTATGCCCCACAGGCACTCCTGCTGAGGCCACCTGAAGATTTACACTGCAGTCATAACAAATTAGATTTTTCTGTATTCTTCCATACACAGTAAAAAAAATATTATGTGTAATACTCTACCAGATAAAACAGAAACTTTTTGTGGACATACTGTAAGTGTCCATTAAAACATACTGTTTTAAAACAGTTTGTAAGTGTCCATTAAAACATAATGTTGATCTGTCACCTCAGTTTGTGTTGTGCAGAGCATTTCATCACCTTGCAGGTTCAGGAATGTTCTAAGGCTGACTTTTCCAAAGGTAGAACTCTTGTTAAATGAAAAAACAAGTCAACAAACAAACAAAAAAACAAAGAGATGAAGCTGCAAACTTAAGAGGCAGCTGGTCTTTGATGTAAATGTATTTGCTTTGGTGGGGTAGAAAGCTGAGATATAAGAAAGAAAGCTTTCCCAAACATTCATATGGGACACAGAGTTGAAAGGAAGCAAGAACACTGATAGAGCAGAGCTTCTTAGAACTGGTAGCTTAGTGAGAAGAAAAAAAAATAGTTTGTCAACATTTTTATTGGCCAGAATAACTTGTTATTTGATGAATTGATTATCACCATGTTTGCATGGGATGAAATACCCTATTTTGATCTCGGACAGGAAGGTGATGCTTTGTTGCTGCTGGAGCTGATTTCGCCCTGAAGCTCTGGGTGACGTTCAAACACGAGACATTCCCATGGACCAGCCACTGTCTCCATGTAAGGGCCAGGGCCTGGCTGCACTGGTGCACAGGGGCATGGTGCCCTTGCTAATTTGTTTGACTTGGACTTTGTGCCAAGCTGTACCCCAGAGCTGGAATTGTTCTTCTCTCAGGATGCCTGGTCCAGTCACATGAGCTTCTCCTTGGCTGGTGACCACCAGGTCTGGGGAACAGACCAGCAAAGCTGCCTGCCTGCCCAGCCCTGCTGAGCCAGTGGATTGAGGAAGCCTGTCTAGGTGGTTTTCTTACTACTGCTTTGGAAACTAGCTGTAATTTGAATAACTGATTCCTCTGAACCAGGTCAAACTGCCTCTGACAGCTCGCAGAAACCTGTCTTGGAAAAATTATGCAATGTCCTGTTGACTCAGCCCTTCCATCAGGGGTGTCAGATGTGAACACCAGCCCTGCTGTTCGGCAGGGACAGGAGCTTGGCTCATGTCCTACCCAAGTCCTGCAGCTGGCAAATCACTGCTCATAAATAGTTTTTCCAAAGACAGAGACCTCCCTCTATCGGGAAGATTTATTTGTGGAAAATGTTTCAAAGTG
Organism: Chiroxiphia lanceolata; assembly: GCF_009829145.1. Taxonomy (NCBI): domain Eukaryota; kingdom Metazoa; phylum Chordata; class Aves; order Passeriformes; family Pipridae; genus Chiroxiphia; species Chiroxiphia lanceolata. The sequence continues at coordinate 35,187,217 of NC_045641.1, forward strand.
ATTATATAGCATCTGACATAAATTGCCCACACAGAGTAACTGGACAGTTGGATGATCGATTAAAATTGGCTGCTTTCCATCCTATTGTTTTGGGTGTATCAGGTAACGGATGGCTCATATGCTCTATGCATTATATAAATAATTTAGTTTACATCTAGCAAAATACAACTTGTCCATGGAGCACTGAATTACTGTGCTGAGTGGCTCAGAGACTCCTCTAAACCGTTTCAGTCAAGTGTAATAAATTAGGACATAGTGAAGCGGTTTATTTTCTTCACCATTGCTGTTGTTTGATTCAGCTACTGCAAAGATCTGTGTGAAATTCTATTGCCTGTACAAATATTACAACATAAATTTTAGAGTAAGACAGAAAGACATTATGTAAGATCAGAAACAATAGAGGTACTGCTGTAGGAAGGCTTCATGGGATATTTGCTTACATTATTTAAAAGAAATAGAAATTTCTTATTGTTTTTGTTCAGATCACCCAAATTTAATATTTTTAAGCTATTACTAAACCCCAAATGCCCTAATGAGGGACTTTTCCCCAAAAGAAAGCACTGAAAACACCTCCCAATGCCTGATCACATTTGAAGTAAATGTTGACATTCTGCTGAATTACAGAACAACATGATATTTCCCCAGATGTTTCTGTTCTTTACTGAAGCGCATGGTTACAGTCTGAAAGCAGTTGAATTACTATTGCAAAGAAGTTGCCACCCGTTGGGATGCTTAGTTTACCTTAACTGTGATTTTTTGGGGTGTATTTGATGATGTGACTGTAACTGGAGAGTATTTAGGTTAGCAGCTTGTCAAGAAATGTTGACTTCCCTCAGAGTTTTCTGCTGTTAACCTTTCCTTTGGCTAAGAGCCTTTTTCATATGGGGCCAGCAATTAAGAAAACTCTTCTTTTTTATTAATAGATCAAATTATCCATGTTTCCATCCCAGACTTTTTTGTTAAAATGCATAACCTTTATTTTTATGAGCATTGCATAAAAGTCATAGCCATTTCTTATTCAAAAACACCTTAACCACCCCCAGAGATAGGCTATTTAATTCTTCTGTGTACCTACAGCATGTGGGTTATACCCATAAACGAATTGCATTTTCCATGGGGGATGTTAAAAAGGTAACAAAAAGTTAATGTAGTATTTGCTTCTTTTTTATATACTCATTAAAATGATTTATAACTGTGATGTTTATCTAAACCCAAAATTAGAATATTAGATAGTGTTTACTTTTGATGTGGTACATGTAATTTTGTAGGAAACCAGAATACTATTTCAGCCCAGTGCATAGGGAATTGAGAGAACAACTTAAGTTGTTTCTCAGTTAATTACTGTTCTCATTTGCTTCACCCCCTCTCGGAAAATGTCTCTCGATTAGAAGGGCCTGATACAGTATCACACTAATGTTTACCATCTTACAAAGTTGAATTGGTGGTATTTCCTTGAGAAATAAAATCTACCAAGTGTTTCAAGTGCAGACCAGTGATTAGAAATCAGGTCTAAAGATGGCAGGTCTGTGTTCCCAGGGGGGCTGATTGTGGGTGGTGTGAAATGAGCTGATGGATGAAGCTCAGGCTCTCAACAAGGCCGTGTCTACCCCACTGACAGCAAGCTAGTACAGGTTGGGAACTTACTAACCCCACAGACCTCCCACTCACGGGACAACTGGTCCCATGGGCACAGCTGAGAAGTGGTGTTTTCAGTGGTAGAAAATAACCTGTTTTCCAGGTTGGACAGCTTCTTTCCAATTTTGGGACCCCCTCTGCCAGTAAGTTGGTGAGTCATGGGTGGGACTGGGCAGTGGTGCATGAGATGTTGGGTCATAAATCTAAGGGGACAGTGTGGCACTGCTCTACACACATGTGAGACAAGCAGATGCACAGTGAGACAAACACCTCGTGTGTGAGACTTGAAGGATCTGAAGGACAGCAAAAGGGGAGTGTGAAGGAATGCCACTAACATGGCAGCAGCCCTGGTGTTTGTGGGAGAGTGGACACTTCTCTCTTTCATGTAATTCTCGAGGCACTGGAGGTAGGGGCTCACCTTCTTTCCAGGCACAGCTGTGGACACACAGAGAACCTAAGGGAACCAACAGCACAGAAGATCCTAGCTTTGGGATCTGGCCCAAGCTGCCTCCTTGACTTTGCAGTAGGGCACGGTGTAGGTAAAGAATTGCCCACTCTGCAGGGTGTGCGGCTGTGTCTCTGTGGGTGGTGAAAGATGGGGGTGTGTCCTGATTGCAGGAGTGAACCTCAACAGGTTCCTCCCCAGAGTGGTAGATGAACATTGCCCCACTTCAGATGTCCTGTAGGGATTCCCCTGAGATACTCTGGGAGTGCCTTGGACACAGCCAAGGTACATAGACCTCAGTGGGTCTGTCCTTTGAAGTGATGTGCTGAACCGGTGCTGCTGTGGCCCATAAGAGGTTGGGCATGTTCCAATGTTCAAATGACAGTATAGCCCAAATGTGGGAGCCCCAGGGGACAGGCAAAGTCTCCATCTCCATCTCTAGCCATGACAGCTAACTTCTGTAGCAGCGAAAATACAGGACAGAGATATTTCTCCCTTACTTTGGAAGGATGTTCAAGATGCATAAGATACTTGTCATGTGTAATGATGAGGGAGAACTCAGACAGAGGCTTCTCCCTCATGTTTTGACCTCTTTGGCTTGACTAAAGGGGAAGAGCCTGGACTTCACAGGGGAAACCTCTTCTTTCCCTTGCAGAAAGCAAACAGCGCTGGGAGCTCTTCCCAGTCAAAAGATCCTTAGAAAGCTGCAAAAAGAAGGGTATGGGGAGCTCTCTGTCTCTTTGTTCTCCTACACTGCTGAGAGATTTGCCATTAAGGCTGGGCACTGACCACATATGCGAGTACCTGCCCACTGTGTTGGAGTGGACAGGACGAGAAGCAGCCACCTGCATCTCATTGAGGATCTGGGGGCCAGCAAATGGTGCACATATGACCACGTAGCTGAAAACCCTTCTGAGAGCAACATGCCAGCACCCTGCTGTGGTCCATGATCCCCTGCAGCTTTTTGTTACAACCACTCACATCAGAGCACCCATGAGGCCAGGGGTACCTCTCTGTATCCCTACAGTGCTCCGCCACCAACCCGCTCCTGGGCCATACTGCTGGTCTCTGCTCTGCCAGAAAATTCCCAGTGCTCACTGAGATGCTGCTGTTGGAGTGGCAGTAGAATGGAGGTGACAGGGTACAAGGGAAAAAGAAGCACAACCAACCTGAGAGTAAGAGAGTTTTAATTTTAACAGTCTGCCAAACACAGGCTTTCAGCTGTTCTCCACACACCTCTTTGCTATTGAAACCCTGGGGTGACTCCAGCAGATTAGGGAAGGTTCTCCTCCCCAATGGGATCCTTTCTCCTTCCTGTGTGTGCCTGCAGACACTAGGGGTCAAGGCAGGGTCCTTACCCTGTACCATTCCCTGGCTTGGGTTCACAGTCCTCTGGCACAGAGCACAGAGGAGAACCCAAATCCCTTCTTTGGGATGTTTTAGGGAAGGCTGAAGATGCATTTTCAAAGTGGGAAGCTCACTCTATAAGGCTAACCTAGGATGCATTTCATGTCTGTTGAGGACTGAGAGGTGTGGAGACATCTCTTCATCCTCCCTGCTAGCCCAGCTCTTTGGCAGAGGACAAACCAGGGTTATTCTTTTCAGCAGCTTTAAGGAAGTATCACACACAGGGTAGTATTTTACATGGATCTTGTATAATTCGGTGTTATCTGCTCCCATATGCAGGAGGGAAGAGAAAGTACTGTGCAGTTCTTTGGGAAAGCAAAAGCTAAATTCACAGAGAAAAAAAATCCTACAGAATAATAGACTAATATATAAAGGCCACAAGAATTTCTATCATCCAGCAGAACTCACAGGCAGTCCTTGCAGCAGCTGCCCGTGGCTGCTCTCATGGGCCTCTGCACCAGTGGAGCTCATAATCCCCAGCACCTTCTTCTACTCTCTTCGCTCCCAGTCATCCCCCCAAAGGTGATAGCTCATGGGACGAAACCCCACTAAAAGCTTGGTACATAGAAGTAGAAATAGCTCCTAATCAGGCAGTAGCTGTGCCCTGTTTCTGGGTGGTTTTAAGTAATTTAATTGCTTAAATGTCCTGCTTTCTGCATATGTACAGAAAAAAGCAAAATCTTGCTCAGGGAAAACAAAATCTGATGCAAAGAAAGTGTGTAATTTCCAGCACATTTTCCTACCATGCAGCCCAAGAATGGTGACCACCTTTGGCTAGTGTGGGAAGTGTTGCTGTGCAACAAACCTGGATCTTTGATGGGTGGGCTGGAATTCCTATGAACTGCAAGAAAAAAATAACAAAAATAGCTGACTGTCCCGAATGATATTTCTCAAGCCACTAATTCAGCCCCAATACTGGTAAAAAGCCTATTCTGTGTATGACAATAGGAGCAGCTGGGCATGCATCCGTTGTCAAAGCAGAGTGTGGCTGTCAGTTCCTGTCCTGTAGTCTGTGCCATACATAGGACTGGGAGACGCAGCCCCCAGTGAAGTGGATCATAGGTCGAAGTTATTTCCTCAACTTCTTCTAGAGAGGTGAAGGTAGACAAAGAGATGTGGCAAGAAAACTGAGGGAAATGAAGAGGAGCAAGCTGGAGGCCAGGAACGAAGTGGAGCGGAGATGAAGAGGTGCCAAAGGAGGGATAGAGCAAATTCTGGACTGGAGGATTAAAGCAAATTCTTCAACAGCTAGGGGGCTGCTACTTGACTTTCACCTCCTGGTTTCTAAATGGCTATTTGAGGACCGGACAGTGAGTGGCACCGATGATGTTCAGCAATGTGACAAAGGTATAAAACCACCTCTGACTTAATATTGGGAGTTTTGCCTGGGCAGCAATGAGTAATTAAGCCTCCATTCCCACAAGCCTTCAGCTATCTGCTTCCATTTAGCTTCTGACTTAGGATCGACTAAGATCAAACATATTGTCAGCAGCCTTTCCAAAGCAGATATTAGCACAAAGACAGCACCAGTGTCCCTCGTGTGTGCAAAAGCAGCATGGCTTCACCAAGGTGGGTTCAACTGCAGTAACAGCTTGTGATCTTCACCCATATTACATGGATGCCCAGTAGCCCTGCCAGAATTTGTGTCAGCATTTTCTTTATAAACTCCTTATTTTTATTTCTTGACTGACAAAGTGCCAAATGCATGTGTGGTAGCCTCTAAGCTGAACAGAAGGATCTGAGAAACAGTGTTTTACTGCTCCTATTAACTGAAGTGTTGGCTGAGTTTCAAAAAAGTAGATCAGATGCTGAAGTTCATGTCACTGAAGGTATTTTGGAGTGCCTGACATCTGAGTTAATTCTTTTTTCCATACAGGAAAAACTGAGTTTGAAAGTTTAGAGGTGACCAGACTCAGGAGCGTGAACTGGGCCACACTGAAAACAAACCAGTCATCAGGGCTGATCATAGACATGCCATTTCCAAGGGTTTGATGCTCTTGTGTCTGGGGACTGATTCTTCATTTCACTAATGTAATTTCATGCCGCTTCAATTGCATGAAGATGTGCTCAGGTGGTCATAACCTGCTCCTCTTCCTTCCCTTCTTCACTAGTGTCCTTCTCCTGAGCACCCCAGGCACAGAGTAGCCCGAAATAACGGCTCCTCTGCTGATTCCCAGCTCCCAGCAACACAGAGCAGAGCACAGCCAAGCTGGAGTGTGCTTAATTTAGTCTTTACCTCACTTCATTGTCTGAGCAGAGTAGACTGGACCAGGGTGTAACCTTGCTGTGTCTTTTCCTTCTACTAGGGACTAAAAAAACGTTTGCTGATTCTCAGGAAAGTGTGTTCCTACCTCATCCCATTCCCTGACTGGGTGTGATGGCACTAGGCTTGGTCTCCAGTTTGCATCTGCCTTTTTTCTGCATCTTCCTTATCAGGGTAAATGCCACAGAATCAGCTATGTATCCTCCTTCAAGGGCTTCATGGAGATTTTGGGGCTATTATCAGATCTTCATTCCCCATCTCATTTGACCAAAAGTGGGTTTTGTTTTTGCTGAATATTGTTACTATGCAACATAACAGCAAGCAGCTGGATGTGATGTTGGATAGAGTTTGTTGAATAGCTTTAACTGTGATAAAAAACATGCTCTTAATTCTATTTTTAGACTTGTGTATGTTAAGAGATCATAAAATTTTAATCTAAATACAACTTTGTATAAACACACAGATCTTAAGCACCTTAATACTGAGATCACTATGTCTCTCCAGGTTCAAGCTTGCTTACACAGTGGAAAAATGCAGATAAATGCAGAAAGGAAGAAGTCCTTTCATATTCTCTTGCTGATTTTGTTTTTCTTCATGTAACAGAAAGAAAGAAAATAATTTTTGGTAAGAAAATCATTGTGGTGACTGAAGGGTCCGTGGGCCACTGGGTTGAGCTGCTGGGAAGTAGGGATCACTGCAGTTCAGGTTGAGGCTTACGGCTGTCCTCATCCATCCGTCCAGGGACTACTCTGCACTGGTGCTCATATTCCACTTCTGAGAAATCCCCTTTAGTTTAATCTCTTTGCCTTGTCTCTTGCAGAGAACGTGATGGGTATTGCATGTCCCTACCTAGTCTTTTAGTCTATCTGCCCCACTTTTATGTGTGTTTGTGCAGGTCTTCAAGCACACACAGGTTTTTTAACCCACACTTGAGCTTGTGTGTGGCAGTTGCACTCCTTCAAGTCAAGCAGCACTCTCATATTTTTCTAGCACCCAGCAATCTGGTTGACCTGTCTTGAGACTTTGAACTTATGCTCAAGTTTCATTAGTCCTAATGAACCAAGACTTTGCACTTGGAGTTCAAAGATCCTGTGCTAGCAGGTGTGTAATAGTATAGAGACAGCTTGCATGTGAGGGGTTGGCTTGAGAGGTGGCTCACAGCAACCGCCTCTTATTTTCTCTACCCTTTCATGGAGATAAAACCTCCAAGAATGACATTGGAAGAATGAAAGAATTGTCTTGGTTTATGTTCAAAAAAGCAACTGATTTTTAAATCTGGTGTTAATCATAAACTTTTAAACAGTGGCTTCATTAATACTTAAACAACTGTCAAGATAGATAGTTTTCAATCTTGAGTTGTGCTAATTTCTAGCTGTCATCTCTTGACTTCTCTGCAAATCTGTTGCTTGTTTCTCAGGACCATTCTGCCCTCCTCTGTGAAAATAAAAGGCAGCTGCTCTTACTGTTGCAGGTCTTTCGTCACTGACTGAAGAAAATGTTCCTAGTAATCCTGTTGGAGGCAGCAAACTACAAAGAAATGACTAAAATGCAGAGACGCTGTTTATCTAAAAGGAAAGCCTGAGCATTTCAGTCACGGCAAAACTATTTGTAAAATGCGTGCAAATACTCAAGGACATTCCTCAAGGTCTGAGGCAGTGGGAAGGTGACCTGGCACAGGAGATCACAGTGCTTTAACCTGTGCTGTATTCATCACCTGCCCAGCTCCAGCTATATTTACTGTCCACAGTGCGGCTCCAGCATAATGGTTTTTGTCATTCTCACTTCTACGTCTGCTTACATGAGTACTCACAGGTTTTAACTTAATGAAATCATTACCTTTGTTTCAGAAGGAACTTGGCTTTTCATAGTATCTCATGCTGCTGCCACATGCCTGAGGGCAGGCATTTCAAGTTGACACTCATCATGAATGCAAAAAGAGTATGTCTATGTCACTAAGGGGACACTGCTCACACTTAAAATCTTATATGTTTCCCTAGCATAGCTCAATTCCCTAGGGTACTGGCGTTCATGCAGTTGTGCTGGCAGAGATGTCAGCCCTCTTCATCTCACACTTGTATCTTTGGCATTTTAATGGCCTCTTGGGATCACACAGGGGTGGTGGTTGAAAAGAAAGGTTACCAGAAAGGTACTGTAGTCTGAACTGCAAAGGCGAATGAAAGAAGACAACATGTCAGACATATAATTGTCACAAAATTATATGTATTTTTGGGTGAAATTCACAGAAGTCAGTGGTTTTTACTCACAGTGGGATTCCAGTAAGAGGCAGTCAGGTACACAACACTCACCAGAGATAGCTTTGACCTCTGCTAATGGATTCAATTATTTTTTCCTCAAAGGTCTGGATGGAGGCTCCATCACTAGGAAGCCTCTCATCATACCTCACACATGGGGGTGAAATCCCAATGCTGGTGATGATGCAGTCTTTATGAGCACTGTGAGGTCATTCCAGGTGATGTATAGCAATACTTTTCACTGGAGACCACGAGACCAAATTCATCCCTTCTTACATCGCTTCATCCCAGACGTGGTCCACTGGGAAAAGGAGAAGCAATACTCTAATCCTGATGAGGCATCTCTTTTTGCCCACAGCCACAGGATAAGAGGTAACTGAAGGAAGGATATGAACCATTGCTGATCTTTTTCCTTTTCCTGGCTGCTAGGAGGGAAATCTGTCTATCTTTATTTCCTTCTCTTTCCTTGATCTTGGCTGCTCACTGGGGACAGGCTTTGACCACTGCCTGTTTGCCACCATGTGGTGGTTTGGTCTAGGCCTTCCTTGGTGACCAGTTTGTAACCAAGGAAAAGTCCAGATTTACCCAGTATTCCCTACAATTTTTACGTAAGCCTGACTAAAGAAGAAAGGAGGAGAGGCCTTTGCTCTTTTCCTTCCGGCGGCTTGGAGGTGCAGGTTCCCTGCTGTTGAGTCTGCCGTGTTGGGGAGCGAGGCCTGGTAGGGCCTTGTCGACCTTGGGAGGCGGAGGTTGCCAGCGATCGTCCCGGAGCGACTCTCGGTTGTCCCAAGGAGAGTGGTGGGATATTTCTTTGTTAACTCTTTAGTTCCTAGATCTCAGCTACTGATTGGGATATATATATATTTTATTTTGGTTTTGTTCCCTTTCCCTTCACCCTTCCCTTTCCCTTGTGAAATTGTATATATTTTAAATTGTATATATTTCAATTGTAACGTAAGTGTAAATATATTTATATGTATCACTTTAGCTGTCTCTCTCTCGTTTCGGGTTTTCTTAGTTGGTTGCTTTTCTCCCTCTTCTCCCTGAGGTTTTGGGCAGGGGAAGACTTCTGGTGGTAAGGTTTGGAGATTTGGCAGGGAGCCAGCTTCAAACCATATCACACCAGCTCCTCTCCTCCCTGATAACTGAGTGCCCAGTGCTGCTGGCACTGGCAGCAGCAGGACTAAGTGAAAAGATACTGCAGTCAGATTTCTGGTCTCCATTGCAGCCCTATATGTATGATGGTTTCTTTCAAATGCATTTTTAAATATACTAATTCAAATGGAGTTCATCCTAGAAGAACAGATCCTGGACAAGGTGCACTTAATTTTGAATCACTAAAACTCAACTGAGAGGTCCCCAAGCAACCCAATCTCAGCTGTCCCTGCTCTGAGTGGAGAGTTGGACCTGACAACCACTGCAGGGTCCCTTCAAGCCTAAATTTTCCTATGAGACTTCAAGCCTAAGTTATCCTATGAGGCTTCATTCATGCCTGTATAGGTCAGTCCAAGTAGCACCACCGAACTTGCACAGACACTTTGTGCACAGGCATAGGCTTTGGTGGCAAACAGCAGCAGAAGACTTTGGACCTCAAAATTGCATTTGGACATGATAATTAATGCAGTACTTGCAAACTGTGATAAGATACACTTTTCCAAAGACAAGGGTCTGCCACAGGTGTTTGTGACCAGAACTGTTTCAGATTTAAAGGTAAAGCTCCAGGATCCTTCTTCGACTCTTACTTCTGCTCCTTCTGGTTTTTTTCTGACATCATTGTCCAGGAGAATTATAATTCTCATAAACAGCACAAGTTTCTTCTATTCCTAGGTCCTTTTAATTAGTCAAAGAAAATTACAAGTTCAGCTGGATCAGCAGATGGTACACCATGGATCCTGATGGTCCTGGCCTGTCAGGTTTCAGCACAGCTTTTTATGATTGAGAGCCCTTTCCTACAGATCTTTATGGAGATGGCAGGGCAGTGTTTTTGGAGAATGGGCCTGGCTCAGTGGTCTCTGGCAGGCAGGGCTAGGAATAAGGACAGATCTGCTGAATCAGGGTCCTACAAATATAGCTGATCTCATTGCAGTGAAAATAGGTCACTAATCACACATGGCCAGCATCCAAAAACTAGCCAGGAAAATTGAATATCTGCTGGCTGAAAACTCTGTTTTACTTGAACGCACAGAAAGAAAGCAGTCTGCTTTAATTTGTTTAAAACCACCACCAGATTATGTGACCAGGAGATGAAGGCAGTGTTCTCCCTTCACTATTATTTTTTCAAGCAATCAACTCATTTATTTTTCCAGCCCATCCTTTGCTTCTGTTCTCACACATTAAAATAGCATGTAGTTCACACTTCTGTTTTTAACCTCAGTTACAGCAAGCAGATCTGATTTCTAAAGAAAAAAATAGTATCAGCCTATATGTTGATGACACTGATTTCTTTTATAGGCTTCTGTCTAGTGAAACAACTAAGGTAGTATTGCCGGAATTAGATCTTTCTAAATAAAAATAACACCATGGTTCCTGTTTTTTGGGTTTTGTGTTTTTCCTTTTTTTTTTATAAGACAAAACCATTTTTTTCTTTTTAGATCATTCTGAGTTTTCTTTTTAAGCTGGTTGTCCATCCTGACATCCTGAATAATTTAATGGGAGAGCACTTAGATTGTAGCAGGGCTGAGAGTTACTGATGTGGAATAAGTGTACCCTGATGTTACACAATGTGCATGGTGGGAGGGAAAGGCCAATCAATAAAAAATGCATCCCTTTTTCCATTGAATAAGTGCTGTCTTTCTCAGGAAGCAACTGGGGACAATATGGATGCTTTATATTGATAAGATTTTAGATCTGTCTCGTCTAACTGAGAGTGGCTCAGGCACATTTCCTTTGCTGAACGTCATCACTTGGTAAGCAGGAGTGATCTTCACCTTCAGTTGTGGATGGAGCGATGATGTGCCCATGTGAAAAGGGTTATTGAAATGTGAGTAATTGTTGTCAGAATGCTCAGAGGAGGTGGTAAGAAATAATTACTTGTACAATTGAACTGAAGACCAAAAAGAGGCTGGTTAAAAAAATTGGACATGCAAGTGTATAGAAACTTTTTTAGTATATGTGCTTTTTAATATTCTCAAGCTACATTAAAAGAAAGGTGATACTTGAGGGTGGGTAATGCAAGAACAGAGACTACCCCCCAGATACACTAGAACTGCTTGTGTGTTTTGCTACAGGCAGTACCTGTAAGGTCATGTTTTGATCTCTTGCTGCTGGAGCTGGTTCTTCTCATGTGCTCTGGAGGCAAATTGCTTCTTGCTCCTCCCCATCTCCATCATCCTGCTACCTGTCCCACCTCTTGTGTTCTGCCCAGGGTTCAGGTGCTTGCCCTAGAGAGAGCCACACCATACTAACCTCCCAGGGAGGTGATTCCTACCCAGACAGATCCTGTGCTTGGCCTTACTACCCAACAAAATGATTCACAGCTGTCCCCACCAGGGAAAAAGGGAGAGCAGAGGAAAATGAATGTCTTCCAAGCAGCTCAGGTTTCAGTAGTTCAAGTTCTGCCTCTCACCCTGCAGCCAGTGATCTCTTGTTGCAAATAACAGGAAAGGGTTTGTGTAGCACACACAGCCACATCAGATTATGAGACATGGTCCTTTTAACCTGAGGGGATTTGTAGCGACTGAAGCAGTAAGGGTAGCCCTGGCCATGCCGCCTCCATTGCAAAAGCCACAGTCACTTCACGCATCCGTGACTTTTCTGTGCAGTATTTATGCTGAAATTAATGGAAGAACAGTCTGTATCATCACCAGACAGAGCTTAGCTTTTATTTACAAAGATGAGTTTTTTGACTCTGAGAATCTCTCTGATGATAGAGGATCCTTCTTGTCTCTTAAGGCTGATATCACTGATTCAGCCAGCAGAGATAAAAGGCAGTTTTTGATGGATGTTGTGTGCCCAACTGGCTCTTACTGGAGTCTCACACTAAGTGAGAACAACTGACTTCTTACATGCTACACAACCGTAAATGTAACTTTATGAGAAACATTCATCAAGTGTGTAATACAAGGAGACTTTGAACTCATTGATATAATAATGAGCTGTAGATGGAAACAGTAAAATAATTCACAGTGAGACAAAGGACTGAACAATTCAGATGAAGAACTGAAATAGGATCTCAAACTGGTTTCAAATGTCCTGATCTGTCAGGTTATATTCTGGAGTTAGATCCTTACCTGACACAAATTAAGCCTTTTTGCCTTGCATCATCTGGAGCCTACGTGTAGTAACTTTTAATACCTATAACCTTTCCTCAGGAGAGAACATGCTGAAGCAATCAAGGGATCTTCAAAAAAGGAAAGCTTACAGTCCCTCAGGAGGTTCTGCAGGCCCTCTAGGAACAGGGCAGTGTGGCCTTGGGTGAATTGGTGTGTATTTTCTTTAACATGTACATGTATAAAGACATATATAAGCCTCCTGTTTATTTGCTTAGTCAGGCAAGGTCTAAGAGGGAGCAGTGGAGGGATGAACACCAGAAATGTTCAAGCCCAGTGTAAGGTAGGAATAAGTTGCCTTTAGGAAATCTCTCCTGAGCAACTGAAGAAAGTTAAAGAAGGCAGTTGAAAAGAGCAAGCCTCAAGCAAAATAACCCCAGTGGTTATCCTGTGGGGCATATCAGAGCAAACCTCAAATGACACCATGTAAATAAATCTCCAGCGCTGACTGCCAAATATATGTACACCAAAAGTCAAGCCCTTGTCCATGGACTCACGTAACACAATCTCAGTGGAGTTTATCTCTTCTGCCCTATTTTAACCCGAAACCTGAAAGTTATTGGACAAGACTGTGAATCAGTTCAAATGTACCCCATGGGCTGGGTTGTCAGCCAGTTATCGGCAACTCTCCAGTATTCATATGCTTCTGCACAAGCACATTCAAAAGCATTTCCAATTCCATCTTAAACCCACAAATCTGAGGAAGTTTTGAGTTAAGCTCATAGCCTATAACAGTTGTCTTATGATATGAACTGATTAAAGCGATTCATCCTTTTATGAACCTTTGATGTAGGGACTTCTGTTTGGAGAGAAATGGGCTGGTCTTCATGCTTTGAGCATCTCATCTGAGTTCTTAATGTTGCCATAAGACAGAGAAATTTGTTTTGTTATCCTAAATAAAAAAAGAGATGTTGTGCCTGATACCGTATCAGCATGTTGTTCTGTAATTCCTGTTCTCCCAGAACCTTGAGATGCTTCAATCCTGTCTTGACTCCATCACCCTGCTTGTCAGGTAGGTAAATATTGCTATTCACCTATTAGCATGGAGAAAGGTCACTCCAGAGAGTACCCTGTCGAAAACCACGAGCAGTTCGTAGCTGTTCTGGGAAATGGGCTGGGCTCCTTCTCTGTTTTCAGAATTAGACCTTGTACCCGAGTTCAAAATAGGTTATTTATAAATTGGCAGTGGAAACACTGCAGTTTATCTGAGGCTTTCAAAAAGGATTAGGAGGATGGAGTTCAGTACCAAACTGCATCTCATGGATTTTTCTACCATTTCTTTTGTAGCCTTGAACGAGGTAGTTTGCTGACTAAAAAAACATAGGTAATCATAAGTGTGTATCAGAACATAAATAATATTTTTCAGTTGCATGGGGCCCAGTCCGACAGATCCTGAAAAGATTTCCTCTGATATAACATGATATCAGCTGGGCTGGCAAGGACAAATTCAACAGCAGTTCCCAGTTGCTGGGAGCAGTGATGCTGGAATATATATCTATGTACAGAGAGGAAAACACCTATCTACCTTTTTTCTTGGTATTTCCTCAGTCTCCAAACAGACGGTGGTTTCTTTGTAGCACAGCTTTCTGCTTCAGATTGCCAAAAAAAGTGTTTCACTGTGAGCCTGCAATTTTGCATAGAACATAACTACTTTCATAAAGGCCAAAGAATTTGATCAAACATATTGACTTGCTTTGTTTAAATACATGCTACTTTCCATCGCAGGAGAACCAACCAAAGACACGGACTGGTAGTAAAAATGTTTAGTCTTATCAAAACAGGCAGCTTTTCCATTGAGATATTAGAAAAGTGATTAAATAAAAATATTTGTCATGCTGCCTTTTAAAATTTCTGGCTGGGTTTCGCCACCTCTCATCCTTGTCACTGGGAGATGGACAATTGAGAGCTCCTCATGCTTCTGCATGGGGTTGCTTGCTTGCAGCAGGCAGCCGCACCAGCTGTGTTGTGTCATGTTCTTCACTGCTTTGGGTCATTTGTGAACGGCAATGACTCTAATGCATCAAGCAAAACATTGCCAGGGAGGGGATTGTCCCGCTCTGCTCTGCACTGGTGCGGCCTCACCTTGAACATTGTGTGCAGTTTGGGCACCACAAGATAAGGAAGATATTAAGCTATTAGACAGTATTCAAAGAAGATGGCGAAAGGCCCTGAGGGGAAGCTGTATGAGGAGCGGCTGAGGTCACTTGGTCTGTTCAGCCTGGAGAAAAGGAGACTGAGGGGAGACCTCATTGCAATCTACAAGTTCCTTGTGAGGGGAAGAGGAGGGGCAGGCACTGATCTCTTCTCTGTGGTAACCAGTGACAGGACCTGAGGGAATGGTCTGAAGTTGTGTCAGGGGAGGTTTAGATTGGATATTAGAAAAAGGTTCTTCACCCAGAGGGTAGATGGGCACTGGAACAGGCTCCCCAGGGGAGTGGTCAGAGCACTAAGCCTGACAGAGTTCAAGAAGCATTTGGATGATACTGTCAGGCACGTGGTGTGACTCTTGGGGATGGTCCTGTGCAGGGCTAAGAGTTGGACTCGATGATCCTTGTGAGTCCCTTCCAATTCAGCATATTCTGTGATTTTGTGATTCTCTAGTCTAAGCAGGAACTGCAAACACAGGGAAATTTTAGTAAAAAAGTTGACCCTTGGATTAAATCTGGTGCAATCATCTATGTTTTGCACCTTCAAGGAAATAAATTTTAAAGTTATAGAGTTTTTTGTCTTTTTTTTTTTTTCAAATTAAAAAATCAAATTAAATTTTTTTCAAATTGAAAAAAAGGGGAAAAGAAACAAGCAAACCCATGATACAGGTGCTTTCAGCATTGCTCAAAAGCTTAGATTTTGGAATATTAATTGCATTGTTATTGCCAGGTATAAGGGAACATGATTGGTGCTGGTGAACTCCAGCTCCTGTGCAATGACTGACACATCTGAAGGTAAACAGGCAGGTTTTTCCCCTCTTCCTGCTCCCCTGGAAGCTAACATTGCTCGAAAGAGATGCCGAAGCAGCTGACACCAAAATGACAAATGGATATGTAATGTCACACCACTCAGGAGTGGAGGGCAGACGCGGCCCTGCTGGGAAAACCAGTCAAGTGGTGCAAGCCCAGCTCTGCCTTGCTGGATATCTGCAGGACGATGATCCATCTGGCCAAGAATAGCAACGCTCAAACTGTTTCTCTTTTAACTGGGGCTGCTGTGCTTTCGTAACTGCTCATGAAAGGTCATTTTTTGCAAGGGGAATTTTGACTATGGTTGGTCCACAAGCAGGAGGGTTGATGCTGGGGGACTCAAAATGACATTTGTATTGATAGTGTTGGTAGTCACAAAGGGAATATCAGCCCGTAAGCAGCAACCAATTTCTGTCTCTGCAGATTTCAGCCCTGCTGCCCACTCCTCTCCCCTGGGCAGGGGACTTGGGCTCTCTGACCTGTCACCCTTCATTGACCCACCAGTCTGGCTAAAGTGACTGTAGAGTGATTTTGCACATTCCTGAAGGCACCATGCAGCAGTTCCTCCAGTCTGTGCCACTGGAGACATAGCTGGAATTTGACCTGAGACAGGTAGGGAGCCGTTGTTGGCAGCAGGAGCCAAAGGCAGAGATTTTTCCCCAAACCCAAGAGAGGCTGTTCTAAGAAGAAAAGCACAATGATATCCCTGGGCACCTTTGACAGCTGAGATGAGAGAAGAACCATTCCTATGATCATGGACATAATCTATAGGAATAATTCAAATAAACACTAGAACTCAAATTTTCTGAGTTTTTCAAGCTTCACTCTTCACTGTATTTACTAAATCATACTGTAGTAATTAAGTGCCACTAAGCAATATTAGAATCTTCAGAAAAGTCCTTCCATTCTGAAGCTGACTGTTTCAGCAGTGGCTGATGAAATGATGCTCAATGAGTTAGTCTAGCTAGCTATTGCCAAGGGCAGAGCATTTTCATGTTGAATTTACAAGGGGAAATGCATTACATTTGTTTGGTTTGAAAGTGCCTTGTTTTTCTATCTAACCTTTGTGCTGTGGTTGGGGGAAATTATTATGATGGTGGAACTAAGAAGCTGCCATAAAAGTTAGTGTCTGTTTGGGGAGGGGTGGTGCAGACTGCACACATCCTGAAATGTGCAGATAATTTAACAGTACACACTTCTAGCTAGGATGACAAAGACTTTTACTGTGCTACCCTGAGAGAGCTAAATGTTTTGCTGCAAACCCTTTTAACTTTGCTTATAGCTTAATATGTAATTATTTCTTTTGTGTGCAGTGAAACAACTACCATGGACATTTTATCATTCATAAAAAGCTATCCAATGGCCTAGTGATTGGAGTACTTTCCAAAGAAATTGGGGTTCAAATCCCTGCTTCAGATCAGGAAGAGTGTGTTCAGATGCCCGCTTCAGATCAGGAAAAGAGAGTGGGACTTGAACCTGGCCACACAGTACTTCTGTTCACATTGCCATTGCCTACTAATGGATGTGAAGTCCATTGCTGTCTCCTTTTTCCAGCTCTGGGACTTCAGTCCAAGAGAGTATTCATGGTCAAAGATCCTTAACAGTGTTGAGTATCTAGCTGCCCAGAAGGACCACAACATTTCATGTTGTTTGCTTTTGGGTGGCTGACTTTTGGAGTCTCCCCATGTGCTGTGAGGAGAAGTAGGGATTTTATGGAATGTGCCAGCACTGAGGATAGAAATTGGAGCTTCCATCCTGTCCTTGGAGCCTAACTGCAAAAGCCATCTTTGAAGCCTTTGCTTAGAAACTATCTAAGTTTCTAACACAACGCTGGGATGTGTCTTCACTTCAGCAGGAGTCATGGCCTATATGTATTTATATGGCCTTCACAAAAGTTTGTATTGCCCCAAGAGTTAAAATCTGTTGCTGATGCTTGGTAAAGAAGGAAGGATGAGGCCTCTATAGGGGTGCAAAGAGGGGAGCTTCGCTAGCAAAACTAGCAAATAGATCAACACAAAAAAAGCTGGGGATTGCATTTGCAAAGCATAAAGGAAGCAGCTGTAGGGGTTGTGGTAATGAGTACTTGTACAGAAGAACAGTTTTTAGTTCAATGGATGGATAAGGAGGGCCACATCCTGGCTTTGTCATTGCTTTGACCAATGCTTGTCAACATAGTTCACCCCAAGGCCAAAGCCCAGATGCTCAGACCACGTGAAGAGCGTGTATGCAGGTCTTACAGGGAGCAGAGAGAAGAGGGCCCCACAGCAGCTCCCATGGAGACTCAGAATGGGCAGCCATAGCCTCATGAGATAAAACTTCAGGAGAACCCAATGCAGAATTTGGTGCAAGACTTTGCCACTAGAAATCCTAATGTAGTTCTCATGCTTACACAGCCACCTCACTAAGACCTCCGTGTGGCCATAAATGCTATTTCTGCTCCATGGTGGCAGCAAATATTTGCTTTTGGCTTAGTTTACTGTGACTGAAGCACACAGAGGAAATCACTGAGAAAATAACAGGTTAGCATGTGACAAGAAAACTGTGCTTAAGCAATATAGCAAAACTCATCAGTTGTGTATCAAAATGTCATGGTGAATGTGCAGCATAGGCAGAGGGACCGGACCAATGGGGTGGATTTGATAAATCCCTCATTTATTTGGCAATTGGCCTTCTAACCATATAGAGGCAGGTTGAAATATCATCACAGTGTTTCTCCCTTTTTCTACATTTTTTATGCCATATGATCTAGAAATAGATCTGACA
Source organism: Chiroxiphia lanceolata (assembly GCF_009829145.1). NCBI lineage: Eukaryota > Metazoa > Chordata > Aves > Passeriformes > Pipridae > Chiroxiphia > Chiroxiphia lanceolata. The sequence continues at coordinate 35,205,207 of NC_045641.1, forward strand.
GCAGTTTTTTCAAATGATCATTTCCCAGTAAAAACTTGATCTGAGCACTTACGTACTTGCTGAAACATCCACAAGCAGCTAATTTTTTGCTGTCTGCAGCCACTTGAGTGCAGGTTGATAAACTAGACAGCCTGTATTTTGTCACCTTAAGTTTCCGTAAGTTTTTTCGTCTGTCACCTGGATTTTCTCAGGCTTGCTTTGTGTCTAAAAGTAAGCAATTGACTGCATTTAAAGCTTGAATAAAATCTCTTCAACTAGGTTTTAGTTATGGAGCCGGGTTCTTGTACAGAACTGTTTTAAATATTTGGAAATATATCATTTTAAGATCAAGGGATTAAGGAGATTTTTAACTTGGCAGTGAAATGCCCAGGGACTAAGCTGCCGTAGACATTAGAGATACTGGAAGCAGCAGTCCTCAGAGGTCCCTTGGACTGCCAAAGTTTTCCATAATCCACCGAACCACTCTGTCCCTGCTGATGTGAATCAGAGGCAATGAGGAGGATATAATTCAAATAGCCACGAACTAAGAGGATGAGGAAAACTGGGAGCTTGTACCTGGTGTGTCGGGGAGATGGCACAATTTGTAAGGCATCAAAAAATAACCTCTGATTGCTCAGAGCACTTTCTCTGCCTGTGCTCATCAGCAAGGAAGGGACGAGAGACAGCCATCACTGCCATGGTGCAGGCAGCACTGGGAGGGGGTAAGCTGGAGGCTTAAAATCAGGTAATTTCTAAAAATGGTACCCAGCCTTACTTCATAGCCTCAGATGCCAGCAGTCTGGGATTTTTATCAGGCTATCTTGTGCTCAGAGAGGCTGGGTTTGTTCCTTGCCTGCTTCCCATGAGTGAAAAACACTGAATGAGGGTCTTAGAAGGAAGAGCTGCCAGTATGTGAGAACCAGAAGGGGTGGGCTTTCCCCATTTGTGCTTTTTAGCACCACAAAAAAAGGAAAGAAAGGTGATTTGGGGCATTCTTGGGTGCCCAGCTTCCAAGGCAGCTGGATCTTCTCTTTCTCAGTAAAAGCATCCCATCGGTGACCTGGTCACACAGAGCAGCATACATCCAATTTCTGCACTCATTCCATGATTAAGTACCAGTTTTGTTTCTGCCTATGGATTTCATTCCCAGCCATACCATTGCAGCTGGGATCGATGCAGGTGCCTGTGCTGACATCCTGGGGATAAAAACAGATGTGACCCTTCCTGGGTAGCTTATGCAGAAGGTGTTTTGCTATGAAGCTGTTGGTCTGACAGGCCACAAATTTATTAATGTACAAATTATATTATTTGAGTTCATTTTTGCAGAGTTTATTTTGTCATGTTTTACCACTTATTGAATGAAATTCAATTGTTATTGAATTTAATTTTTTCTCCAGGCACTGGAAAACAAAGGCAAATTCCATGAGGAGGAGGTAATTTAGAGATGGTTTGAAATTGCTAAGCTTCAAATTTGTTGTCATTCTGTACCCTTACCTTGGGTGTCGTTTTTCACTAGTTCAGTAATCTAAGTAAATTCAATGAGAAAAACCCCCGTGTTCTTATTTTGTGTCTCCATTTAAAACTACCTCTAAGTTTTCATGTATAAACCCACAGTTTAAATGCATTGTTCAAGCATGGAAAATAAGAACCCTCTGCATGTAAGAGGAAAGCTGACTAATCAAAAGCAATAAAAGAGAAATGTATTCTTATTTTTTTGCAAAGTTGTTACTGACTGTTGGCTTTAGAGCTGTTCCCCAGGATTTTCAAATTCTAAAAATGTCAAAATCATAATAAAATGTAACTTTGGGGTCTCTATCCACCTTTAAATTTTGGACTATTTGTTGTTGATTGAATAAAATAATCTGAAATAAAGTTTTTTCAACTACAGTTTTGATTTCCTTTGATTTTAAAGTATTTGAACATGTCAGATTGAAATATTTCAGTCTGATATGTTTCCACAGTAAGTTTAACTCAATACTTTCTTTTCCTTTTCAGAAGAAGTGTATTTAGAATCAGCATTTTCAGACATTGTGGTTATGAGCAAGACATGAAAACATTGTCAGAAATTTTTTGCCCATCTTTTTCCTGCTCCTTTTAGCAATACAGCTGTTACTGCAAGAGCTGACACCATCAAAACTTGCAGGCAGGTACTATGTTTGTACAGGCCTCTTATTGCTTGTGGCTTCCCAGGCTCCCAGATGGTTTATGGCCTGGCTGGGGGAGCACAGAAAGTCATGGCTGTCAGTGTTGTTAAAAACAACATGAAAGTCTTAGTATCAGTGAGCCACATATCTTAACTGCTACTAGTAGATTTAGAGTTTGTTTCCTTATCAGGGGTTGGAAACACCTGGGTCATTCTCCAACAAGGAAAAAGTCAGGTTTGGATAGAAGAGAGAAACTGAGTGCAGCTCAAACTATTGCCTTAACAGGAGGTCATTTGCTTATTTGGATTTTCAAAGTAAATATAGCTTTAGAAGAGGAAAAGCAGAATTGATCTTGACACCTAAACAAAAAATAAAATTAAAACAAACAAACAAAACCACAAAGAAAAAAAACAAACAGAAAGATTAAGGTTCTAGGCTGCCTTAAATCATTGTGTTTGTGAGGTAAATAAGTGAAATTCTGCTGAAATCACTTCCCAAGGGAAAAAAAATGCCCTGTCAAATTTATTTTTGTGGTCAGTCACTCTAGCACAGAAAGTATAAAGCCTGAGAAGTGACCCTTACCTTGAACACCTGAAGCAGCTCTCAGCAGCAAGTGGAGTGAAACTGGAGTGCTGCCAAGGCAGTGTGGTGCCTGGCAGCTGTCCAGGGGAAGGAGAGGGCTGGTATAGCCAGCCCAGCTGCCAGGGTAGAGCTATTGCTGAGCCATCATTAAGCCATGACAATAAATGATGCTGTTCTGAACTAATAGGAGTTTCTACAAAAGCTGCCTTGACATTGGAGTCTTTTCACCAAAACCGGCTGAATCAATGTTTCGTGTGAATTAACCCGAGCTCACCAGCCCAATCTCCCAGAGCTGATGGGGACCAGAGTGACTATTATGTACCTGGACAAAACCAGAGAGGATGCTATGGTGTGACCTGCCAGTGCTCTGCTAGGAAAAAAAGGAAAAACTGCATATTTTCAAACATGGTTGCACACCCCTGCACAAGAGAGGGCGTAGGACATGTCCTTGTGCCCATCCTGGATCTGGGTAAGCATGGTGCCAAACAGCTCAACTCCTGCTGTGCCTGGTTCTGGTGCCCTTGGTCCCTGAGTTGAGGGTCTGCATGCCCCAGCCAGGCTCTCTGCCTCTTGCAGTCTGAATTTAAAGTCAGGAGAACCCAGTATGAGGCAGTTGTAGAAAAACAGCTTCTTTCTGAGAGGATTGGTGCACACTGACAGCAGCTTGCCTGGGCTCAGGCAAGCAGCACTTACCCCTCTATGACTTATTTTAACTTTTGATGGGCAGCAATTTCTCATTGCAGCCCTCAGAGGAGCTTTTGTTTTCTTATTCTGCCTTTCATTAATGTGTTTCAAATAGTGAGCCCTGTGCTCACTGTTAGACTGCACAGAGCATGGATGGTCTTTAGCATCCGTCTTAGCAGCCTGTGAGCCCACTGGAAGTACGCACCATGGGCTCTGGCTTCCCCTGTGTTAGAAACTTGTAAATAAGTGTACCAAGGCAGTGTGGGATTAGTCAGCATTTGAACTCAGTTTATTTGTAGTTTTTTTCAAATCCAGCAGAGCTTTTTCCATAGGATCTTTGAGCAAAGAAGAAAAGACAGCACAAGTGCACAGCATTATGTTGATTTGGTTCATCTGGGAGGATAGCTGATCAGCTGACTTTGTAGGAAGTTTGCTTTTCATGACCACAGCCAAATAAACAAAAATTATTTAGAAATTTGATTTTTTTCTTGTTTACTAATTCATCTTGAACGATTGGAATTGTCATGTAAAAGCCCAAGTTCTTATTTCATGTTAAAGTAGTGTATCTACATCACAATGAAGGGAGCACAGATGATCTGCATCTCAGAGAGATCTGGTTCACCTGCCAGGAGGCCCACATTACAGAGCAGGGATGGTAACACCCCTCTGCAGCATGTGGTGCTGGGAATCCAGATCGTCAAACTGAGCTCTCCCTAGGGCTGAGGCCAAAGCGGTCCAGAGCACTCTGGTCCTGATCTGATGGATTAGCATTTGCTGGATTAAGTCTCTGCCATACAGCTTGTTACACCCTCTGCTGAACAAACAAACCAAAATTACTAGATGGAAAGTGTTGAGACACCGTTCTTCGGCAATGCCTGCATACTAAAATGACACCATGGAGGCTATCTAGCTATCTGCTGCTGGGTGATCTTGTTTATGAAATAGCTCAAGAAAAAAAATAAAGGAAGAGATCAATGCAATTCCAGAGCTAGTGACTAATACATACACATAATTCTATGGTCTCGTGGGAAATTTGCCCTTAGTTAGTCTAAGATTTGGCAGTAGGTAAAAAGAAAAATATAGAATCTGTAGAAAATGCCCAAACTGTGAGGTAAATTTGTCTTCTGGTTACAAAGAAGTCTGTAAATATTAACACACCCTTTGCTCATCCCTGGTGAGGCCTTTCTGATATTAGCAATAAGGTACCCCTTTCTCCTTTGGGCCAGGTCCCCCAGTTTAATGTTTCTTACTCTTCTTGCAGATGTACTTAACTGTAGGCTTTGGAAATTTTCATATGGCAATTAAAAATCCTTCTTTTTGTTATTTTGGATACTCTCGCTGTATAGTGTGACATTCCTCCAAGAAACCTTGTTTCATAGTAGCCTATCCTGAACAGTATTTCACCATCAGCTGAGACATTTAAGCAGTGAATTAATGCTTCATTCATCCTGCCTTATATACTTGGCAGCTTGTGCTTTCAACATTATCATCCAAGCCTGCCACTATTGAAAAGACTCCGCACTGAACCCTCTGGTGCTTCACTAATACTTTCCTTCTAATCTGGAAAGGTTAATCTTGTTTCTCATGCTGGGTCAAAGACAGTTTCTGTTCTCAAATGTCAAGAAGCCAACTTAGCACACCTTTGTCTTTGAACTGCTGGACTGGAAATGAATGGCCACTCTTCTGGGCAGGAAACCTGACAAATCATTGTCTCATTTTCAGTCAGAACTATACCCAGGATTTTAAAGTAGTTCACCCTATGTAAATGTTATCTTCTTACCCTGAGCTCAGTATTTACCAAATTTTATTAAATGCTTGGTCAACCTTGAGTTTCTCTAATTTAGCATCCATTTTTTACTGTTCTGGAGTTCCATGTCACACAGATCTGGCATCCTGAATCACTTTTCTTCTGCATTATGGGTGTAAGAAGGAGTTTGCAGTTTGTAGTCTTCCAGATAAAAACCCGGGGACAGCAGTATTAAATATTTAGAGAAATCTGTGAATTGCCCAAACCACAAAAGGACAGTCTGACTGTAACAGGGAAATACATGATTATTCCCTTTCTGTACTGTGAAGGGGCTCCTTGAGCAAGGTGGGCTTTGAACTATAGTAGCCTCAAACACCTTTCTGTAATTTTCATTCTTTAATATTTAAAGTTACAGATTAGTGAGCTCAAAATTGGCATTTGATTTAACAATGGGCCCCTGGCGTCTTTTTTAAAATCCTAGCCAAATTATGGTCCATTTGTTCTTTATACCCTTGCAGTATCTCAGACCTACTGTCAAAGTCTGGGCCCTGTTGTGATCAGCATCATACAAAAGGGGAACAAAAGGTAGGTGTCTGGCCTGGGTCATCCACAGTTATTTCTAGGAAGAATCTGGTTCTAGATGTGGTAGGAAACCTCTGACTTGTTTTTCATGAAAAACTGTTTCTTTTCCTTTCAGACCAGCACTCAAAGCATGCACATATCTAGCCATTTCTCACTGTATAAAAATTGTAGCATATATTTGATAAATAATATGCTTTAGCAATGCAGTGGAAATAACATGTTGCTTCAGTCACATTAGAAATGGCACGAGCAGCATCTAGTAATCCTTCCTTGTCCAGATATTCCAGTTATTCCAAAAGCCCATACTTGATTCCAGTTCACAGCTCTCCTGGGTATTACTCTCTTTCACCAAAATGGCATTTTGCCCATGTGCTGGAGTATATTTAAGAAACTGTGACAGCTGGATATGGACAAACAAGAGAGGATGCTTTCACAATTGTGTGTAGGCCGTTTTCTTCAGAGTAAAGGACTGACCTATTCCATCAGTTGTGGGAAGAAAGCAAAGCTGAGGCAAACTGTAGAACTGTGAATATGGGTTTTCAGTGTGAAGTACCTCCTCTCCAGACCTTTTCCTGCTTATACCTGACATCTGCTAGAGTCCAGGGCAGGACCCTCCTGCTACCACATCTAGTCCACATCCTGCCAGTCCCAGCCCCACACCCGTCCCAACACTGAATTGCTGTATAGATGAGGGAGGACCTGAGTCAGTATCTTCTATTGTATTTTGACTTTTCATACAGATCCTCATGTTTGTTATTGATGGCTCTTTCTTTTATCAACAGAGACTTTTTTTCTGGGTTGCAGCTACAGGAGACATATTGATCTCTGTTGGCCAAGGCTGTAGGTCACCTCCTGACTTAGAAATACTCCTGGGGCTGCAAGTGAGGCTGTACCTCCTCAGACAGTCCTTTCATGCCCCTGTGGTGAGACTGGCAGGGGTAGGGAGGGCAACTGCTGTTTCTTGTGTTTTCAAGTTCTTCATCATTTATTCTGTTATTTTCTCCCCCCACTAATATGTGCTCAAAAGGACACAGATCCAGTTTCTTGGACTGTGATGCTGTCTTCCCTTTGTTTTCCATGACAGGGACCTAGCTCAGTGGCACCTCTTGTAAGAAAGGTCCCCACCTGTGGATCATGCAGTTGTTGCAAAGGAGGATAAGAACATGGGATGTGTTCTAGGCACACAATGCCTTTGTCACAAAGCAACACTTTCTATGGTAGCTTTCAAAATGGCAGATCGATTACCTTGATATCCACACTTTAAATGCATGTTAGGAGAGAAGAGCTCTTTGTCTATCAGTGTATGTCAGTAAGGTGAACTCTAGAATTGCCCTTTCAAACCCAAGTTAAAAATTGTGGCTTTGCAGCCCACATCCTAGCAGTTTCATTTGTCCCTTCACTATGATCCAGTGAGGGTTTTATTGCTGTCTGTCTCCCAGGTGCCCCGTATCTGAGAAAATACAGTGCACAGGTCCCTCCAGATCATTTTACAGGCCCTGGCCACACATGAAATGTGCATCTCTGGACAGTGAGTAGAAGACAAAAATGATGAAATCACAAAGAAAGGGAAGAAGCAATTTCAGCTTATTTTTAGCACAAAGATGCCAGAGGATTTACGTACCCCAGCAGGACACACAGAAATCTGGTGTCCCAAGTCACAGCCAAAACAAACACAAAGAGAGCATGATGGAAGGAACCAGGTCAACCACTCTGGAGCAGTACCCATGTACAGGTTTGATTTATGAAATACGGTGGACAAGTTTACGCTAGACCTCTCCTTTTCCTGAGAATCAAGAGATGATTGCAGGCTCTCCAGTGCCCACGTGGCACGTCTCTTTCATGCAGCCTTCCCAAACAATAATCCTAGTAGCTAAACATCTTGTGATACTCCTGCAGACTTGGGTTTCACTTGATGTTGCTTGAATCTTGGTCTGTCATTGAGTGCTTTGGCAGGGGCTAACACTGCCCTCGGAGCACTGCAAGGGTTTCCTCCTCCGCGCTGTCTGGTTGTCACTGTCAGGAGCCAACAGGTGTCCCAGGTGAGTCACCTGGCTGCTCCAACACTGTGTGTCTGGGCTCATACTGCTGAAGTGGCACTAATTATCCTGCTGATGACACAAGGAGCTATTACGCACTAAGTAGAGGGCAAAGCACTGATTACATTGCAGGAATGATTACAGAAGCCCTCTCAGATTACAGAAGCCCTGCTGCTGCTGTATATACCTTTGGTGCATCAGCAATGCGTGATGAACTATTTAGGGTGTGTGGGAGCCTCCCAGGACTACTGTCAACAAATAAAGGCCAAACAGAGCCCTGCCTTCTTTTGTGGGGCTGCCTTCTTTGTTCTATTCATCTAGGTACAGAGTCCTTACTGAAATGCTCTGGAAGGTCCACAGACCTTTGCAGAGAGCTGGAATTGTGACGTGTTAGGTCACATCGATGTGGCAGATACTTCATACAGCGCTCCAGGACTGCATCCCATTATGGCTCTTCTCCCAGCCTCTGCTCTCCCTGCCCCTCTCAGGGAAGTCAGCAAGCTGCCGGGCTGTCTGAGAAAGCTTTTGCCCTCCCGAATTGCTTCCTTTGGACCAGATTTTCTCAGCACTTACTTCCATCCCTGCCCAGCCATAGGTGGGAAGGCCATAAATGCAAACAAGTTTATTTTGCAAGTATTTAATTAATCTGAAGCATTTGATCGAAGCAGTATTAAAAATACACCCCCAGTGCTAGGGTCTCCTTGCTCTCTGTTGTCAACAACATATTTTTAAATGAAACATTCCAGGACTGGGGCTTTTTTTTTTTGGTTGGTATGATCGCCTTGTTTCAGAGTTACTTAAGTAGGAAAATATTTCCCTTGGAAGGAATCCAAGCCCACAGAAGTCAGGCAAAGTCTTTCTGTTGACTTTAAATGCACTGTGGACTAGGTTGCTGCAAAACCCTAAAAGTAATGTGTCAGTAAAGTCCAAGGTTTAATGAGGCAAATATGGCAGGACTTGTGATAGTGAGCAGCCCTGATGTCAGCCACCTTAGCAGCTCAGAAGGACAGCTATCTGGACAACGGGAATTTAGGAAGTTAATTGATGGTTGAATATGTATAGCCTGGCAATGATCCTTTTAAGGATACAGGCAAAAGGCATGGGTTTTCCCAGGGGAACGGGAGAGGGGGATGGATCGGAAGCAGTGCTGATAGAAGTGGTGGGAATTTGACATGGCTATTCTCTCACTGCTAGCTTTGGTCTCCCTCTCTCCAGCTTCACTACCCCAAATATTCGGTGTTTCTTCACAAAGCCACAGCAAGGCACTGCTGTGATTGTGTATCTGTTTGTGCCCTGCATCCCAATCCCTTCAGCCTTCTGCTCTGTGACCTTGCAGCTGGGACCACCCTGCGGTTGGGGAGCAAATTCAGCCCCTCAGCAGCCCGAGGCTGTGCTGGGACAAAGGGAAGATTCAGCAGGGGTTACTGCCCCTTGGGTCACTTGGCTGAACTGTTCCTGCAGTTGCTGCTTCTTCTGTCCAAAGCAAAATGAAGATTTCCATTACAGAAGCAAGTTTTGCTGGGTGCTGGGAGGCAACCCCAGGAAAAAACTGGGCTGGCAGTGATGGGTGGAGTGGGATGCCGCTTGCTGCCACCAAAGCTGCTGTGCCCATGGGCTTCCCTCACTTGGCTGTGGAAAGGGCTGGGAGTTCGGTATCTCCTATAGCTGCTAATGAAGGGATGCTATGCTTGTATTAATGATAGCAAAATTATGGCTCCCACTTTTGAAAGGGCTTATGCCCAGGTGGTACTGCACAGACAAAATTTGGAGCTGGTATCCTTCACTTGCTGATGATAATCAGAAAAGCAGTTCCAGCCCTGAACACCCACTATTAATGCAAAGGAAAGGAGAAAGCTTGTAAGACACAGCCAACATCCAATAAACATTTTAGTGTCTGCATTTTTTCTAAAGCTCAGTCTCACTGGAGATAATAGAAAAAACAGAGGGTTATTCTGAAGAAAGATCAGTCATTAGCTCTGATGAACACAGATGAAGAGGATCAGCTTTGATCCAGTGCTGGAAATCAATCACAATTAAGATCTCTCCTTAAAAAAGGTTTATTTAATATGTATATAAAAACACCACATAAAAATAAATTGAATCTAGCCTCTGGAATAATACTCAGTGTGCCTGCCTTGGAGTATACATTTACCTCCTGAGAATTCATACAGTAATTAGATGAATGTGTTAAATTAATCACATTTCCTGTGCTGAAGAGGTTTGATGGAAAACATTTGCTTCCATCACTTTATTAAAGCATTATTGAGTGTTGTGCTTGTCATGTGTTCATCACCAGCCTGCTCGTCAATTAATCCTGATAAAATGAAGTTTACCAACAGCAAAGTAAGCCAGTGCTCACAGTTGCTTTTCTGTAGCTTTGTGTACATGCCTTCATGCCTCTAGGTAATTACTGGGTAATTGAGAGTGGAGTCTGCTTAATCTAAAATGAGATGTGCTAAATATAAACCATTTTCAGTGCCTGATTGATACTGTTTTAACAGGCTTGGTATTATCTACTGCCATGGACATGTAATGCATGATTACCTTTATTTATGGTATGTGTTCATTACCAATTTTAAAGTCAAAATATTATTTGCCAGCATGGTTATTTTAATTAAAAAGCAATTATTGATAATTTAATATTTTTTTGCACACACCATAGCTGAATCAAAGCCTCTGATTCAAAATCAGAGATATGAAGATAGGATCTTAAACCTTTCCAGAGGTGCTTATCATTTGGCCTTAGCTATGACTGAGGCTCCATCTCCTGGGAGCCAGCATCCAATGTGGGGACTGGGATACCTGACAGAGGACTGCCAGCAATTTCTGGGACTCAGGAGGGGACATGGCAGAAACCCCACTGCAGAGCCAGGATGGGAGCAGAGGAGCTGGATGAGGCAGCAGAGCTGGGGAGAGAGCTGGGAGCAGGCCCCAGTGCTGGACCGCACCACACCGGCTTAGGCAGTGATACCCAGCCCTGTTCCCTCCCATCCCATCCCATGCCAGAAGCAAGCATAGACCTCCCTGAGAGAAAGAACAGGTAACAGAATTATGAGGATGGTGAAGGTCTGGGGGGGGTAAGCCTTATGAGGAGCAGCTTGGTTTGTTCAGTCTGGAGAAGAGGAAACTGAGGGGAGACCTTCAACATCCTCAGGAGGGGAAGTGGAGGGGCAGGCATTGACCTCTTCACCCTCATGATTGTGACAGGACTCAAGGAAATAGCAGGAAGCTGAATCAGGGGAGGTTTAGGTAGGATATCAGGAAAAAGTTTTTCACCCAGAGGGTGGTTGGGCACTGGAACAGGCTCCCCAGGGAAGTGGTCAGAGCGCCAAGCATCTCTGAGTTTGGACAACGCTCTCAGGCACATGGTGTGACTCGGGGTTTCCTGTGCAGGACGAGGAGCTGGACTTGATGATCCTGATGGATCTCTTCCAACTCAGCATATTCTGTGATTCTATGATGCTACTGTGATACCTAGACCATCTTTCTAAGGGCCCTTCTGACCACCTAAAATAATAGGCATGCAGACGAATATTAATGCATCCAAGGCAGCTTCCCTATTCTACCAACTGTCCAGTCCCAAGAAGCCTCTTATTGTAGAAATAAAATAGCTGTCATAAGTACTTCTGCTTACATAGTCATTAGGAATGGAATTATTATATTCATACAAAAATAAATTGCTTACTGGTGGGCAATCATATTCTACACTTTTCTCTCTGCCTTACTGCAAGAATTTTGTGTTACAACTCAGGTGTTTTTATTGCTGATGCATTCACAAATTTACTTATTGGGCATAGCAAGATATCCTTCATATATGAGTCTACATTTCCAGCAATTACACAGAGCTACTGCAGAGATAATTTTTAGCTGTGGGAACATTTCTTTCTTTTTTTTCTTTGTCAAAAACAAAAACAACCACCACCACCACCACCACCAAAACAAAACAAACCCTCAAAAAACCAGAAAACAAACCCAAACACAACCCACAAACAAACACACAAAACCCCCCCAACCAGCCAACAAACCAAGCCAAAAAAACCCACAAACATAAACAAGTGAACAAACCCTCCTCTCCACCCCTTACCCCCCCCCCCCCCCCCCAAAAAAAAAACCCCAAACCTCCAGCCTAGGTTTGGCTGGGAGATATTTGGCAATTGGTTGACATTTTTGACAGGGTGCTTCTGTGGTCATAGTACAGTTTCTTCAAGAAGCCCAAACTGCTGTTCTAAGGCAAACTGGACTCAAAGTTTGCAGCCAGACATAGCAATGAATCCTTTATATATGTACTGTCTTACTACCCTTTCTATCACTGATAGACTTATTCTCCAGTCTTAAAAACCTTTTCAGAAAGGGGAGATATAGTCCAAAGGATGGTTGATTCTCTAAAAAAATGTAAAAAGAGCTGAAGAGGGAACTCTGTGCAGCCTTGTTAGTGCCTGTCCACTTCCCTTCTTCTGCACTGTCTATGGTAGGGCTGCAAACCTGCTCAGACTGTTTGGTTAATCATCGGGCTGGGTATTCTCTAAACCCTGCAGAATTTCATCAAAAAATATCTTAACCCTTGTGGAGTTTCAGATAAGCCTTCTTTAGGCTTTGGGTTTGGAGAGCTATGTGTTAGAGCAGTACTCGCAGCTAATGAAAGCACACCTAGTCTACTCTCAATATCTAGCGAACTCCTGGAAGTATCTTAAAACACCCTGGAAATACCTTGAATAGACAAATTACCCAAGAAGGAGTAAGCACTTGCCACTGAAGGGAATGGGAACATCTAAATGTCTGAGGTACAAACTCAGCCCGCAGTCAAAGAATCATCTGGCTAAAACCCATGCTTCTGTGCAATTCCAGTACAAGGGAAGTCTGTATAAGCTGTATTGGCCATTTCAGCTCAATCAACTGTTGTTTGAAAAATAAGAAGAATAAATAAAATAGGAAATCTCAAAAACCTATTCTTTTTTTCCTAAAATTTCCTGACTGCTTCATTAAGCACCCATGTAAGGCATCACCCTGGAACAGGTTGCCATTTGGTACAGAAACAGCATAGAGAAGGAACTGGTTCAGTCTCTAGCCAAATGAAGAGCCTAGGTGACCCTAGCTGAAGGTTCACTCAAGTCAGTAATAAACTTTACCTCCACATGAAAAACTCTAGACTCTGTCAGGGGCAACAGCAGAAATGCAGTGACAAATAGTAAAGAGAGAAAGGGAGCTTCATAGGAAGAAAGAAATGTGGAAAACAACACTGCAAACATTAGCTTGGGAAAAGCCTGTGATCATCTTGAGTGCTACTAGTAAATAAGATAGGGAGGAACTCTAGGCTTCTTGAGGTCCTCAAGGAAGAAAGCACTGAAGCATATGCTCTGAGCTATACAGGTATCTATACTCTTGCTCTACCCAAGGAGTAGGTGTCCCTGCACACCTTGAAGTTGCTAACTACATTTAAATTCCTGGCGGGAGTCCCCCATCTGATATTAGCATGGTTGTGCATGCAGTTGCTTTCTTCATATCTGAGGACGTTCTTTTGCAGAATGGCATGAAAGCTGCCAGGGATTGGGGCTGCTGCCAAGTGTGGAGCATGAGTGGCTGCCTGCATCTTGCATCCCTGCATCTTGCCTGCCACCATGGAGTTGTGGGAGCAGGTCTGCCCCTGCAGTCTATTCAGACCTCATCTCCTCCACTCAGACCCACCAGCAAGGGTGCCAATTAGTGCCAACAGGAGCTTATTGAGCACTAAGGTAGCTTTGCTGCTGTGCAATTGCTGGGAAATTAAAACAGCCTGTTCCTGCAGGCTTAGTTTTTTTCTCTTTTCTTTTAATATTGTATGGTAACTACAATTAAATCTTTCCTGGCACAGCATTTCATTTGAGAGCTCTTTCCCTATATGACTGTTCTGTATCCCTGTGTGAACTACTTGGTGTTTCATTACACAAATGGGCTTCATTTGCAGAAATGGTTCCCTGCTGGGAAAAATCAAATGCTTGAATTACAGGTATTCTGCAGGGGGGAATCTGTCCTCAGACGGGGAGATCGGGGGTCGAGACCCGCTCACAGCTGCTGGGCTGGAGCAGTTATGCTGAGAAAAGGATTTATTTTTAAAAGCCTATTTTAAGAAAAAGGCTTCTGGGTCTAAGGAGGAAAATAATCATTGCTTGAGATGTGCCTAAGCCATAGAAAGCCAAGGCCACTGATTGTGCTGAAGCCAGCTGTAGGAAGATCTTGAACAGCAGCCACTGAAGTAAGGCATGAGTTTGTCTGCAAACACGTCCCCAAGTTCATGACCTACCTTTCCTGTCTGTGCTTAAAATCTCACAAGAACTACCTGGGCTGAGTGGATTTTGGGTTGACAACAAAGAGGGTAGGGACTTTATGGCACATCCCATTCTTTCTTCCTCCCGTTAGACGGTATCTCCTTTCTAGGGCACTGCAGGGGTTTTGTGCTTAGCCCAAGCTGAACAGGACAAACTAACAGCAAGAGAACCAGAATCTCACCTTGCTTCCTACCTTCAATTCCTCTCCTAGTTTTGTGCTAGAAGGTCTTGAACTATTTTTTCACCTGATATGGGACTTACCTAACCAAAGTCACCCACTTTGTTGGGACTGTACCTGAGGTACTTATCCAAATGGCCTCTGTGGGTTTTGTGTTATTCTAAGGTAGGTCTAAACCAAGTCAGATAAATTGTATCCTAGGAGTGCCCACTTCCCTTCTCCCCGCTGATTTTGAAGGGGGCTTGGAGCTACGGGCTCAGACGCTGTCTGCCATGTCTCAATTTTAGTCAGAGGAATCCACATCAGTGTCCTTAGCCTCTAAGTCTTATCAAAACATCTGCATTTGCTGCTGATGCAATATACGTATTTATGCCTGCACTGTGACTGTCCCTGAGATTTTGTGAGTCTCAGGTAGCAGCAACATTATGTATCAAGGTCATAGCTTGCTTTCCTGCATAAAATATTAGTCAAGGAAGCAAAACAATGTTAAACCTTTTGCCTTCTGATATTAAACCCCACCAAGTCCATAATCCTTCTTTTCCAATAGCAATGCCACATGTTTTCATTAATGCTTAATACAAAGAGATCTAGCCCATCAGCCCAAACAGGCTGGATGTGCTCATATGCAACGGGGTCGTGGAGGGTAAATATTCAGGCACCTGCCTGTGGTCTGCCCTGCTCATTGGCTCTTTGAAAAGAACAATAATCATCAGTTCAGGCCCATCCTGTTCAGATGAGACTGAAAAGGTTTTCCATGGGTTGGTTTGCTCAGTAAGCAACCTGCTCGTGATGCCTTGCTTCTGCACTGCCCAAGCCCTGTTGAGGCACCTGCATGCTCACAAGGGACACTTGGAGCAGATCTGCATGAGAGCAGAGACAGGAAGCTGGGAAAATGATAACAAGAAGGTCTGTAGAGAAGGACAGTGGGCTAGCAGGCTGCATTTTTACAGCCTTGAAGTGGATTAGTCCTAGGCTGGGCCCCAGTGTGGCAGCTGACCACCAGCTGTGGAGTCTGATGTTATTTATATATCTGCATCTCATTTGCACAAGGGAGATGCCACATGCTGGTGGAGAGAGACAAGAGCCTTTCCCCAACAATATGGCTGCTCTGAAGAGAAAACCACTTCAGATCATGGAAAAAAGAGAACAGGAAAAAGAGAGGAACAGCTTGTGCTTTAACAATGCAGCACCCATATGTGTTGTACAAGCAAAACAAAGTCATACAGAATACAGTAATAATGTGGGGACACTACTCGGGAATTCAGCCACACTGGTGCAGGCAGTGTTTGAGCTCATGCTTTCTGTGGGCTGGAACACCACTGGTATCTCACCTGTGTGGGAGGCCCGTCCAGAGTGATGAATCTAACACTGCTTGCTGCCCCATGCGCTGCCCGCAGCCTTGGGACAGGGGCAAAACAGCCATGAGGCAAGGACAAAGGGAAAGTGTGCAGGTTTTGTTGTTACTTGTGTCCTCAAGGTTTTCTGCAATTGGGAAATAGTTTCTCTTTCAGTGACACGGCCTCTTTTTCCAAGAGGTTGTGGAAAGGCATGGAGTCTTCTGACTGGGCTGGAGGGACTGCATTCATTTTACACCCTCAGGGGATTTGCCTTTTGGGTACCTAAAAAAGAAATCATTGTACTTTGCATACATGAAATGCATTTGTTCTACCACAAGAACAATTCCTAAAAAACTCTAACAGTTTCTTTTTTGACTCAACTTGAGATGAAAATATAATTGCTTTTTTTCTTTTGTTCCCTCTGTGCATCAAAATGCTGCCTGCTTGTGAAGCTCTGCAACATCTGCAGTCCCAAGCCACTGGAGATGAGTCTTCAGCTCTGCCCATGCACTGTGACAGCCATGTTGTGGTGTCTGGTGTGGCTCTCACCCTCATGCCAGGCCCTCTGCTCTGTGTAGGGGGCTGGATGTGTGCGCACGTGTGTGTGTGTGTGGGGTCAGCTCTCCGATAATGATGTATCAGGACTTCCAGCCAACATCCAGCCTGGCCAGACCCCACAGGCACAGCCTCTCTTGGCGGCACAGCCTCTCTTGGCGGCACAGCCTCTCTTGACGGCACTGCCTGGTTAATTACGTTTTTAGCCCGGTTCCCTAAAGAAATCAGTCTTCTGTGAGGACACTGGTTGTGTGGGGTTTCAGCAGCATGCTTCAGTCCAATCCAATAATAATTTTTTAAGCTTCTTGCCAGTTTAAGTCTAGTTTGAGGGTGGGCAGAGGTCTGAGGGCTTTGTTTGAGTTTTAGGAAAGGTGATAGGATAATGGAGATACTGCTTTTATGTCCCCAGCATTAGCAAGGCCGTGGTAGGAGCTGCAGCACTGCATAGCCACCTGGAACACAGAGTCAAGACACTAGACTTGGGACAGGTTGGACATCCCTGAGATCCCCACCCCTTGTGGGACCACTCATCCAGTAATGCCACCTGGCCTCCAGAGGGGATGGCAGCAAGGAAAGGGATGAGAAAGCCTCTTTTAAAAGCTGTGGGTAACATGAGGAACACAGGCCAGGTACCCCTTGTCCTAGCTTCTCAGCCCCTTCCAGTACTTCCCAGCAGCAAAGGGAGATGCTACAGATTAACAACCTGTTGCTATTTCTATCTGTCTGGTACCTATTCCTCAGCTCTCACATTCCATATATGCAGGCACAAACATTTACAGCTTTGAATTTTCCAACCATTATGTTATGAAACCAGAACAACCAAAGCTTCTGGAAGACTTCTGGGAAGTTGAGGAGAGTGGGGAACCCACAGCCCCGTAGCAGCCTGCAGACATGTCAAACAGCCACCAAACCCACCTGCTATGGGGGCAGAAGCTGGTGAGGCAGTGCAGGTACCAGTGGTGCCCTTGGTGCTGGCAGGGCACAAGGTGCCTGTCCATGGCTCCCTGTGCTGGCTCTCACTCTTGCCATGGAGAGATACTTGTAAGGGAAAAAATTCATTGGGGCTCATGAGGAGGAAAGCAAAGGGATAATGAAAAGAAATGCTGCTAAATTAGATCGCAGTTACATCCCACTGCAAATATGGGATTTTCTGTGCCTCATTTGTGTAGTAATGTTTCAGCTGTACAAGGACGAAAAGTTGACATATTGACTAGGCCCTATTACCATATGACATGTATAATTTATAAACTTTAAGATTAGGCTGATTTCTGGTGAGTGTGAAATCACCAACACTTGGTGATTTCATTTAATTTGTCTTTTCTTGGCGTAAAATAATACAAACCCTTGGTGCAATTTGAATCTTTTCCAAATTCCCTTGCCATCAGCTGAACAAGTTGATATTAGAACGCTTTAATAATTTGTTTTTAAATCCTTCCAATTCATTAATAAGTGAAACTTGAAAATACTTCCCCCCATCAAGTGGTTCCTGTTTAAGGAGGCCACAACAGGCTCCTCACAGATTTCATGCAGATATTAGTTGTCTTTCAAACTGCACTTGCAAATAAAGGTGAGTGTCCAAGCAGGCAGCTCTTGGCAGGGAGAAAGTGGTGATAATGGAACGGGAATTAAGGAGAAAAACTTGTAAATTCACCTCATTTATCATTCTTGTTATTCTGTCAAACTTAACTTTCCATGTGTAGGTATGCAAGCCTTTAGAGTCTCAGCATCATTTTACCGGGCGTGT
Source organism: Chiroxiphia lanceolata (assembly GCF_009829145.1). NCBI lineage: Eukaryota > Metazoa > Chordata > Aves > Passeriformes > Pipridae > Chiroxiphia > Chiroxiphia lanceolata. The sequence goes on from NC_045641.1 coordinate 35,223,077, forward strand.
TACATGGACAGGTCTACTGCAGCGAACTGACATGCATGCAAGATCCCCCCCCCTTCCCCCTGCCTCCGAAAAACAGTCACGAGTCTTGCTTAAAAACCCTGAGATTTTTAAGCGAAACACATCTTTGCACTTTTTTCCCTTGTCGGGTGATTTGGGGGATTTTTACTGCAGTACCTGCAAGCCACAGACTTGCCCAGTTTCATCTGGAATAGGTTGCCCAGAGAGGTGGCAGATGCCCCATCGCTGTGTCGAGGAATACACTCAGTGCAGGTAGCTGGTGTGCAGCTGCATGTCAGCTGCAAACTGAGCTCTGGGTGGGAGCCCGAGGAAAGAGGCTGTGAACTGCCGGCCCTTTGCATAACAAAGGGCACGGAGACCTGTGGCGCAGCCAGGGGATCGGATGGGACACGCAGAAACACAGCAGGAGCCGATGGCTCAGCTGGAAAACCCCAGAATATCGCGTTTAGATTGAAACCGCATAAAATTCCAGGTTTCCAGACCTGCTCTGGGTCCCTCCTGGAAGCACCCAGCTTGAGCTGTAATAATTTAATCATTCCACCATGATTAAATCAATTTAAGGATTGAGACGTCCATCTACGGGAAACTCGGGGTCGAGCTGGTAAGGAAACCTGGTCTGAAACCGTGTGACTGTGGTGTGTGTAGGGAGTCAAGCGGGGCACCTGCTGGCTCACTGGAGCCGCCCGCTGCGAAGAGACCTCGATCCCAGATGCTGAGAGTGTGACTACCAGAGTGGTTCTTGGATGGTCGGACAGGAGAATTTCCTTAACACCTGGTCCGGGCTCTGAGGTAGATGAAGCAGTCCCTGCTCATTGCAGGGAGCTGGTCTAAATCACCTTTAAAGGTCCCTTCCAACCCCAACTATTCTATGATTCTTCCCTAACTCACTGCTCTGCAGGTGGGCCATTACAAAAAAGCCACCAAGCAATGGATGAAGCTTTTTAAGGGCGGGAGAGAGGGACTCTTTTGGGAGTCTTAGGGTCTCCACGGCTGAGTTAGAGGTTTGTACCCCCTCAATAGGTGGCAGTGGCTGCTCAGCTCTCTCCTGCCGCCCATCCAGCTAGGCTACCTTAAGAAATCCCCGAGGCTTAGCGCTCTGTGAAATGTAGTATGACATCCACTAGAAAGACGCACTTGTCAGCTGCGCTTCAGCCCTGCGGCTGCCTTGCCACATGGCTGGAGCCGACCCTGGGCGCGCTTATGCAGAAGCTGGCAGCATCCAGGCGGACCGCATCTGGGCAGGCAGCATCACTCCGCAAACCTTGCGTGCGGCTGCTCACGGGGGCTTCACCCGCGCTTAAGCGGCAACCCGGTACTCACACCAGGACAGGAACTGAGTGACTGAGATCTTTCCCATCTTATTCATCTCTGTGACCTTACAGCTTTGCTGCCAGGAAGTCATGTCTGCTCAGGACTAGTCAGCAGGAGACACGATACATGACATTTTTCTGTTGTTGTGTCCCTGAAAATGTGCAGAGAGCTCCCCGTACCCGGGGCATATCTCAGGACCGGGCTGCCTGCCAGCCATGGCACTTGCAGGTCTTCCTTCATATATTGAGCATTCTCACTGGCCAACTGTCCTGGACAATCACCCTCAATATCCTCCACTGCAGATGAGAACTACTGTTATTCGTTATTGCTATCTATTGTGGTAATTTGTCTCCCTTATCTTATTGTTATTGCTATTATGGTAATGGTTACTATTATGTTCCTAGTATGATCCTTGGTCTTCAGGGCATGGGATTTGGGATTAAAGAACACAGCTGCTTTAGAAGAGAAAATGGTTTCTGGAGAGGGAGAATTAAAAAGGAGACAGCAAGGAAAAAAGTAGGAATCTCAGAAGGCAGAAAGACCAGGTGAAGCAGTAGCCAGGGAGGGGGAAGAGGAAGCATATACAGCGAGGGAATCACTGAACTGGGAGCCCTTTCATGCTGATCTCTGAGCTAAAGCAGAGGATGTTGTGAATTCCCAAAGTACAGGAAGCAAGAAATCTGATCATCTCAAATAATTGATGTTGCTTGTCATCCCAGTTAATTAATTTTATTTGGGTTTATTTGAAGCACTATCTGTATGGCTGTCTTAATTTTGGTTCTAGCATTTTCTGTATCTTTGTTCATTAGGATGATGGATATTTTAGGGAAAAGTATGCCTGAGGCCTGTGTGGTGCACAGGTGGGAGATCTTTGAGCTGGTGGCAGAGCAGAAAGTCGGTCACAAGACAATGATCAGTTCACACTCATCCTGACAGTGGATGAGATACAGTGAGTCCAGCCAGCCAACAGAAGGGAAAATTACCCTGGAAGTCACAAAGATAGACAGAACCCCAGCATTTAAATGGTTGCCTGGGCATGCAATGCAAATGACAGAGGACAAAAAGAGCTAATTGGATGATGTGTAAGTGAAGTAATAATTTGCGTGCTCTTGTGCCTTGCCTGTGTTTATTTAACAACTGTATTCTTGCTCTTTCTTGCTGTGTCCATGAGCCAAGCAGCTTATTTGTAGGATGGGATTTCACAAGGTGTTCAGAAAAGGAACTGAGAGCTGGATTGCTATTGTGGATGAGGATATGATGTGGAGCCTGGAGAGGTCACTGCAGGGGTCTGGCCGCAGGCATTGAAGCAAGGACACTGCAACCTGCGTGCAGCAACCTCTGCCAGCAGAAGGTAGCATGGGCTCTGCAGTGGAGGCACAGGCGCCCTTGACCCCACAGCCCAGCCGCTGTCCCCCGTACCCAAACTACCCTCCAGCACCATTCCCAACCTCATACACTTGCTTCCCCACTTGTCCAGCTCAAAACACCAGCTGCTCCCACCCAAGTTGGCAGCCTGTGCACCTGTTGTGGCATGATGCTGTGGCTTATCCTGGCTGTGAGAGGGAGTAATGGTGAAAGGCAAAGAGGGGTTTGCAAAGCCAGTGAACCCCAGCCCAACAGCCACAAAGGGGCAGATGCAGAAATATTTTGGCAAGTGCAGTAAATGGCTTGGATAATGATTTGAACAATCTTTGCCAACCCAGATTCCTCCATGGCTGCGAAGTGGTTATCGCCAGCAGATCGGGAAATGCTTCTGTACATATGTGCAGGCCGTCAGAAGGCACAGCTTTCGTCACAGAGAGATTCAACTGCTTAGATATCGAGCTGGATAAATATTTTTCACAATCTCAGGAGAAGAAGCCAATTCTAGCTGCAAGATGGGTGCTTTGGTGCACTGTTTGTTGAACAGCCAACTGCCGTTTTAAACCTAATCCTAAGAAACAAGCCATGTGTTAGAAATAAAGCTGGAATTAGCAGAGCATATGGGACATAATAAACACAATATTCATAGGATTACATGTGAAATATTGAGGTCTGATCCTGCTGACCTTTCCTGTATCAGCAGTCTCACTAATATTTCTTATATTCATGGGCAAAGGCCTATTTTTAAGACAGATAATAGCTATGATAATAAATCACAGGTAAAGCAGCATGAAAATAATGCTCAAGCCTTTAAAGCTGACTAGTGACTTTGAATGTCTTGTTTTGGGTGCTTTTTCCTAACTTCCCTTGAAGACTCAAAATTCATCCTCAATTATTACTCAAAAAAATTACCTCTTGATCTTTGGGGAACAGACCTTGAAGTATATAATGGAAAATACAGACTATATTTCTCTACCACATAACCTTCAGAAAGGTGGCAGTGCCGAAGAAAAAGAAAATAATCTAATTTAAGTAATATTTAAATTAACACAATATAAAATAACACAAAACCCAGAGCAGGACAGCACTGAGATATGGTGTTGCTGGTATTTAAGCAGGTGTGATAACATTAAAAGCCTTGATGCAGTGAGGATCTTGCATCTGCATCAGCTATCTCTTAGGGCAGGCTGCTGGCACTAGCCAGCTCCCACCATTGCCTTGCTCTTCCCTGATGCTCTGGAAAGCCCTGTTCTGGGCTCACAAGCAAACAAACGATCTGCTGTAATAGTGACTTCTTCCAAGTATGAAATAACATCACAAAGTATCACTGGGTTTGCTGCTTCTGCTTGTGTACCTTCTCTGATCTCAGCCCACACCACCCAGAGCCCCCAGTGCTACATTGGAGGCTACATCTGGGGGTCCCCTCTGCCCTCTCACAGGGAGTGGGGGCCTGTGTCAGGAGGAAAGGTCTGAGGAGCAGCCACAGTGTGCCAGACACTCAGGCTGCACTGGGGACATCCAGGGTGTATTGATTTTCCCTTGGACCCTAAACACAGGAGCAGACATTAGGACCATGGCCAGCCTCAGTCTCTTAGGTGCACATACTTTGCTTGCACAGTTGTAAGCTGGAAAGTGCATGGACAAGCCAGAAAGCCCCTGCAACACCAGATAAGCTCCAGAATGGGACTAAACTTCCTATAAACACACAAAGAGAAATAGCTGAGTGAGAACCTGCAAGCTCAGTCCCCAAAACACCCTCTTAGTGCAGCAGTGATAGAACAAACACCTTCTTGAACATGTAGGGGTTCTGACAATACCAGCCAGGGCAAGACTGCCTGGGATCTCCAAGATCCGCCTTCATGAACACCTTGCTGCAACTGTTCGATTCACAGAACACTAACTCACACCATTGTTGTGGATGTCCTGTGTCACTTTTTACTTGTTCAGGAGAAGTTACCCAGTCCCTTGACACCGTGCAGGATGCTTCATGTCACAGTGCATTGCCATAGAGAGAAGATGGGACCTGGTCCACAGTCCTGGACCCTATGGAAAGACTGGGAGCACCCTGCCTGGGAGCAGCCTTAGTGCAGGCATTGCTGAAGTTCAGTATTGCAGTGTGATTCAGGTAGAAGTACACACTATTCATCTTTCAGAGACTGCACATGTATAGGAAGGGGAAATGCAAATAAGCCTATTGAGTTCCCTTCCTTCATGGAAACCTACTTTCTAAATGCAGCGGGATATTGATTGATGGTTTGGGTTCCTTTCCAGTGAGAAAGAGAATACTGATCTCTGGGACTTTCCATAAGAAATGCAGTACAGCTGGGCCAATTTTCTTTTAAAGGTACAAGATTGCTGCACGTAAAGGATAACTTCTGCAGACACCATTGAGCATAAAACAGCTACAATGCCTCTTAGGAAGAAAGGGAAAATATTTTGCTGTGCATTTTTAATGCAATTCATCATTGTAAAGAGATACACTCAAAGATTAATGTATTGTTCATAATACTTTCATCTGCCATACAGAAAGTTGGACCCATTATCAAAAGACAGCTCCACTTAAGAATCTGCCTATCAGATTGTTTTCTTAGGTGAAAAAATAAAAGGATATATTTTTCCTGGTTATGCTCCTTACATAAATCTGATCAATGAAATTGCTACTGACTCTGAAGGGTATTAAATACAGCTTTGCCCACAGATGTAGCAGCAGATCTCTGGCAGAAGAACCAGTGACAGATTAAATTAGCATTCCAATTCAAGGAAATAAATGGAATTGCCTATCAAAAAATGGTGTCTGTATCAAGAGGCTTTACTGCAATATTTGTGCTCAAGATCAAATAACTTACTGTTGCTGAAAAGTGATGGCAGCAGCTCATTTTCTTCCACTCTTTTATATTATTTTGCAGGTATGTTAAACAAATTACTGATGTCAGAACACACTCCTAAGACATGTATGTAGTTTATATGTACAGAAGCACATGTGCCCTCATCTGTGCATCAATCCTGTCTCCCTTGCTGTGACTCATACCACTTTTCAGGTGCATACTGGGGAAAAAAAAGTCAAGTAATAGCTTGCTCCTGGAGGAACTTACACAGGAAAATGAAAACTTTCTTCAGAGCTATTGTTTAAGCATATACAAGAAGGCATATGCGGCCTAACTACCCCCAAAGCCTCTTGTTTTCTGCATTAAATGTCCCAGCAAGGTTAATTCAGAGGCTATAGCATTTTGAGTGTTTTTTTTTTAAAAACTCCTTTTCTGTAAGTGCCAAATCCAGTTTTGGAAGGCTGCAGTATAGTGGGTGGCTAACACCATCCATCAGGTAGATGCAGTGGCACTAATTAAATTAATATATTATTTATTACAATATACTATAATATCTATAATATAATATTATAATATTAATAATTATAATTTATTAATTTTGCATATAGTGAGTCTCAGCATCAAGTGACCCACATGTAGATTTAAATGTAGATTTAAATTTCCAGATCTTATTTTGGTCAGCTGGGTCAAAAAAATGGGGACAGCCAGGCTTATCACACTAACACATCAAGTCCTTGCTCCCAAAAGCTTCAGTGGGAGTTGGGCCCAGGTGAGGAATCAGTTCACAGTGGATGCTACAAATACTCAGTAGTACCACTTGCAGCCATCCTCCCCAGCAAACTGCTGTGCAGCCCTGATAAGACCTAAAGAAGTATCCCAAGCCAGATTCCCAAGAGTGTGCCTCTGATTTTGTGGCTGGTGCTGGAGTGACACTGGCAGAAAGGCAAAGAATCACCACAGACAAGTACCCTGGAAATCTATAACCCAGGCACTCTACTCTAGTATCAAGATTGGTTTGAATTGTTTGAAGGTGGCGTTCTCACCTAAGAAACTGTAAGAAAATGTTGCAACGATAACTACAGCTGTTTGATTAGCTTCCTAGAAATAGATGAATGCATGGATTTGGTATTATGTGTATATAAATACAGAACACGTAACATATAACACTATATATGCTATGAATAATCTACTTATTTAGAGTTTGCAGTGTGCACAATAGTTTACAAAGGGCATTTCAGAGCACTTAGGTTTGGGTTTGATTGACACTGTAGACATGTGGCAAGACTATCAAATCTTTCTTCACAGTCAGTGAAGAGAATAATGCTTTTCTGGGGTCCGTTTTATCTTGTCCTAAAGCAGACCCCAAAAGTAGGGCAAGCAACTGCACCCCAGAAGTGCCTTTCTCTTCTTTGGCTGCAAAGGGAACATAGGGTGACTGCATTAAAGAGGTCAATGCCTGAGTTAAAGGTTTAAAAATAGAGGTGCTAAATTCCACCCATGTGGTTCAGATAAGGGTGACAAAGTGAAACAGGTCAGAAAACGTTTCATGTGTTCAGTCTGGTTGGTTACTTTTTAATATCACTGAGTCTGATTTCCAGTCACTGTGATTTCACAGCGCTGTCAGTAAAGGGGTTACTAGGGTCCTAAATATGGAAGAAACTTTAATTAACTATTGATACATCAGAGCTTAGATCTGCAGAGATCAGAGTTCCTTTGTGCCAGAATCTGTGCTAAGAAATGATGGGAAACAACACCAGTCCCAGCCAGTTTGTAAGCTGAACAATCAGGAACTGGGAAGGGAAGAAATGTGGAGAGAAGTTGCTCCCTCGCTACTTTCGAGTGGGAAGTCAGTGAAACACTGCACTGGTGAGTGCAGTGAGATGGGGAGGTTTGAAAGAAATGCATATTGCAATTTTTTACCAGGCCTGCCCTGCACCTGACAAGTCCCAGAAAGGACCTGGCCTCTGGGAAGAGACTTGCTTAAGGCTTCCTAGGGCAAGAGCAGTGTAAGAAGCCTCCTTAACTGTGCCAAGAGACTGCACTGGAGGCAACAGTGGCCATGTGCTGTGGAAGAGAATGAGACAGATGTGAGCAGCAACTGTGGCGTGAGCAGGGCCTGGCAAGCAGTGTGAAAGTAAACCCAAAGGGCAGAGTGAGGAAGAGTTTGTGGGGCTGAACTAGTGCCGTGAGGACCAGGTATGACAGCGGGGAGAAACTGCTTACAGAAAACACAAGAACTCAATGGACCTGATGCATACACCTCTGGGAGCCTAAAAAAGTTAACAGGTATGGTGTGGTAAGAAGCAGTTTTGGTAGCAGAACTTTGGGCTGTGCTGGAAAAGAGTGAAGTGAGGATGTTACAGAGGAACAAAGCAGTGGTACTTGGTGGAGCGAGAGGCTGCATTTTCAGGCAGGTACTGGTCATGATAATATTGATTATGAAAGCCAGAAGAAAAGCAAGTACACACACACACTGGTGGAGAAGCCTCTACACTTCTGATAACATTTCCTAATGTCTTAGGAAGGCTTCAGTTCAAAGCTCAAGCAGAGCTGGAACGTGCTTGGCTGCAGTGTCACATGGCTGCAGACTCTATATCCTGCTCTCAGAGCTGTGTCATTGTCCCTGGCGTACCTGACTTAGACCAGGTACTTACTACTACCAGGAGGGACCATTGCTCATCCTTGACACTCCAGGACCACATTTCTGGTGAGGCTGCTGAGTGTAGTTCAAAATCCAGCATCTGCTTAGAAATAAAAATAAATTGGATAGTGTCAGTAGCGCCAGCTCCTGGACACACACCCAGGTAGGAGCCCTGTCGGGAGAAAGTACCCAGAAAGACCCTTTGATAGAGTGGGGTATTTGACACTGGTATCCCATATCCTGAGCCAGCAGTGTAATCACTAATGTCACAATAAAACAGACATATTAACAGTGTTTTCTTAAAGGGACGATTACTTGATGTGGCTTTGTAAGTGGCTGAAAGGGAAATTAAATACATGGGATCTGTTGTGAACATGTAATTATTTTTTAGTCCTGTTTTGGTGAAAATCTAGGTTTCATTCCAATTTGTAATTTCTTATTCTGATTTTGCCATTCAGTTCTAGAACCAAAAAGAAAAGAACCTCCTGTTATTCGCACAGTCCTAAATTCTACCCTTCATATGGCTTAGAAAAATATAGCTTGAGAGCTTGTTTGATCCCTCTCAAATCCCCAACACTTGATGTCTGCATTATGGTCTCCCGATATGTTGGAGGTGACTAATTGTCTTTCATTTATTTTGCAAGGATGCTTTTATTGTTACATGATGTTGCCATCTGTCCATTTTGAAGGTGAGAGACCCAGAAGATTTTAATCCTTAATAATTACATAGCTTCAGGTGCCTCTCTAAAGGACGAAGATCGGCCTACTTTCCTCCCTGTGGTATGCAGAGACTTCTCCATCAGGCAGCTTTTGAGTGAAAGACTCATCCTGAATGGCTAGACCACACTTCACCTCCTCTGAGAAGGGGCTTTGTGAAAGACAGATTCATTCAGTCAGACGGCCAAATTTAGAATATCTGACAAATTTAATATCAGGTCAGCTGCTTCCTTTTTTTCATTAGTTTCTTCTTCTGCACCATAAATCCTTTTTCTTAAAAAATAAAACAGATTGATAATAATGCAGATTTTTTCTTTTAAAATGAGAATTTGAAACACTTCATTTTGAAAATATCTAAGTAAGGTATTTGGGCTTACCGGAAATTTTCCTTCTTTTTTAAAGTCAAGAGCAATTAGCTTAACTGGAACCATATTCGTGAGTAACTTCCATTCCAACAGAACGAACATTTTTCACCAAATGTTACATATACATATGCACACACAAAGTCATGTGAATCCCCAAAGGTGCTGCTTATATAGGGCGTATTTGCCTTCCTTCACTTGTGCATGGATAACTGCACTATGGGGTTTTTTTGTAATTGGGATAATAATTACAAGTAGCCTCCATCTGACTGTTTTGCAACCTTTGCAGCCAGAACTAGAATAAGAAGGGGTGTGGTTTGGAGTGACTGCTGAACACACCCTCTTTTTTGTATTTTATGTGCATCAGTGCAGACCTTGGGCTCTGATTAAAGCCTAAGATTAAAAGCATTTTGGGCTGATTGGCTCAGCCTCACAGCTCTCCAGATTCAACTGACCTCCCTATATCCAGCACCAGCACTGCCTACCCAGCAGAATAAACTCCAATTGAAAAAACAAAGGGAAAGTCCCTCACGGGACTGATGAGGAGATCCAAGGCCATCCATAGGAACCAATTTAAATCTGGCCTGGGCTGGCAGTGACCAAAAAGCCAGGACCGTCTGAACAGCTGTCCTTGACTGTGAGGGGGATTACCTGTGTCAGCCTGGCTGGCTGATGGGCCCAGGGGGCAGCCCTGTGGCACCATTGATCCAGCTGGACCCTTATATCTTGCCCTGGCTGATGCCATTCAAAGCATCCTGGCTGGTGGCACTGGTGTGGCACTGCCCCCTGAGCCCCATCCTTCATCTCTGGCCAAATTCAGATGCTAAGAGTACATGTGTGAAGTGGTGGGAAAAAAAAAGACAGAATAAAGCAACATAAAGTGCATAAAGAACTCTCAATGGGAAATACAAGGCAGACAGGAAAATTTTAATATTGCCTAATGTCAAATTATTATTGCCCAAGCCATCCTGAAAAAGTACATTTCTACACTGTCATCTTGATGAAGCACATGTTCTAATTTATGAAGGCACAATCAGTACATTCCAATACAGAATCAAAAATGTTCACTGATTTTGCTGATAAATCTTCAATTGAGACAAATAGTGTAGAAATGAGACAATTGGTAAAATTCTGGCCGACTTAAATGAGTCAGTTCAGCTACAGCCTTTAAAATGGACTTTGCTGAAGTTGTCTGCCTTATAAATCAGCATCCAAATCACCCATATGCTTCTGCCACAGGAGAATGGAAGGTCTAGAAGCAGAAAGCAGCACCTTCTGTGCTGTTATAATGCTCAACTGCAGCATCAAAGCCTCACTATCTCACTGCTGTGCAGCGCCAGCCCATTGCCCTGACCCTGGGCAGCAGCATGGCCATCCATGGCAGTGGGAAGCTGCTGGTGCAGACCAATAGCGACAGAGCTGCCCTAAGCTGTGCTTTGATGACAAGATGATCAAGCTGCTCTAAATCCAACCTGCTTACAAACTGTGCTGCAATAGAGGCCCTGGGGATAGAGCACAAACACGGGGTGCTCAGAGCAAGTAGCTGGAAGAAGGCTGCTGATTTCTCCTCCAGCACTGCCCTGCTCCAGAAATCTCACTTCTCTGTGCCTCAATTCACTCATCTGAGTGTAAGAATGCTTAGCTGTCTATAAGGGCTACTGGCAGAAGAATTCCATATTTACACAGTGTTGAGGAAAAATGTTACAAGGGACCCAAGGTAGAACAGGGCTCTGGGTTTCCTGAGTTATTGACTCCAGACAGGTTCTGAGTCACAGCCAGAGAGAAAGATCAAGCTCCAGCTCACAAAGTGCCAAACCAGTGCAGGGCTTTGAGCTCCTTCCAGACCACGAATCCTAGTGTAATCATTCATGTTGCTTTTACTTCCAATCCATCCTGCTCACCCTTATACACATCATTTGGAGGAAGAGCATCTGAAATTTGGCATCCTAAACAAATTCAATAGCACAGCTTCAACCTTAACAGCCTTTGAAGGTTGTGTACTATTCCTCGTGCTTTAGCCATACACTTATTATAGAGACATTTACTTGGTTCCCTGGAGAGAATATGATCAAGTTTTACTCCGAGATGCTCAGTAATTGTGACAATGCTAAACTGAAGGGATTTCACCCAAGAATAAAAACAGATTCAAGCATGGCAGGAGGAAAGAGAGAATGAAGGGAAGAGAGAGAACAAATTTGTTGCCACAGCTGATCGCATATGCTGTCTCAGAGGACATACTATGAAAAAATATGGAATATCATTTGCACTAATTAAAAGAACAGTGTCAACACAATGGATAGATTTCAACACATGTACTGTAGAGGTCTTCAGCAGAAGGCCTAAAGAGAGGAACATATCAAGAGTGGAAGTGGCTGTTCCCACTCTGGTTTTCCCTGTAGATAATATAAATGACACTGATAGATTGAGCACCCTTCAGGGAAACCTTTCAAAACAGTTTAAAAGACAGAAGGAGAGAAGAGGATGAATTCTAAGACAGTGAACAAGTTCAGAGAGGAAAGTTTACTCTTACTTGGGGGCCAGAAGAGGTTACTGAGGCTGGTCTTTGGCAGGTACACTTCCAGCAATGGAGAATTAATGTGCCCCTTGGCATCTCCTACCTCTCTACAACTCATTATTTCTGCCTGTTGCTGATCAGAACAGCCTGTTTCAGGTTTTCCCCTTGGCACAGCCTACTCTATGTTTTCAATTTCTCTTCTGTAAAGCGCTTCTATCCAGCTTCCTCAGCACCACTTCTCAGCTAAATGCCAATCATTAACCCCTCTTTTTGAATGATCTGTTTGGCAATTGATAGGGCTGATCCAGTAAAATGAGCTTCTCCCTGCCAAAGAGAGCAACTGCTAATTCAGGAATGCCACCATTTCTTTAATGGGAATTCCACTAGGCTCCATAGGAATCTTTGCTGGTCTCTGTGGATTACTCTTGCTTCTATAATTTTCTGATGGAAGACCAATCTGCAAAGACTAATTTTAAATGGATTACTTGTTTTTCAATTTGATTTCCAGCTGGAATTATTAGGAAAGAGGTTACATGGCTCAGCTGAAATTTCCCGTGGGACACATAACCACTTCAGCTCTAAGACTGTTTCTAGCTAACCTGGTAGAGTGGATTTGATTTAACAAAGATTTGCCCAGCAAAATAAAGGATAGATGCAAAAGGCCGAGTTTTTGCCACATAGGTTTCTTTGTTACATTGTCCACCACAGTTTCTGCCTCCAGCTGAGCCTGTTACTCCATAAAAAACAGTACTCCATAAAAACTAAATTTGGGGGATGGGAGGTAAAGTAGTCCACAATGGGTGAGGGAAGTAGATATCAGACTAAACAAATTGCTGAATCAAGTCCCTACACCTGTCTTGGCTCTATTTCTCACAAAACCCAACCATTGTTCATTAGCTCACTTAGCCCAATGAAACACCTGAAGAAGCTGATGCTGAAGGTGTGTGGTGAGAACACTGAGCTTCTACCCAGGGCTCAGTGCCTGACAGGATGCACCCTGTCCTGCCAGCAGCATTCGTACAGCAGGCAGGGAGAGATTTAAAGCAGTGTTTGCTGAATACCCATGGGGATACTTGTGCATCCAGCGAGGTCAGTGTTTATCTGAGAGCATGCTCCCTCCCTCAGGTGCTACAGTACATTGAATCCCTCCACCTTGTTCATCTTAACACGAACACCAGAGAGTTGCCCTAAACGAAGTGTTCTGCATGGCATGGGTCTGCCAGTTACCACAGACACGGCAGAGGCGAAAGAAAAAAGACTGAGAAGTTGAACTGGCTATAACTGGAAACTGAATCTAGGAAAGAGAACCAGAAAATGGTCTTGGGTGTGTGTTTTGGTAGCTAGAATTCCCCCAAAGTGCAAAGCACCTTACCCCTCGAACAGAGAAATTTTTGTTTGTTTCATCAGCACTAGGAGAGACCATGAATATTTCTAAATCGTGCAAAACCAGAGAAAATAAAACTGGAAGTATGAGGAACAACCATGTGATTTCTGGCAGGTGTTTGTCTCATCGATTCTTAAAAACAGCAAATTATGGCATTTGCATAATCTAGTCCAACACTAAATTATCCTGAAGATCAGATAGTTTTCATCTGTATAATGCAATTCCTTTCTGTTGCAGATTAAGAATATTTCCTTGTCTATTCTTTTCTTTTTAATTGTCCATGCGGAGATCAGGTTATTCTTTTTCTCTTTGCCACAACTAATGGAAAATCTTCTGTTCTCTAAATAAAAAACAAAAAATTTCTGAACAGATGTTCTCTGTGTGCCTTTTTACCTTCCACAAATTGTGAAGAAAAATATACCAATTAATACATTTATTTGTAGACACAGGCCTGCTTTGTAAATGTGGTGGGTCAAGCTGTATGTTGCCTGCCTCAGCTGACTGCAGCTTGAGAAGTGACAGTTATCTGATCACTTTTCATCATGTGAAAATAGGTTGTTTGGACTGGATTAGATCAAGTTTTGTCTGTTTCATCTCGGCTGTTACTCACCACTTTGTGTTCTTTGAGGTGGTCACAAAGACTCTGATTGTTCACTTTTTCCAGCTTGACAATTCAGTAGCTTGCTTGCCCCTTTGAGTAGGTGTTAACCTTGCCCCCTTTCAGTCTAGTGGATGCTCACTGCTCTGCCACGATTCTTTTGGAACAATTGAAAGCAGTTTTAAGGCTGTCTCAGCCAACTTCTTCACTACTTTGGGGCAGATTTCTCCAGACACAGAAAATCTGAACATATATAGTTTATCTAATTACTTTCTAACCTGTCATTTTTCTGTTCGAATTTGAGTTGCTGTTCCTTCCTCCCCCCCCCCGCTGATAGTGTTCATTCTATCAGTCAGTTGAACAAGCAATCTCTTTTAATTTAACTTAAATTTTGTCTTCTTCGGTGTACTGCCAAAACATCAGCAGTGTAATCCAACAGTCTAACACCCAGGCCTCTAATCTGAACAGTGATCAAGTTGTTAATTGCTGAGACCTGAAATATAACCATGCATCAGTCATTTGAACTATGAGCCTCGGATAGCTGTCCTGAAGCTAAACTTAACACCTGAGGTTCCTTGACTTATTGCATAAGTACAAAACACTTCAAGAGCTCACAGAGTGCAATATGTCTAGATGACGAGTTCAGAGGAGGTCATACTGGCAGCTTCTATCTGAAGTAGCCTGTCAGGGTCCAATAATTAAGCCCATCTAAGGTTTGCCATATTTAAACCCTGAGAAAATCCAAATGTACAGCTATCATAACTAATCCTTTTGCTTCTTCACTGACAATCTCTGTGCACTGTTTCTGCTGACCTTTTCCAAAGCAAGGGCTTCCAGTAGAGGACACACACTGTTTTCCTGTCCACAGTACAAGGCATGCCTGCATCTCCTGTCTCCTGGATGTGGCTGGTCTTTGACCCTTGAATTCTACAGGCCATAAAGATTCCACGAAAGATTGTTTTATTAGAGTTCTTACCACAATTTTGCTTCATTACTGTACGTTAGTACCTTGCAAATGTTTGGCACTTTCAGATGTCTCATACCTGTAAGCAAAAGCATTCAAAATAGCACCCCGATATCACCACTGTCTCTCTCTGCTACAATGTTCTTTATTATCACTCGTACTGCTTTATCTGACTTGCCGTGTAAGAGCACAAACATTGTTCATAAACAGGATCCCCTCCTCCCAACACAGTACTAAAACCACTAGTGAGAATATATCACTTTCTCTCTCCCTTAGGCCTTGAAGTAGGGGAGCATGCAACAAAAGTGGAGTGGGTAGAGAAATTACAAAAGAGAACCGATTGTATGAGTTAACTATAGGTACAAAGTATGGCTTCTATTTGTTTGAAAACCTTAAATGCACTGGCAGACAGGTCACCTGAACTATCCCTGGTTCTCATCATCAGATTCCCTTTAATTATTTACAACAGTGGATTGGATATAAGAAAGAGAAACTAGCAGCCATATGATTTGGGTTCTCAGTGTGATAGCTGTAACAGAGTCACAGGGACCTTTGCCAGGGCAAGTCAGACGAAAGGACACCCATGGCTTGAGCCCATTTAAAATAGAGATGGCAGATGTATAAGGCAAAATGTGCTTATGAACAAGACCGGGTAAGGAGAGAGAAGCAGAACCATGGAGCATCTCAATGGTGTGGTCAAGATGCAATTTTTAGTGTAAGCCTGAACTTCAAGGGTCAAACACACATCTTTCTGCTCCCTGCCCAGGCTACTTTGGAAGTCAGGTATACAGATGCCTGTTACCCTGGAGTCTCCTGCTTGTTCTAAGAAGGCAGAAGGAGGTCCCAGTTCTGAAACTGCAATCTTATAGACTCTCATTGCCAAAAGGGAGTGTCTCTGCTGATGACAGGGCTGCTTTGGAGGTAACAGGAATGAGTCAGTTTATTCAGTGGGGCTTTTTTGAAGGCACGTGAAATCATCAGTTATGATGTGGTCATATCTGCACGCTCTAGGTTATACCCAGAAAAGCTGAATAGGTCTTTTTAAAATAGTTGTTTACTTCTCTTCTTCTGGCTTTGGTAGCTGAAGACTCCTGGTATGTAGGCTTCTAATAAATTCTTTTGGGCAAGTCCTAGTCTGTCTTGGGATTTTGGCCAACAAAAAAAGATACTGATTGTGATATCAATTGTTTCTACACACAAGATTTTATACAGAAACTTTGATGTTGGTGGATTAAGATCCACTAGAAACAAGGCTCAAGATCATGCAGTCAAGAGAAAAACACAAGCAGTTTCCCCAGAGTAGTCATCCCTTTGTGGTCAGGCTTCTAACATTAAGTCATTTCTTGTTTCTGAAGTAATAGATACTTTTTTGGCAGCATTCCTGCAATCCAAGGAAAGGAAAAGGTTGTCAGAATACTGGCTGAATTAAAATGGGATTGGCACAGAAGTTAGGTTGAAATAACCTATGTGGATAACTTGATTTGGCAGCAAATAAGGTGTTGTTTATAGTCACATTAAGAAGCGTGAGAACGCAGGGGTGGAGCTCCTCAGTGGATTTTGTAGAGAAAGCAAGAAATGCAAGAGAAGGAGACTTACTTACCTCTTGCCAGCCTCAGGCAAGGAGTCAATCTTGTGAGCGAGCAGACTGGAGAATAGAGCTGCTGAGAAACACCCAACCTTCTGCACAAAGAAATGCTCATCTGTGTTCCTCCTTCTTTCCCACACAACAGCAATGCCTGTGAAAAATTACAGCATTTTGGCCACAGCACAATTTTAGAGCTGCATTTGACACACTTGTACTGTATTCAGCTGAGTTTTTTTTTTCCCATCTAGTAGTGAGAGTTGTGAAAAGCCTGGGACCCCAGAAGATATCTGCATCAATTCTTCTCCAAACTTATATTTTTAGAAATAATTTATTTTTAAAACATACTTTGCCAGCACAAGTAGGGTTTGGAGCCTTTTTGGGTAGCCCACAGGTGTGAAAAGCCAAGCCCTGCCTCAAAAAAATGCCAGGGCTAAGGGAAAGACATGACATGAAAAGGTTTTAGAAAAATTTGCTACAGCCAAGTCTATATGATGCAATCAAACATGCTTACATGCAAAGGTGTAATTTTTCTCCCAAATAGATTTGGAACAGGCAGATAAAACTGGTGTGCCTTGCCTGCGCTTCAAAAAAGCCTGTTTACATGTCCAGAGAGAACCAGGATACCACTTGGTTCCGTGTGAGAACACAGAGGTGTACATATGCCTATGAGTACATGTGAAAAATAATATACACACGTTTATATATGTAAGCCTTGTGCCTGTATACATATTTACAGGTAAGCAGGCATTTACAGTCCCCTGAGCCGTGAGTTGCGATGCCTGAGGGCAGCCGGGAGTTTCCGAGGCAGGAGGAGCCGTGGCAAAGCCAGCTGCTGGAGGAGGAGCTGGCAAGGGGCAGCGGCAGCTGCTGGGGACAGGAGTAGGAGGCTGCAGCCAGAGCTCTGCAAATTCCTCACTCGCATTCCTGGCTGGGCAGGGAGAAGTGGAAAACCACTTTTTTCCCCTCGTAGAAGATGATGGACTTTATTTCTTCTTGACTATGTCACTACAACAATGAGAGAAGCGGCAAAAAGACATGGGCAAGAGCTTTTCTCTGGAAACGGAAACCCACAGCTGGGATCATACTGAGGGGATGATGGGGTTGGCAAGATGTGGAAGGAAGATGATATTACCAGGCACAGTTTATTTGAGCCAGAAGAGAATAATAGAGGTATTACGATGCAGAAAAGATGAGGACAATGAACTCATGCTAGAGGAGAATACAGTTCAGCAGCCCATCTCTCCCTCTTCCCTGATTTCTTTCATCAAAAGAATCAAGAGAATCTTATGGAAAGGAATGAGGACAGCCTGTCTGGGATCAACTGAGGAGTAAAGACCATAAGCAGATTGTTAACAGGTAGAGGGGATGTCCTGATGAGTGAAGTCAGAGATTATGATAGAAGCTACACCAGAGATACAGAAGAATCTATTTTTTGCTGCTTATTTCTAGATGCACCTCACCCCCATGATAAAATTTTAAAAATAGAATAGATTTTAATCATTGAGAAAAAAATGGAATATCTCTTAAGTCTCAGTCCAAAAATTATGTATCAGGGACTAAAAATTGAAATCACTAGTCCATATTGGAAGGCCAGACCAAACTGCTAGCCTTAAGCACTCTGGGATAATAAAAAATATGGTTCACATGATTATCAGGCTTATGCTTTAATACGCTTACACTTTTACATTTAAATGTGGTTTGTGTTTTTTTTTTTTTTAATTCAAACCTGCACTGTTATGTTTATAATTTTTACGTTTAAAACAACTATGCACAAAGGCATTCAAAGCATTCTGTGCCTCTGAGATCTTAAACTGACATTCAACTGCAGAATGAGCAGAACCAGAGAATTATGAATCTGATTCTTTTCTCAGGTGGCTATCAAGGAAAAGTACCTGTAAACCCAGTGGAATTGCACCACTGTAAAACAGATGTGAGTGAAAGGAGAGTCAGTTCTGGATGTCCACCGAGAATGGTTGTAAACAAGGTGTCAACACATTTCCTCCTGATGCTGATATGAAGGCCTTGTTAACACAGTGTGATGACACTTGAATTGTCATGAAGCCACGTTACTCATTTTCAGCAGAGGACAGATATGTCAAGATTGTAGACAGGATGAAAGTAGAGCTAGGTCTGCTTATAATCATGCATGACCAGCTGCTCTGAAGCAGTAATAACTCTATGTGTGGAAGCAGTGCATGGAAGTTACGAATGTGTATAGCAATTGGAGTACATTTAAATATTGACCACAGGCTAAACAGCTTGGACAACTGTTATGCTTTTACAAAATTGCTATTATAATGGGGAAATGGCTGATAGTGTCTTGCTTATCCATATAGAACAGTTATCAAGAATTTACATGCTACTGTACAAAGACAGCAGGACTGGAAGAACAGGTTTAAATGAAATGAAATGTCCCAAATAGCTTGTCCCAGAAAACCTACCTCAAACTTTAGATGCAATATGCTTAGCCTCAAAAACACAGATGAGAAAGAAAACAGTCTTCAAAAACTTTGTCAGAAACTTCATGTGCAAAAATAGAAACTTAAAACTTCAATAAATGATTGCTGGTTCATGATTTACAAACCAGCAGCTTTAAAGAAAGAAAATGCATTGAGCTAAATATATACTAAACTCCCCAGCTAGCCTACTGAAAAACCCTCATTAGTTTAAAAAATTTACAATTCTAGGTGTATGCTAAGAACTACTTTATCCTACAAAATGAATTGCTAAATTTCTTCTAATCTTTGATATTTAACTCTGTGAGGAACTGCTACCTTTATAGCTAGCAGACATTTCACTATGTTATGCATATAGTGCTAGAAGCAGTGCTATTTTCTAGTCTTACAACCTCCCTCCAAGCCAACAGCAGAGTTATATTTGCAAGCATTTTTTATTTACAGACTCTATTTTATATAGTCACCCATGAAGCTCAAAAAAGAAGACAGTCCGGTCATAAAAAAAATTAAACCAACCTTTTCCTTCAACCTGCTGTTTGGAATGTCCTGATTCATTATACCTGCAGAGCCAGACTGGTTTGTTCACTACAAGGGAAGTTACCTGGATTTAGCCTATTGATTCTTTGCAGATACAACAATAGAAAAAAAACCCCAAAACAGTTTCCCCCAACCCCCTCCCCCCGCAAAAAAAACCCCGAAACCAAAAAACCCCCACACTAAACCCAAAACCCCACCCAATTCTAAATTAGAAAAACACGGGCACTGGAGAGGTCCTCTAGAGGTGTCTATGTCTCTTTGTTTAAAAGGATAGAAAAATAAAAAATTCATTTATACTGGGAACCAAACTTTAAGTTGGCTAACGCTGGCAGAGAGAACTACTGCTCCTAATGACTAAAACTGCAGCTCTCCCAGCTCTGTATCAGGAAGGTACAGGATATATTCCATGCAAAATTTTGCATTGTTGCTCAACAATGCAGAAGCAATAAAAATAAAATTATTTCCTGCAGAAGAATCTGGAGAGAAAATGGTTTCAGTAGATGGTGTCCATAACAGCCTGTAACTGTGACATTCTCAGAAAGTAGCTGCATAAAATCACAAAGCTGAATTTTGTCTATACCCAACTTTTTATACTTAGTGCCAATTATTTTTGCTTTATAAAACTAATTTCAATTATTATTCAACCAGTGTGGTAGGCTGACCTTGGCTGGATGCCAGGTGCCCATCCAGTTGCCCTACCACTCCCCTTCCCAGATGGACAGGGGAGAGAGTAAGGTAGAAAACAACTTGTGGGTTGGGATAAGGCACTTTATTTAAAGCAAAAGTAAAGCTGGAGCTTGCGTGCACAAAAGCGAAGTGAAGTGAAAGATAACACGGTTTATTCTCTACTTCCCATCAGCAGCGATGGTTGGCCTGTGTGAAGCAGGGCTTCAGCACACGTGGCAGTTCCTCAGCAGGCAGCCATTGGAGACAATGAATACCTGCCTTCCTGCTCCTTGCCTCAGCTTTGATATCTGAGCTGACGTCATATGGTCTGGAATATTCCTTTGGTCAGTTTGGGTCAGCTTTGGCCTACTTGTGTCCCCTTCCAGGATCTTGCCCTCAAATGAGGCAGGAATGTTACAGTGCTGATGCTGTGCTCAGCAGTAGCCCAAACACCGCTGTGTTATCAACACCCTTCTAGCTACCAATGCAAAGCACAGCACTGTGAGGGCTGCTATGGGGAAATGAACTCCAGCTCAGCCAGATTCAATACAACCAGTTACAAACATACTACTGCCATGCTCCAGTCAATCATGCTGGTTCTTCAAGCAGTGCCACTTTGTATTGACTGACCTAGACAGACTTTGGCACCATAAGACCCAAGGAGAAAGAAATTCCCTAGTCAACAACTAGAAAAAACTTGAGACTTGATAGACATAGCCTGAAGCTGAACCATCATTGCTGTATATGTAGCTGTGATAGCTTAATCAGGCAAGATTTTAATTTTGTATGGCTAGCTTCTAGATATTAAACAAATTTAATAATACATAAAATGGAAGTGATCTCCTTGATAGTCACTAGTATCATCAGTGTGCCCTCACAATACTCTTCACTTTCAAGTGCAATATTCTGATGTCAATTCTATATTTCCCTAATTTTAGGACCATATTTTATCTACTTCTTCCCTGGATGACTTACAAGTGCACAGGGACAAAGCCCTGAGGACTAACTCAATGCTGAGCAGAACATCTTACCTTCCTACCCATCCCCAACAGACAAAATGACAGAAGCACAGTACATATTTTTTACCTGAATACCAACCGTCAGAGCCCATTACCACTTGCACTGGAGAGGAACCCGCAATGTGCCATAGAAAGTATTCGCAGCAGTCAAGCAACTCATGTTCATCTTTGGATAACAAGGAAGCTGCCTTGGTGTGCCCCTGGTTTGAGGTTTCTATCCAGAGACATATCAGAAAGTCTGGCCTGTGCACCACCATAAAACAAGGTCTTCAAAGCTGCGTTCCTGAGGACTAAAACTCCCAGACATATCTTCCTCTTTACCCCAGGAGCATATCCCCACAGACTTTCTGTGCCCATCTCCAGGGCCCCCTGAGGGCTGAAAAGCCCTGCCCTATATCCCTACCAAGCCTGGTTAGACCTGGACTGGCTCAATCAGAAACACTGAGATCTTTTAAGAGAAACCATGAGATTGCCTCCAGGAGACCTCTGGGTCTTCTCATGCGACAAGTACCCTCTTTGTGTGTTAGCGTGCATCATGCTCCATGCCTGCTCTCAGCCTTGCCTCAGGGTATGAGAAGCTCAGACGGGAAGCCAAACAGATTCTGGTGCCTTTCTGCATCTGGAGGTTTGCTGGTGTCTGGCCTATTGATAGGAATAGGAAAGCCTGAGCAGTCAGGAGATTGTTGTTTTTATCTATTTCCCAGTAAAAGGCTGAATAGCCAATACCACATTACTAATTTGTAACTACCTGATCTGAAATGCTTTGTAACGTTCCCATTTGTTTCTCTTCTTCACATATCTTATTTCAGCTCATGTTTTACAGTATACCCATGGCTACTTGCAAGCCTAACTCCCATTGATATTAATCTGTCTGCTGTCTGTGAAGAAAGGTCCCAGTAAGGTAATAAATAATGGTTATAGCCTCTGTGACATTCTTTCTCACTGCTGTGGTTGTGTGAAGTCACGTGAAGTGGTCTCAGTGTACCTTGTCTGGTCCCATTCATGTCCACAAACACTGGCAAACAATCTTGTTGTGCTAATCTATTGTTCAATTGTGAGGCACTTGGTTTTGAATTTCACCCTTCTTTTAGTCTGCATTAAAAATGATTCTGGAAGCATGGAGGGTAAATAGTCTATATTTTTGTTGCTGCTGCTGCTTTTGAGTGTTCTTAGTTTGTGTAAACCTACAGAGAATGCTTTTCTTATATTCTGATACTTCTTTTTACCTAAAACTCAGTGTTACATAGAGATTTTTCTAGAAGCAACGGAAAATCCCCTCAAAAAACATAATACTTAACATAGAACTTAAATGTATTTTGATTTATGTTCTGGTGTTGGAAAGATGCTTGTGTCACTTATGTGCTCTTTGGAAAGATTTGATTTCCTCACATCGGCTGGAATTTTTAGAATGTACATCATCCAATTACATAGCTATATCATGTACATCACATATCTTACACCTCTACTCACTGCATCTTTGTAGTCTAACTGTGATATATAAAAATATAAATACAAAATAGATACTAAACAGATACTTTATTTTATGGAAACAAGGATTTTATTTCACTGGTGAGGTAAACTGATTTAAAAGAAAACTATATCTAAACTCTTGACCTGGACAATATAGAATTTATGTATTTTCCACTGTTCAGCCCTGAGCATCAAACAAGTGAATTTACTCACTTTTTACCACTGCACTATCAAAAGTATTTTGGAATCATCCAGAAAAAAAAAAAATAATTCCATAATAGTCACATTTACCTGAACATATCTCACTTCATCCAAAAGAATCCAAAGTAATTTCAGAAGATCCAATTTTATTAAGATGGTTACCTGAGCAATTCTACTGGTCTTGGTTTTGCTCTGCCTTGCATTTTCTGTAGCTGTTTTGGTTTCTGATAGAGGCTGTAAAATGCTTCTCCTCTCACCTGGGAGTATTTTAATGCAGTTCTTAAATCCTTCAACGTTGTTGTCGCTAGACAGCATAGAATGGAATAGGATCGGACCTGGAAAATGGGAGGCACAGAATGGAATCAGTTGGTTCTAAGCTGCAGAGAAAACATCCAGTACACATGCAGAATATAATAAGCACTTTTGCCATAACTCTATCCAAATAAAATTATCTTTTCCAGCTATATGATGCTACATATAAAGGCAAGGTAAATTAGCTTGGATATAAGGGTGAAATTAGCTACACTATCATACATTTCTTTTGAAATCAAATTAAGGGTTACAAAAATAAATGAGGTTATGCTCAGAACTAAATGGCTCATAGCTCTGGGAGGCAAGATTTGTGTCTCTTGTTATTTTCTGAGTTACATATTTATTTTCTACTATGGATGGTGAAATATAATCTAGCAGTCAGACAAATTTATGAGGTTTTTGACTTGTGTTTTTTGCCTTTTTAGCTTGCATAATTTTTCTCAAGAATTAAAACAATCTGATTTTTGCCATCAAGAGAAAGAATGTCAGATTGTTCTACACAATAGCAATCACCATACAAATTGCCAGCAGCAAGCAAAATCTGACCTGTGCAGTCTAGGAGAGAGGACTGTTGATGTTCATTGTGAAAAAAAATACGTATATCCTGCAATATGTTATTAATTGGCCTTGAAATATATATTTTTTAATATATACATCATAAATCTTTCTTTCTATCTCCTGATCACATGCAAATAACATGCAATATGAATGCAAGAGAAGCCTTTGACAATCTAGGTGGGAAGCTGAAATTTTGTGATACAGGGCAATCAAATCAGACACAAAGTGCCTCAGACAGGAACTAATTGCTGGAAGCTGAAGATAGACCAATTCAGATCAGAAATAAAATCGAAGTATTGTAACAATGAGGATAGTTACTGAAGTTCAACACACAGGGCTTATGATGAATTCTCTACCTGTGAATGTGACTGATTTTTTTTAATACATCTTGTATTTCAAATACTGATGTAGGGGTGTAAAGAAGAATTTTTTTTTTAGTGAGTCCTAAGGCATGTATAACACAGGACTTCAGACCAGGTGATCACCACAGAGCCATCTGAATTTAAAATCTAGGAATCTGCATGTTGAAACAGCTTTGAAATCAGTGTGCAGATGGGCACTTTTCGCAGGTAGATGCTGAGAGTTGATTTACTTTTTGACCCACTTCACAGATTTAGAGCTTCTGCTGTAGAATACTCTCATGACCCACTTTTGTAGTTGTCTCCACTTCTGACAATAGCTGCATTTTCTTATATCCTTTTCTTTTGCTTGCCATTCAGATGCTGTTGTGCAAGGTGAACTTTGAAGAGGCAGTCTAGATTCAGAAGCTGTCTAACAAGAAAAAGACCCGTGGGATGAAAATAGAATGGTTGATCTAGATCTGATAGATTTGTTTAATATCTAGAAGCTAGCTGATAGAATGGTTACACTAAGGATATCTCAGCTGAATTTCAAATACAGAACAAGGACAAGACTCTGATAAAAGAGCATTGATTAGGAAAGTTTGCAAGGTGAAGGAACAGGTAACAGAAAGGAGATCAAAGTCACCAGGTAGCACAGTCTTGACTAATTCTTGTTTACAGCTATAACTGCTCCCACTTCAACATCTTGTGGGTTTTGTATCTTTTTGACAGATGGTCTAGAAAGACAAAAACCTACAGGGGGATAAATTACCAAATAGAGCTGTCAACTTTTTGGTGTCACTCATGTGTGACTGGAGATTCCTGGAGATCCAAAAAGTTTGTTTCCTTCATGCTAAAAGTGAGAATGAGTCTCACTGACCCATTCTCACAGCTTGTAGTGTTTAGTGTATCAATCTGTTCTACTACAATGTAAAAATTTCTTTCTGAAGAAGTTGTTTGTGCCTGCCAGATTCTTTCATATTGCATATGAAAAGGGTACGCTCTATGTTGTGAAAAAGTCTGCAGGAACTGAGAAAGATTCCTTGTTATTACTAAACAGAATAGGAAACCTTAGCTGTAGTATTCAGCCTATTTACCCACAGAGAGATCCATCTTCCCAGAGCTCTGCTTCATAAGCATGTCCACCTACCTCTTCAGTCCACACCTCTCTATCCACATTGTACACTGACTTGATACTGGCAGGCCACGGCAAATACTGAATTCCCTAGTTTCCCTCTCAATCTCAACACATCCTTCTTCCTTA
The DNA here is from genome assembly GCF_009829145.1 of Chiroxiphia lanceolata. NCBI lineage: Eukaryota > Metazoa > Chordata > Aves > Passeriformes > Pipridae > Chiroxiphia > Chiroxiphia lanceolata. The sequence goes on from NC_045641.1 coordinate 35,248,183, forward strand.
TCACATCCCTCCCCTGCTCCTGGCTTCCAGCACTGTCTGTAACAGTGTCAGAGTCTGCAAAGCCTCAAAAATGAAAAGATGGCGCAATCATAGCCTGAGGGGGCAAAGTCACAGACAACTGAGAAGGAAAGATTAGGGCTTGTCATGGGTGTGCAAAGATGCTCTCTCCACAGCATTACTGAGGAGAGAGCCTCATGGAGGCTTGCAGCACTCATGTTATTCTTGCCCAGGGCTCTGCTGAAATTAGTGTCAGTCTCAAAGGAAACATGCAACCCTTAAAGATACAAAGCTAAATTTTTTGCAAGCACCAACTATGCACACTGCAAACTAATGATTAAGAAGCAGATATCAAATCACTGCTTTGACACAGATTTTAAGGATGTAGAGTGTAGAAATGTAGTTCTGTTGATCTTGTCCAATATCACTGGGAACAGCACAGCAAAGTTGTGTTTCCTAATTAGAGCTGAATGAAAAGCATATTTGATTAAAGCTCTACCAGAACTGTGCTGGTACTGAGCATTCCCATTCAGGGCATGGAGAATTCTATGTTTGCCATAATGTCTGGTACTTATAAGTTAGTCTCATATCAGATTCTTCTTCTGCTATGAAAAAAGCAACATCTGTCTACTTCTCCAAGACCTGTATCAAAATAGAAATTGCCTTCTAAATCACTTCAGGAGAAGAAAATGGCAGTCTTGACAAATTATGAGCCACATGGGAAAGAAGGGCTTAAGCGAAGTGCTTCTGTTTCTTTCTCTTGATTGAAGATGACAGTAGTCTGGTTGTTTTTCAAGTTTCTACATTGAGGTTTGCTTATATCTAGGTGAAAAAAAAAAGAAAAAAAATCCCAAACCCAACCAACCCTTGTATGACATGTCTGGCCTAAGCTGACAAGCATACTGCATGGGTGATTTATATTTAGAGCAAGGCCCAGAGGTGTCTACAGCAATCTACTTTCAAAAGCAGAAGTTGTCATATTCTAAATCTGCTCTTAAAGAAAACTGGACCTCACTGTTATTTTCTGGATAAAATATGCAACGCTCAGAAGAAACGGCAATGTTCGAGAAAAGACACGTGTGGTCCAGAGTTCAGTGAGGCATCTGATGTCAGGATGCTTTATGCTTTTAGATGAGTGGCCAAAGCAATTCCATTTTAGTCATTGAGTTGTGTGAATAGTGTTTATGCAACTGATAGACATTCTTACACAAGTTGCTGGTAAGTGCATTGATTGTAGATGGCTGACTTTTCAGGAATTAGCTTTGCCTTCTTCCGTTTGATGCTTGTGGCAGAGGTGCTGTGTTGGGTGCTGTTTTCTAAGCTGATGCTTCCCTCACAGCTGCTGGAGCCACAGCATATCCCTGGGACATGTTCTCTTCCTGAGCCCCTGTCTTTTGCAGCTACCGTCATTTCAGACTTCACATCACAGTCCTTCGGGAACATGGGAAATGAAAATGCCTCCTTATGAGAGATTTGCTTGCTTGAGGTTAACTGTTGGTTTTTTTCCCTAAGCAAGTATTTCCTGGAGATGCATTCAAAGATTGTCATGTTTCATGGCTGAGATATTCTGCTGATCCTTGGTTATCCGCTCATGTAGATCATGGAGGATTTTGCTCCAGTGGTAAAGAAAGGGTTTAAATTTTCAAGATAGGTGAAAATAAATTGAGGAAGTTTCTTCTCTCTGTAATAATTTGCATAGCAAAACTTCTAAACATTTATGGTTTTCTCTGTACAGACCATGAAGCATTCAGATGTCCTGCCTGATGTTGATGGCCTCTATGAATAGCCTTCTTATCAAACAAGTTCCTATCCACTGCTATTAACTCCCTAGAAGTGAGCATGGGTGGTCTGCTATATTCAACTGATGTTTCAGCACATCTAATGCTATAACAGTTGAATATTTATTCAAAAACCTTATCTTCTCAAGGGATCAACATGTTCTGATTATTTATCTTTCCATATGAAAAAACAAATGTGTATATATATGAAACAATGTGCATACTTCTTTGCAGTCCAGATTTCAGTCTGAAAAGAGAAAGCTCTTCTGAAATGAATACCATGGGTAAACTCTAGGAAATGCACCAATTTTGCATTTTTACAGGATTTGGAAAAAGCTGTGGAGCAGTGTGAAATTTCTACTTTCAGTCTTGTAGGCAGCAACTACAACTTTGTCTAAAAGCCAAAAGAGGAAAATTATTTTAAGAAATACATTACAAAAATAATCAGCTATCCTTGTGAAAAGTGTACTCCATTCTTATCAGCTCCTGTGCCTCTGGTCCTCTGGTTTGCTTCCTGTGGTTCTGGCACTTTGCCAAGGGAGACTTGATTATCTAAAACAAAAAACAAAAATGAAAATGAAAGTTAGTGGCACATATTTATACTGCATTACTTCATTAAAAGCCAGAGAGAAGTACTTGCTATGAAAAAAATGTTTTCACTTTCATTTTGGCAGTATATATATCACCTCTCTGTTCAGTGGCACTCTCCAGGCACTGGAAATGTCTTAGACCTATGTTGTAACCTCACATCACACATGGCTTGTGTTACCTTTCAGAAATAGATGACTTAGTACATATTCTTGAAACTGTAATTTATGTACAGTTGCCAGTCTGGCAACCCATTACAACTTCCAAGAGAAGATACCCTTTTGCTGCCTGAATGAATCTTTATCTACCCAGTGATTAATGAACTCATCCCTTTGACCATGCCATTTTGAGGTGCCATTAGAGTCAGAAAACATGAATTGTTGTCAGCTTGCAATAAGAGTCTCTCAGGAGTGTGGAGTCCTTCACAGTATCCAGGTTATCTCACAGTGACAAGAAGCTTGGGATGCTTTACTGAGCAATTGAAGTACAAGGTGAAAATCTTATCCAGAAAGCTAATTGGGAAGATGTCATTCCCACCATGAACACCTGGCTGCCAGGATAACATTCATTTTATAGTCCTCCATGCCAACCAAAAGCACAGCAATGGAAGCAGAGGACTTCAGCATACTGAAAGAACCTACACTTTCAATTGCAGACTGGATAAATCTATCAAGTTTGGTGTGAGGGAAGGAAGGACTTAGAAATAAATGTACAATAGGATAAAATAAAACATCTATTTAGCAAAAATTGATTGACCTGAAATTAACGAGCTTTTAGAAAGTCACTTCCATAGAAAATTTAAATTTTTTAAGTTTACCTTTCAGAGCCCTAATTCCCTCCCCAAGAGGCTGTCACCACTGGGTTCTCATTCCCCTGTGCCTACTCGTGCTGCAGCAACACTCATGGGAAAGTGCCCAAGATACAAATTCTTCAGCTGAAGGGGTAGGACTAGCACAGAGCCCTCAGGAAAGAAACTGAACAAGCAGTGAGTTATTTGCATTAGGGAAAATCCCCTTAAACTTTACTCAGCACTCTTAAGCCCACTGATCCTGTCCAGTCATTCTCTCACACTTCCAGCTCTCCTTTTCCCTAGTTGATGCCCTGCAGACAGCAGGATTCCAATCACCCACTCTGATTCCTGGAAGGAAATAGCCCTGTAACGACATAACATATTGGGAGATAGACAGACATGGTCCGTCTGTAGCCTCCTACTGACTGAAGGACAATGTTAGGAGAGCAAAACAAGACCAGAAGTAGGAGACAAAAAGTTGACTTAAAACATAAAAGTGAAAACAGCACTGAATGGAGAGATGGAAAAAGGCAAAGGTCACTCTACTTTGCTTCTGTTTCTTTCTCTTAATTGAAGATGACAGTAGTCTGGTTGTTTTTCAAGTTTCTACATTGAGGTTTGCTTATATCTAGGTGAAAAAAAAAGAAAAAAAATCCCAAACCCAACCAACCCCTGTATGACGTCTGGCCTAAGCTGACAAGGAATCTAATATCAGAAAATAAAAATGATTGTATTTTGCTTCTTTGCTTCATCCTTTTTTCTCTTTCTATGTGGCTTTCCTTAATCTTTTTCATGTTATGTTTCCTACCCTGTACTTTCGTCCTTTCTTGCCTCTTGGGTTTTTACTGTCCATTTTCCAGTGCGTTTTCTGTTTACAGAAATAGATCATTAGCCTTTATAAACTGAAGTTAAACCCTTTTTGAAAATGCTCACCTGAACTCAAAATGCTCACAAAAACTTTGCATATTGCATGACTGGAGAGACAGAATATTACCCTGCTTTCTGTAACATTAAAAAAACACTTTTAAAGTCTAACCTCACAGCAATAGTCTTCTTCAGCACTTCTCATCTGTAACACTTAGTCTCTTTGACCCAGTGAGTAATGAACTCCTGTTTCCAGATTCAGCAGTTTGTAGTTTGTTGCACACCTTCAGAGACTTAAGGTCCAACGTACTGAACTTTGCCAAATGAGTGCTTTTGCCATTAGTTTATTGTACAGAAGGGGACTCTGTGATGACAACGACTCTTTTTCTCTAAAGAGTATACAGATGGCATCTTCAGAAGATGTTCTTGAACTGGCCAGCTCGTGCAAGGAGAAATATCCGGGGTATTTGTGTCACCTGTAGTTTCTGTCTATCTGCTTTGACACCACTTCACAGCACAGGAATGGGCATTGGCATCTATATTTTCTACCACATGTGATTTCCTTTTATGGACTAGGCACTTATTAAGCCTAGCCCCACATGTTCAATGTTACCCATTTCACAAGCAACTAAATCTGTTTATAGAGAGTTACCTGTAGGTAGCAATCCCTGCCCTTCTGCAAATTAAAATTAAAATTTCAGCTAAGTAAGAATTTGTTGTATAATTTAAAGCCCAGATTCTAATCAAAAGAGGAACTGTGTGTGAGTGGTCTTTTTGAAACCACTGGTATTAATTTTACTGATAAAGTAGCAAACATACTGAAATATCCCTTGGGCCTGCTTTCTCTTTTTCTCTATTTCCTTTATTTATTTAATTTTCCAAATTATACAGTGATTTTAAGTTTCAGTTTTCTGAATCTACTGTGAACTGTTTGTGTGTTAATGTGCACATTTATTCCTTTGGAAGGAGATTACAAATGATGATAGTAAATTAAAGCCTCTGTTTCATTTTCACATCATGTATTTTCTATTTTTCTTCTTCCACTCTTCACACCTGAACAGACACATCCACCAAGCATTCACACAGCGGTGTAAAGGAGAGGCTGGGCAGCTTAGGGTACTTCCACACGAAAGGACTAGTAGCAAGTTAGTTATTGAGTGAGGCATCAAGAAGATCACTCTTAACTTTCCCTCCTCACTATAAATACATGCCTGCACATCCCTTCTTGTTACTCAACTAGCAGTCAGACCATGCTCACTTAAAACCCTTTTCACAGAGATAAACGGAGAAGGGTAAGGAGGGTCATTACAGAAGAAAAAGTACTGTGTATGTTGCACCTACTATCCTTAGAAAACATGGTCAGGGGCTCTTCTTATTTTGTGCACTCAAGAGATTTAGTCTGTTTTTCCCATGGTAAATCCATGTAAGGCTTGCACGCTGTAAAATGGGGAGCTGAAGAACTCTTCACAGCTATCTGATATCTTTAGTTCCCACTCAGTTTAATTCAGCACATCAGGTTGGTTCTTTTCTTGTTGCCTAACAAACCTTGATTATATTTTAATGAGAAAGTTCTTTCCCAGCATATAGCCTTAAATTTGCTTTTCAGCAGGTGGCTCATGGTTTAACTCAAAAGTTCCCATGTAAATCCTGACAGTATATTATATTAGTTAATAACATAACACTCGGGCTGTGGGACTTAATGATTCATTTTTCTGTTATTATCAATAAATTCTGCCCAGAGAAAGCTGGGTGAGGAAAAGAACTTGGTCGGAGTTATTTCGGGATTCTGAGTTCCTCTGACCCATTATCTTTTAACTGTATCTCAGTTTTGTGCTTTCGTAGAGCCGTGATTTTAATGAGCTTATCACAATTGAGTGAGGTGTGTCATTTCTCAGTTTCAGAGCACCCTTCGAGATACTGGGCCCACTGACTCAGGGGGGCTAAAACCTCTCAGCACCTGACAGAATTAAATCCCAGCTTCCATGAAACACTGCTGTGAAGAGTAGCTGACTCCAATAAAACCTTTAAAGCTAAGTCTCTTTTTTTTCACATGTGGAATTGGATGAGCAAATGTTACCAGGGTTTCAACAGCTGGGACTAACCCCATGCATGGACAGCTGGTTCTGAAACTAAGTAGCCCACACAATGAGTGCAAGAAAGATTACCCTGACCTTCCACATATTGATTTTCAAGGTGGTTAGAACAGGAAAGGAATTCAGAAATGACAGAAGGTTTAACAAGTTTGTAGTTTCTCTCTGAAAGAGTTTGGTAGAAATCCTAACTATCATTTGCATACTAAACTTGCAGTAACAGTTGTTTTATAGGGCCTTTTTAGGAAAGATTAACATTCAAGTGACATGAGAGACAGTAGTTTTAATTTATGTCTCTGCAATTATCACATCTTCCTTTGTTTGTGTAGCTGCGGAAACAGAGGAGCTTCACAACATGGTGGGAAGTGTCCACAGAAGAAGGGCTAAGGACACATAAGTAATTTCCTGCTTTTCTTATTCAAAAGGTTCACTTTTTTCTTGAGTATATAAAGGAGGGTGTGCCATGAGCTAAAAAGAATCAGACAGCATTAGGCTTTTTCCCTGAGATTAATTTTATATTAATGCTACTCCATGGATTCCATCAGGATTTCTTCCGCTGTATGAGACAGGAAAACAGGAATATTTCTCCTTCCATTATACATGCTGGGAATATAGACAAAGGAATAAGTCTAATGTTCTAATGAATATTAATTCTATAAGAATTCAGAAATTAGATAGGAAATATATAATACAGAAATCTAGAAACATTGGCATAGTCTGGTGAAAATGGAAAGCATTTTACTTAATATGCAGTTTGCCAGCACTAAAATACAAACATGTTGTGAGATAGTCTCCACAATATAGCTGTAATAGCAGAAGAATAAAAAATTACTTTTGTGCTTGTAGACTTACAGGATCTCTGAGATTCTCTTCAGGGTAAACTCACTGACCACTAAAACATCCTTAGTTTGTATTAGTACGGTAAGAGAAATTGTGAATTATGTGTTCTTAAATAGCAGTTCTTAAACCCTTGAACACAGAATAAAGTTTAACCTCAACAGAACATACACTGGAATGAAGGCCAACAAACACCTGAACTTGGCAAGCCAGTTTAGCTTCATATACCCTCATGTCCGTATGAATATGTACTAGCGAGCTGACTTGTGGCAGTAACTCTCTACACTCTTGCTCTGAATACATAACCTCATTTTTTATAATTGCATTGAAATACAATTTTATTCTAAGTTGCAGGTGATGCTCCGCTGGGAATTTTTTGTTTCTGGGAATGGTAGAGAGAGGGTAGAGTTGCAAACCTTACGCGTGTGCCATACAGTGAAGTGTATGTTTGAGAGCTAGTCAAGCCCTGACTGGTGCGCTTTCCATCTGCAATGCTATTAGTTGTAGGCTGCTGTATTTTGAACTGCCTACACTGTTCTCAGCATGAACTGCTGAAAGACAACACTGTAGTGTACACAGTCCTGCTCATGCCTAAATTATCCACAACAAATTAATGAGAACCTGGTGCTGATTACGTTCAGGCCATCCTTAGGCAACCACTTAGTGGGCTTAAGGGTTTACTTTTAAAATACATATTACTGGCTGAGACAACAGACTTGGACCCTTGTTTAATTGATGGTGAGACATATTCTAAGTGGTTTAATGTCTCTACCTCAGCATCTAAGGTTTGCTACACAAAAACAATGGGGAAAAAATCATGTATTTTTAAATAGCTTAGGTCCTAGAACGTTTTAAAAGATGTTGAGAATGAGTAAAGATTCTGCTTAGTATGAGGGGACAGTTAAAAGATAGCAGAAACCCACATTTTTTGTTCTTTGTTCTAGGCTTGTCTTACCTCTACTTTTCATAGAATCATAGAATCATTTTTAGGTTGGGAAGAACCCTTAAGTTCATCAAAGCTAAAAATTAACCTGACACTACCAAGTCCGCCACTAAACCATGTCCCTAAGTGCCATGTCCTCCAAGCCCATGATGTTCGAGGAGTCTTATATTTGCTTTACCTAGAGGTCATTTATCTAAAGCCAAAATAGTTTGCAGTGTCTGATGAGAATAGTCAGAGCATAACAAGGTGCTGAGCAACGGCTGCATCCGTCACTCTGGGAGCTCCACAGTGTCATCACTGCAGTTTTGGACATGCATGGCTTCTCAGGAATTCCCTGGTGTCTGACCACATAAGAATATGCTAATACTACAGTGGAGGAGATGCTGTGTGACTGACCAGCCAGTCTCGCTTGCCCTACAACTACATACCAAAGACCCATATAATTAAACCCTAACCAGCACCCACTTTAGAGAGGTAAGTGGACAGGCATAGGAGATCTCACAGTGATGCTAAGGAGATACAGTGTTCTAACAGGGTAACTAGATATGAACTGGGCCCCAAAGCAGCCTGAAAAAACAGACCTCAGCAGCCCCTCACAGTCTGCTTAGAATCTGTCTTGGTCACAAGGGCCCTGACTGAATGGCTCCAGAAACACAGCATGTTCTGTATCGCTCTGTATTAGCATATTATCTTCAATAATGCATTTTAATGTACTATGTGGGCAGGAATACTTTTAGACAAGGTTTTACAGATAACATGCTTTGTTCTAGACTGTTCTGGTTCTGTTGGGTTTTTTTAAATGACTTTTAATTTTCTTATTTAATGGTTGTGATTTCACCACTTTATTTTTACCAAACAGTTGTTAATTTTTTTCTAGAACACTTGGTATAGTTTATCATGGGAGGATGATATCTGTAACAGACCAACCCAAGCCTCTTCAAGACAGCTGTGGCAAACAGTCTTCTGATTCCATCAGCACTTCCAACTGCTGCCTCTTCACCTTCTTCCTTAGGTGTTCATTGTGGTACAGAACCAATACTGCCTGTGCCCCACTGAGCTGGCACTTTCCAGTCTGCAGGCCTCTTTGGGTACCTATATGGGAAGAAAGCTTTCAGGTATTTCTCCTAAAAACAAGTGCTTTGATGACAACTTACAAGCCCCTTGCAAGTACCTGTTCGACCTGTTGGAGTGGGTCCAGAGGAAGGCCACAAAAATGATGAGAGGAATGGAGTACCTGCCCTGTGAAGATAGGCTGAGAGAACTGGTGTTGTTCAGTCTGGAGAAGAAAAGGCTTCAGGGAAACCTTATTGCGGCCTTTTGATACTTAAGGAGGGCTTATGAGAAAGATGGGGACAAACTTTTTTGGTAGGACCTGTTGCGATAAGACAAGAGGTACTGTTTTTAAACTAAAAGGGGTAGATTTAGACTAAATATGAGTAAGAGATCTTCGGCATAGGTGGTGCCATCAGAGAGGTGGTAGATGCCTCTTCCCTGGAAACATTCGAGATCGGGCTGAACAGGGCTCTGAGCAACCTGATCTTTTTGAAACTGTCCCTGCTCATTGCAGGGGGTCGGACCAGATGGCCTTTAAAAGTCCCTTTCAACCTAAACTATTTTATGATTCTAAGTAATCTGTCACTCATGAACACTCAGTGGATTTGTTTGCAAGAAAGGGAAGACTAATCTTCTATCATTACAGGTTAGTTCACGCCTTTGGGTAATAAAAGCTGCGTGAGCAGGAAAAAGGATCAATAAAACCCTAATTCATTTTGCTCTCTAATTTCTGAGAACCATACACTTTCTCCTGTGAGATGCTTAATACTTATTTCTGTCCTGGGAACTGAAGTCTGTTGATCTCATCCTGTGTAGCACTGGTCTGGAAAGTGCTGATATGTTCAGTATGGCCAGTATTAGAAAGAAAAAAGTTTTGTGGTCACTCAACAGGACATATTTCAGATTCCTGAGGGTAAGACTTGGTGTGAAAGAATTAACCTTTCCTTTGTCTTTGAGTATTTAGGCTTTGCTTCCTTCTTTTCTTTATATATCTGCCTCTATGATTTTGAAGAGGCTGTTAAAGGCATTGCTATTTGCAGCCAAGGTATTTTACAATTATATTAGCACGTTCCTCCTCTTTATCAACCTAAATCCTCCATGAAGGGGGCTTTTAAACTGAAGTTGCTTGCATTGCATTCAGAAGGAATCAAGATGGGCTTGCTCTTCAGACTCCATCAGGTACTACTACTCCATCTTTGACAGCAGATGCCAGGATGGGTTGCAGATGGAGAAAGTGACGGAGAGAGAGAAAGAAAGGCATCCAAACAGGCCCAAGGACACTCGCAGGCTTCAAGATGAATGCCTACAGTGCACACAGTTTTAGAAAGAGGACAGGTACCAATGTAATGTGTTCCCACTGAGTTAAAATAGTTTACTATGTGATAGACTAGCTCAATTTTTTACATAGTATTCATAGCAGTCCAAGAGTGTTGAATAAACTGTGGAAGGCATACTGTGGATAGTGTACCTGACTGGAAAGGAGTTGAAACAGGGCACTTAGTGGGCTTTGTCTTATCTCAATGTTAAGGTGTAACTAACCCCAGAACATGCATGAAACCATCTGTGACATCGACACTCAGAAAAGGCACATCATTTAAGATGAAGAACTCCTGCAAGCCCTATGGAAAGATAATTGATATCAATTCTGGTTTTTCTTATCCAGCTTGAAGGTGAACAAGCCCTCCCCCTCTTTAGACTAACTAGAAAAGTATTTTTTTTTCATTCCTGAAACGTTTAAGATATCTGAGAACACTAATGTTATTGCAGTGTTTGATATTCAGATAGCTTTGACGTGCATGCGCAGCTTCTGAAAATGATGAGAAAATACAGAAAGTAATCAGAAAACACCATTTATACACCTGGCAGCCAATGGGAAGGGACATTGGAGAGCCTGTGGACATCTACGGGGATATTGAGGAAGACAAAGCTTTTTTTCAGCTACAGTGAAGGAAAAGATTAGGTGGGTGTGGATGGGAGAAAGTATGATTGTTTTCTCTGCATGACAGGAGGGGTTAGGGAAATTGTTTATTTCTTTGTACCAGTACAGGAAATGTCTTTGCTTATGCATGTGTCTGTGGCACGGGAAGAGGCAAAGAAGCAGATTTTTTTTTTTTTTTTTTTGCTTAGGCATAGGAAAAGGGGAGATTCATTTTTTTTCTCTTCTGTGGAAGGGGATGAAGAGAGGTCTGTCTACACATCTACCAGCTGTTTCAAAAAGGAAAATCTGTGAGGTCTGTATGGACTTCAAAAAAGGTTGAGTATAGGTAGGACAGTTAATTTCAATGCTGTCCCAAGCAGAGCAAATGTTTAGTCATCTATTTTTGGCTGCAGTGACGTTCAAACTGACAAACCAGGAATTCAAAGCATTGTACTCCACTAAGCATGTCGCGCAGTTTGGAAAACAAGGCCAGTACCGCCCCTCGCACTCTCCTTTCCCTCGTTCTAGGCTCAGGCACTTACGCCTCCAGGGCAATCCCAAAAGCTTCTTTTACCTCACTACCATTTTTTTAAGTTTTCATCCCTCTACACATTTCAAGTTATTTGATCTTCCTCCTACGGGGCCACCTTTGTCCTTCCAGTCTGGCAGAGCGAACCTCGCTCTGCCAGATTCCCACACACGCCGACTTTCCCGCCGGCATCTCCCCCTTGCCTGTGGCACCCACGGGCCCTGTCGGGGCAGGGGCTGGCCGGGCGGCCTGTGCCTGCACCCGTGCCTGTGCCTCTCTCTGTCCCTGTGCCTGTGCCTGTGCCTGTCCCTGTCTCTGTCCGTGTGCCTGCCCCTGTCTCTGTCCCTGTCTCTGCCCCTGTCTCTGTCCCTGCCCGGCACAGACATGGCTGTGCCGCCGGGGTGACCAACGGCCGGGCGCGCGCCCGGGCCCAGCGCGGCGGCCGTTGTGCGGGCGCGGGGACGCGCGGCCGGCGCGGCCGTTGTGCGGACGGGGGCACGTGCGGGGCCCGGGGGGAGCCGCGGGCCGCGCCGCCTCCGCGGCGGCGGAGCGGTAGGGAACGCGAGGGAGCGGCAGGGAGGGACGGAGGGAGGGGACGCGGGCGGCGGGGCGGGGACTGCCGCTGCTGTGCGCTGTTTGTCCCCGCTCCGCCGCGCGAGGAGGAGGGTTCCGTCCGGCCGCCTGCTGCTGTTCCCTCCTCCGTGCGAGGGGACCGGGGCGATCGGGGCGGGGGCGGGGGAGGTGATGAGCTTGGGCCGGGGGCTGCGGCGGCGGCCCGGCTGCTGCTGCTGCAGCTGCGGCGGGAGGCGACGGCGGGCCGTTGGAGGGTCTGTCCGGCGGGCCCGGAGCCAGGGGGATGCAGCGCAGGACGTGTCTGGGCCTGGGTGTAGCTGATCGGAGAAGAGAGGCAGACACCGCCCGGAGAGGCCGAGGAGCAGCGGAGGAGAGCCACCCTGACATGCCTTTTCCTCTCCCTCCTCTCCAGCGGCCATGTTAACCAGAAAACCCTCAGCTAGCGCCGCCGCTGGTGCTGCCTACCCAGCTGGTAAGGAGCGAGTGGGCCGCCGCGATAGCCACCGCTGGGCCGGGCTGCGGAGGCCCGGTGGAGGGGGGACGGAGGACGGGGGCCTCGGGCGCCCTGCGGCTGGCGCCGCAGCGGTGTCGTGTGTGCCGAACACTGATCCACCCACCCCCCCCCGCGGCAGGCGAGCCCGGGGGGGCTGTCGGGGGTTGCACGTTGGGCTCCGGCGAGCTGCTGTCGTGCGGGGTGGCGAGTTTGTCTCGGGGGAGCAAGTGGTGAGGGGCCGAGAGGAAACACTTGGGGAGACGACCCAGGGAGAACTGGGGGTCGCCGCGAGTGCCGGAGCGGCCGCGTTTGACAAGGGGCAACGGTGTTCGCCTCTGCTTCGCGCTGCAGACTTGTGAACTCCCGGCGGGTCCCCGGCGGCGCCGGGATTTCGCCGGGCCAGACGGCTCGGGGGGGACGGGCAGCCGTCCAGCCTCGAGGCGTGCGCGAAGCAGAGCCGGCTCGTTCTCCCGGTTAGGCGCCTGCCGGTGGCGGGTTAATCTCGGATGAAGGGTTTAGCCGGGCGAGCATGGCCCGCCTGCGCTATTAGCCGGATCGGTGCGTGTGTGCGCCGCGGCGGTGATTAGGTTTTAATGGCTTCTGCCCAAAGCAAGACGGGCGGCGGTGCCGGCCGAGCGCCGGGGCCGCCGCCGCCCCGAAGAGGCCCGAGGGGCCGCCGCTGCCCTCCGCGCTCACCCCTCTGCTCTCCGCAGGCAGGGCAGGGGACAGCGGCCGCCCGCTGCAGTCTTCCCCAGGCACTGGAGCCGGGGTCTCCCGGGCAGGAGCTGGGACCGGCCCGCCATCGCCCCTCGCATTGCCGCCGCTCAGGGCCAGCAACGCCTCCCACACGGTGAGCCGGGGTACAGGGCGGGGGGTGGATGGGGTGCGGGGAACGGGCGTCTGACCCCGGGGGTTCGCCGCGCCGTCGCCGCTCGCCGGGTGTGCCCCGTGGAGGGACCGAGTGCTCACGGGCACCCAGAGGCTCATGGTGCTGAAGCAAAGCGCTTTTAATTTCTGCAGGCTCGGATGAAATGTGCGTGTTTGCTGTGAGGCTGGGATCCTGTCATTGCACACACTGCTTTCTCTCGCCCCAGCTCCCCTTTCAGTCTGATTTTATGTCTCATTTTCAGTGACAAATTCGATCTTTCACACTCTCATAAACGAGCTATTCTGGTAAATGCATATTTTGAGATGACATTGTTTTGGCAATGAGGTTAGTCACTGTGATTAAAGGGTCGCATGAACTGTGGTGAAAAATGAAGACTGCTTTCTCCTTTATATGTCTGATTAGCTCAGGCCGATCAGTCTCTTCCCTAGAAACAGCTATCACTGTGCTCAGGGACAGTGATTGAATGAATCTACCTTTATTGCTGCAGTAGTTTACCTATAAAGAAATAACTGCTGATGGCATGAAAAGGATGTTATTTTCTGGTTCTGTGATATCTCACATTGTCTCCCACTTCTGGTTAATCTACTAGGAATGAAACTTCCCAAGTATGACGCTATATATGGATAAGATATCTCTGTCCTGAAGTCATGACAGAGTAGAGAGAGGGGTCTCTATGCTGTCATGTTAACACTAACTATCTGAAATTTTTATTGCATACATTTCCTTTTAGACTGTGAAACATTTCATACTGACCCTGAAAGGCATTGATGGCATACTTTTCATGGAATAAATGAGTTCTTCGTGGAAGCTCACATACTATCTTTGTAAACATATGGCAGAGCTTTAAATGGTAATGTGACTATGGGCTACTGGAAGGTAAAACTATGCATTTAGATATTAGTGTTTCAGTGACTTTCCATGTAGCTTCTGGGGTAAAAGCATCTTATTCAAGTCCATTTATAGAAAGAATTGGCTTAAATTAAAAAAATCAGTATATGTTGGATATTCTCAAAAGGAATGATGAGTATTCTGCAAATTCAAGGTGGAGCTGCATGCTTGAAATCAACATCATTGTATATTTATGTAGCTAGGGCGTATGTCTGAATTGTTCATTACTATGAAAGGCCAATTTTTTCATATTCGTATGCCAGTTAAGTGCTGCTTGATTTTAGAGTTGGGGCAACAGCTTAGGGGTTTTTTAATAAAATTATAGAAGAGGGAATACAGTACAAACAGCCTGGACCCCAGTCATGGAAGTGCATTTACAGTAGGGCCCACAAATATCAGGGGCCCACATGTAACAGAGCCCAGACTTAATTTAGAATTTGTGAAAGTGTGGTGGTTTAGCTATTTATCTGTGACTACTTACTAATTTTGGAAGTATAGTATTTTGATATTTTTATACATAGATTTTTGTGTATGTGTATTATATGGTGTCTCTGCATAAATAGATACATACGTAAAGATGAAGTCCTTATGAAAGCATTCAGGGGGTGTTCAAGTGTTATATTTCTGTCTCTCAAGTATTTTTATAAGTACATTATTTTGTATGGATGGATATGTTTATATATAGCATATGTATGTATGTGTATACATAGAGACTATTCCAAACTCTGCCTTGCCTTTGTGATACAGGGCCTACTCTACAGTATTTATTTAGCCTTGGGTGCTATTATGGAAACACCTCAGACTGCCTTTCTGAATTTCACAGGTGGTTATTTTGTGGTTGGCTAACATAACTTTTTGCGGTAAGGATCAGATATGGCATCAGAATGCTGGATTTTGCCCTAAAAAAAAAAGGGCAGTATCTGTTATGTGATCTTACTGTAAACTTAGTCCTACTGACCCCAGCTGACACTGACAGATTGAAACCATTGGCTTTACATCCCACCACTTCATTCAGACCTAGTTGAAATGAAACATTTCAGTTTTCTTAAATGATTTTCCTTCTTTGTGTTCATTTGCTTATTGTCTTTTCATCTCCGTTGTATCTATGTGACTTCTCTAATAGCTAAAAATCGAGTATTTGTGTTCAAACTTCCAGAAGGTACATTGTGCTTAAATGGGTGAACTTGTTGATGTTTGGGTATAAGTGTGTGCATTGTGTGTATACTGGTTGTGAAGAGAAACTGAGATTGAGCTTTGTTTAAGCTGAAAAGTTTTTCTTTTAATTCATACAGAGAAGAAATTTGCTACCTATCATATTCCTTGCAGTAGAGAGTTGTGTCATCTAGCCTCTAGTGAAACTGTGATCTCTAGTTTCAAGTGAAATGTCATTGTTTGGTAGATTGTAGTAGCATGAGTGGAAGGGGGGGAATATGCTGTTTTACACAGGCTTCATAAAACCGGACAGAGGTTTTGGCTGCAGTCTTTCTGAGCACAGCACCCTTTATTGCTAAGCAGGCAGTTGTGTGTTGTACCAGGGAAAGGTTTTGCTTATTTTTTTTTTAAGTCTGGCTTCATCCTAGGCTTATTTGTGTCTACTTCCATCCCTGACTATCTTTTTTGCCTTATGGTTGAAAACAAGAACTTATTTCCAACATGTCATCCTCTTCATTTTCCTCTCCAAAGTCATTGCTTTCTCTTTTGAGGGCTTAAGTTCTTGCCTTCATGATTGGAACCTTTTCCTGTTCATTCTCTCCTGTTTCACTGTGGTGTTCTTACATCCACTTGACATGCAGCAGTAGAGATTATCTTGCTTGCCTGCTGCTCTGCTTGTGTAAATCCCCACCCGTCTGTGAGTCCCTCTTAAGACTTGTCTCTGTCTTCTGCCTACCTCCATCTCTGTTCTTTCTTACTTGGCATGTATCCCTGCATTCTGCACTCTAGCTGTTTCTCTTGCAGTAAAGCAGTATTAATGTTTTTATCCTCTTTTCTAGTACTGTAGCAACAACCCATTTACAGTGCATGATTCAGTTCCCTCCCTCTTCAAGCCTTTTCTAAGATTTCTGTATGGCAAGCCTATTTTCTTTTGCCACCACAGTTGAATGCTCTTTCATGTACTTTTACATCAATCATTCAGTATTAATCTTAATGTTTTTAAATTTAATTTTTAAAAATTAATTTACATTATAATGGAACAGATTCCTGAACGCTGTTAATATGAGGATCTGGTAGGTCACATGCTGCAAATTTTTATTGTGGGCATCTGCTTTAACGGAGGTAAAACCAAAAAAAAATACCTTCCTGTTGTGGTGTTTTCATGTATTAAATTGCAACAGAAATGCTGTCACGTTAAGTGAAATAACTATGCAGTCATGACCTGGATTTCACTATATCTAGTTTTCTTTGGATATTTCTCCTTCTATATAAAACTTGAATCTAGAGGGAAAATGAAGCTATCTTAACTTTTAAGGGTGAGGAGGGTGGGCAGGGAGTCTCTGAAATTTGGGCTCTAACAATTGGTAACTGTGCTTGCGGGGACTGCAGTACATCTAGGCACATCTCTCATATTTGTATACTTCAGCTTATTTGCATTGTCTGTCCTTTTGGGTTTCATCATGTGTAATAAGTGCAGGGTGTCCCAGAAATGTTCAAACTCACTGTACCCTTGGAGTCATAACAGGATGAAAAAAAATTAAGAGTTGGTATCATTCTTGAGCCATAGTTCTGTCTGTGAACATATGTGCTGTCTAAAGTTTACTTTTCAAAAAAATGAGCTTATATCGACCAGATACAACAACAGCAAAAAATCCAAATGGTCTTGTTTTTTCTACAGCTCTTGTTGAGCCACAAGCTCAACAGGGGCTTAATCTTTTTTGGTGTATAAGATTCATACTCCTAATAAAACCATTATGATAATCCAGCATTATTATGGTACTAATTAGCAAGTATTTTTAGTTCTGAACAGAGGAATGCTGCTGAATTAGTTTATCAAGGAAAAAGAAGGCCTTTTGTACATTTCAGGCTGTAATCAACAAAATAGGCAGTGAAGCATGCTACACCTGATACCATATGCCTCTAGTGTGTGTTAGACACAGTAGGGCTGAAACTGGCACACCCAGAAATGCTGTAAAGAGAGGGGTATAGAGTGTAACAATTATTCTTTAATTAAGTTACTACTTTAGAACACTCTTTCTCCCTTGTCCTCGTCTATGCAAAATAATAGCAGATAATGACATCTTATTCCTGTGCAATATTTCAACAGGCCATCATGATTGCTTTATTATTAAGATTTATTTTATTTTAGATTCTGATTGACAGCAAAATCTTTTTTTCTGTGGTTTTGCTCAAAATAAAAAGATAGTCTATAGCTGAATCATGGTCCTACCTTGGACGGTTTTATAGGGTGCTAATAATCACAGCAAGTGACTGTTACAAAGCCGGAATGTGATACAGTTATATAATATCTTGATGCTTTTAAAATTGAGAAGAGATATATGCTCCAGTGGTGTTCAGTCCTATAGTTATAGTCTTGTAGAAGGTCTTGAAACAGACCAATGCATTGGCTGAGTGTTACTGCAAAGGAATTGTCAATGGGTTTGCCTTCTTGTTAGCAAAGTGGACTCATCTTTATGCTACTTCTGTATTGTTACAGGTCTGTAGTCTAAGTATAGTAAGTTACTGTTCTGTCTCTGAACCCATTTGTGCAGACAAAGCAAAAAAAACAAACCCCAAGTACTCCCACCCTCCAAATAAAAGTTTTGGGGTTTATTTATTTATTGATTGATTATAGTTTAGGGTGTATTTTTGCTTTGTTTTGTTTTGTTTTGCTTGATGTATCTATTTCAAAGATTAAGTGAATGTTTTCGGCATAGTCATCAACTTCCATAAACTGAACAAACCAAAGTTAAAGTAAAATCGTAACATCAGTGTTGAAATTATGAAAAACTATTGAGAGGGAAAAAAAATTCCATTGTAACACTTACTGTTATGTAATTGATGTTGCCAGAAGATTCAGGAAGATGAGTTCTTTGAGTTCAAACTTACCTGTTATTTCAATATGTTTTATAGACAAATGTGTACATCAGTTTTTGAAGATATGTGCTACAAAAACGTGTAAATCTTAGAAGGTGTGGATGGGTTTGAGCACAGGCAATACAGTATATAATAAATAAGCTTCATAAGTACTCACAGGTGGTCAGCTGTGTAGGTTGTTGGTTCTGCAGAAGCAAAATGGAAACGTGTTGTAGACCTCTCAGCCTTATGGTTTTAGTTGAAAAGCTTCTGTGTATTGAGAACAGTTTGGTACTGGACTAAGACTATAATCCTTTGTAGCTTCCCAAGCCCATTAGTTGTGGTTCAGGAACTTACAGTGTCACTGGTGAAGCCTATGGACCTTGTAAGTAGTGCAAGCCTGAGCTTGACAGCAATCTCAGACACTCAGTAGCCAGAAGTAGATAGGCAGAGCAAAGGGGTGGTGCAAGTCCAACCCTCATCCAGCTGGGAAATAGATGATGTGGTGATTCTTGTGCAGGCAGTACTCTGAGATGAGGAAAGTCCATTTTTCATATTGACTTTGTGGTTGTGATATGTCTCATAGCTCTGAAACTCCTGTTGGGCTTTTTGAAAGAAAACTGAGCTCTCTTCTTCCCCACAGCTTTTGGAGTAGAGTCTGTGCTAATGTGGTGTCTTTTCTTCCACTAAGAAAACCAGTGCTACTGTCTGCATCTGCATTTGCATTCCCAAGTAGCAGCTGACTGAAACTGGCAAAACCAGTCACTTTGGATTTGGGTCAAAGTTGGGATAACGCTGGTGATTTCATTCTGCTGCTTAAAGAAGAAGAGCCAACCTGTCAGCAACAAAAGAAACCATGAGACTGCCTGAAGGTGCAGGAAGCAGAGCTACATGGTTTACACTTTAGAATGTGTTTGCAAACACACTTTTAGAAAAACGAACTCTTTAGTCCCTTTCGAGAGGGAATAAATATTTGGGCTTTTCCCAAGCCTTGAAGAAGTTCTCAATGCATATATTGACCTAAACAGTGCTTAGGAAGGGTAGAAGATAGTTAACTCTGAAAACAGGTGACTTGAGAGAAAAAAAAAAATTAATTCAAGGTGTGAGCTGTGGCAATGAGTACTTGGATTAAGAAATTCTTAAAGATGGTTTTCTCTGCTATACTCTTTCTACTCATTGTCTACATTAGTGTTGTCTACTCCCAGTTTGTGCAGATATGTTCTGCTTTGTTGTTCAACTAGTGCTGCAGAAGAAATGTTTGTACCTGGAATTTCCTAGCTTGAGTCCTTGTATGGTTACTCTGCTGCTTCATTGTGCCTTTCTTACGCAGTTCTACAGTGCTGCATGTGCTGAACCTCTGACATCTTACTAAACTAGATCTGGTTCTGAGATGGATGATTTAGCAGCTCTTGCGGATGATTTTTTTTTCTTTGCAGTAACTGCTGTTCATATAGAGGATCAGGGCAACCTTCAGGAAACTGCTACTACAGTGCACCTCAAACTTGACCTGAAGGAATTGCCTGTAGGCTTGATAAGCTGATTAAGTCTTCCTGATGATTTAATTTCTGGTGCTTTTGAGACATCAAACTAGGAAAGGAATTCTTGTTGATTTCCTGTATGTCTTCACCCTGCTTAAATGTTACAAACATCTTTGCTCTGAATTATGATTGTGTGGTAATGCTTTCTGTGAGGTTGATCAAATTCGATAGTGTGAGCCTAAATTTCTCTGCAAACAAATATACACAGTCAAACTGCAATGGTGAACTAAAATGAACCAGTTATTCAGAGTGAGTCAAAATGGAATCAGAAGAGCAGTGAACAAGACAGAAGCAATCTCTGAGAACACGTGCTCTTCTATTATGTGTTTCAGAGCTGCAGATTTCAAAATATTGTCCAAAGGTGAAGCCGGTGTCCAGCTGGCAAGTCTTTGGGAACAAGTTACTGAATTTGCAAAAACCGACTTCTGCCATATCAAACTGATGCCTTAACAGACGCACAAAGTATGCTCGAGTCTGCGTTGCGTGGCTGCGTTTTCTCATTAGGAAGCACTTCTGTTGCAGCACAGATTTCATTGCCTTATATTACAGCACACAGCTGTCATGTTCTGATTTCATTTCAGCAATCTCAAGTGAACAGGGAATGTGTTATCCTTAGATGCCTACTAAAAATAAGGTTCAGATGAAAAGTGCTCTCAGTCCTGGCTTGATATCTGTCTGACATATCAGTGAACTTTTCACTAGTAATTCGGCATAAATATTAAGACCGGTGAATCAGCTTGAGAGACACCAGGGGAATTCTTCCCACATTTGTATAAGACCAGACATAAGACAAATTAATTTTCCTCTACTTTAAAGCAAATGAGGAATTCTAAGGACAGCTATTTTAATAGCACCTATATGCTTGTAAATTTCTTGTTTCTCCTTAAAAATAACAGGTTTAGTGCAGTAGTTGTTTGTTTGCTGGAAAATGCTCAGTGCAGCTATTTAGTCTCTTGTGAACACTGTCAAGAACAAATGTAATTTCTAAAATCAACTATTGCTTTTTTCCATTCCTTTAAAATAAAGTTACTTGTATGTTCCTCAAGGCAAAGATTTTCTTTCTACTCAAGTGTGCATCAGGCCTCAAATCTCATCTTAGTTAAAAGTTATTGTAAGACTGATGTGGGAAAGTGCTAAAAGCTATGCTTATTCTTCATTGATAGGAATGTTTTGCTGAATTGTGACTGTCTCAATTGCAAGCAGTAAATGACATCTCTTGAACTTCAGAAATGTTCTTTTTCTCTTTGTGCATGTCACAGCACATTCCTTATTGCTTAAAAATATGTCTGGAATTTTTGATATATAGAAAATTTAGGAACAAGTTAAAATCTCGATTTCTGATAACAGGTGACTGGGAGAGCCTTAGCCATGTAAGTCCTAGCAGGCATTATATATTGATCTCCAGGGTAAAACTGATACTGTTTTTGACAAAGTCTGATGTCCCTCAAGCATGCATCTTGATGTTATAGGACTGCTGCCTTGAAAATTCCTTGGAGAAATTGTTAGCTTATAACAGTAGCGCATTTGTGATTGCCTTGTTGGAAACATTTTGGAGAGTCATGAAAATAGCATTTGAGAAACAAGGATCGGGAAATTTAATAGCATCCAGCAGTATCACAGTATATGTGCTGTATTTCTTAGATTGTCTGCAAACAACTGACTTCTAAGAAAGTACTTCATTTTGAGGTTATTTAGCAGAATGGTGAGTTGCAGAATGAATGTTGAAGCATAGAGTTCATGTCTTTCGTGTTAACTGGGTATGTATTTATTTTTGATTCTAGGTTGGAGGCAGTAAGCACACAATGAATGAGCACCTCCATGTTGGTAGCCATGGACAAATCCAGGTTCAGCAGCTCTTTGAAGATAATAGTAACAAGAGGACGGTTCTGACAACACAGCCAAATGGACTTACAACACTAGGCAAATCTGGATTGCCAGTGGTTCAGGACAGACAGTCAGAGAGTACTCACAGACGACAAGGAAGCTCCAGCTCTTTAAAATCTACAGATGGAACAGGCAAGGTGAAAGCCTCTGTTATCACACCAGAGCAGGCCATGAAGCAATACATGCAAAAATTAACAGCTTTTGAGCATCATGAGATTTTTAGCTACCCTGAAATATACTTCTTGGGTCCAAATGCAAAGAAACGGCAAGGTGTGATTGGTGGTTCAAACAATTGCGGCTATGATGATGACCAAGGGTCTTACATACAAGTACCCCATGATCATATTGCATACAGGTATGAAGTCCTGAAGGTTATAGGGAAAGGAAGCTTTGGGCAGGTGGTGAAAGCCTACGATCACAAGATGCATCAGCATGTGGCACTAAAAATGGTGAGAAATGAAAAACGTTTCCACCGCCAAGCTGCAGAAGAAATTAAGATCCTGGAACATCTCCGGAAACAAGATAAGGATAACAACATGAATGTTATTCACATGTTGGAAAACTTCACATTCCGCAGCCATATCTGCATGACATTTGAGTTGCTGAGCATGAACCTTTATGAATTAATAAAGAAAAACAAGTTTCAGGGCTTTAGCCTGCCTTTGGTTCGCAAGTTTGCCCACTCAATTTTACAGTGCTTGGATGCTTTGCACAAAAACAGAATCATTCACTGTGACCTTAAACCTGAGAACATTCTGTTGAAGCAACAAGGTAGAAGTGGTATTAAAGTGATTGATTTTGGCTCAAGTTGTTACGACCATCAGCGTGTCTACACTTACATTCAGTCACGGTTTTATCGTGCACCTGAAGTCATCCTTGGTGCTCGTTATGGGATGCCCATAGATATGTGGAGCTTGGGCTGTATCCTAGCAGAGCTTCTGACTGGTTATCCACTTTTACCTGGAGAAGATGAAGGAGACCAGCTGGCTTGTATGATTGAACTATTGGGCATGCCTTCTCCAAAACTCTTAGATGCATCCAAGCGAGCCAAAAACTTTGTGAGCTCTAAGGGTTATCCCCGCTATTGCAGCATCACAACCTTGTCTGATGGCTCTGTAATACTTAATGGTGGACGCTCTCGGAGGGGAAAACTGCGTGGCCCACCAGAGAGCAGAGAATGGGGTAACGCATTAAAGGGATGTGATGATCCCCTCTTCCTTGACTTCTTAAAACAGTGTTTAGAATGGGATCCTGCTATCCGTATGACACCCAGCCAGGCTTTGCGGCATCCCTGGCTAAGGAGACGGTTGCCAAAACCTCCAGCTGGGGAAAAGGCCTCAGCAAAGAGAATTACAGAGAGCACTGGTGCTATAACATCAATTTCCAAGTTACCTCCGACTTCAAGCTCAGCTTCAAAACTGAGGACTAATTTGGCACAGATGACAGATGCCAATGGGAATATTCAGCAAAGAACAGTGTTGCCAAAACTCGTTAGCTGAGTTTGAAAACCCAATGCTGTTAATATGAGAAATACAATGTGGCTGAGCCTTATTTGTATGAAAAATTAGCTCAGATATACATTTTTATTTGCTCAATAAATCTATTCATTTGTATCTTTCAGCACTCATTTTAAATGTAAGAAATGTTGATTTGTTTTTATAAAAACATGGGGACAATGCTTTAAGTTTTTATACTTATTTTTTAAAATGTTTGTCTTCTACAGTACAATTAGCCTTACTGTAACTAGTGTGACACAGTAATAAACATCAGTGGCAGGCCACTGGTTACAAGATGACTGTCATGCATTGCAGCGTGGTATCAAAGGTATTAACCTTTCTCTTCCATGACTCATACTAGTTTTCACCTGGGGTAAATTTGGAAGACCACTTTTTGGATTTTATGGGTTTGGTCTTGGTTCTCTGAACACTTACACCTATGACTGACTGAACTCCAGGGAGAACACTCAAAGAATACAGTTAAGCACTTGTAAACTTGTCATTTGAAGTGGAGCATGTTACATTGCCATTTTCTGTGTGGTAGCCCAGAGAAAGTAGTGGGATCACTAATGATACGATCACCACCTATGGAATGCTTTCTCTATTCAAAAGTAATGAGTTTTGATTAAAACGAACATTTAAATATATTGCAAAAAATAAGAATGCCAGGGCTAAAATGACTGTCTTAATTTGCATGCCATGTGGTACAGTGAGAGGAATGGGCAATCTTGGAAAGCATGAAGATGGCAGTGTGTCTGTTCCTCTGAATTTGAAAGTGACGGATGAGTTGGTAAAGCAAAATGTTCTGGACTTCATTTCAGGTCTATAATGTTGAGCATTCACACTGAGGTTCTCATTTTTTTTTTCTTTCTTCTCTTTTTTTCTAACGTGCAGCTTGGTCTCCCAGAATCATATAGACAGAAATACTTGTTCTGTCAGTTTTATACTGTAACTTCCAGACTGTTATACTACATGTATTTCAAGATTGCTTTTACTTCTGACGGTGTTTGTGTGACTGTGAATTCTCTGGTACATTTACACTTCAGATCAAATCTACATGTAGGGACAAACACAATGTTACAACATTGCTTCCTGTAGAGGAGTACTTCACCTTAGACAGCTTAATGGTAGTGGGAAACATCCTCAGTGGTAGCTTTTCAGTTGAAAGACACCATCCTAGCTAATTTCTAATAAGGGACAATTATCAAAGGAAAGTTAAATGCTTTGAATTTGATTTAATCTTTGGCATCTGTAGCTGAAAATTAACTTTGAAAGAACAGAGATGTGTAGATTTGTTCGTGTATGTGTGTGTACTAATGCTTGGTTTTTCTTTCTTTTAACTGCATTCATGGAAGAAAGATGGTCTTTACTGAGGAATAGTACCTAGACCTAGGAAAGAAGTATTCACACGTTGTAGCATGTTTTCAACAGGAACAGTTTGAAATCTGAGATCAATATTTTAATACGTACGATGGCTGTGGACTACATTGGATGTATAAAACATATGAAAAGGGAATTTTAAACAAAGTAGAACATAATCTAGAAGGGTTTATGGATGTTAAAACAGGACATACTAGAATGGATTGCATTAAATGTCAGTAACTTTGCTTATAAACAACATCTATATGCACATATTTTACTGAGTTACTTGTACAAATTATGAAAAATACTTAAAGCATGGTCCCCTGAGAGGCCAAGAAAGTTTCCGGTTAAGTTCTCCTTCATGTTCATTAATTTACCACTTACAGCTTAGTTTTTGTTTGTTTGTTGATTTGTTTTATTTGTAATTTAATGTAAGACTGGGGGAGGGATATAAGGACAAAATGACAGAATTCTCAGGAAACATATCGCTGACCTTCTTGCCAAAAAGTCAACACCTAAAGAAGCTCCAAAAATAATTTCTGAGTAGAGGATGGTATTTGTTGATTGATAACTGTAAAAATTAGACTGTCAATCAACCATTTTTCTTACTTTTTTAAATAGAAAGATAATTTCCTGCCTCTAGTCAAATTAAATTATTTAGTGTTAAATGTCACAACTTTATACAATGTGTGTAAGTGCAATATGTAAACATGTATGAAATCATGTTAAAAATGAAATATAATAATACAGCTAAGAGAAGTGGATTTTAGCATATGAATACCCAGTAAATTATGGTCAGTAAATTCTGAGTCTGGAAAAGAGATACATTAATTCTCATATAAAATTAACTGACTCTCTTGACTGTGGGAATACAATATTGTGTATTTTTCTACAGTAACAGGGAATCTTTACTTTCTCCACCACCTACTTGGCTTTACCACTCCTTTCTACCTTAACTCTTCCTGCAGAAGTTAGGAAATAGGGATGCTGATGTTGAGTGAAAGAAGAATCACCTTCCTTAATATATTTTAAAGGAGATATTGATACATGTTCCTGCCTTTCATGTCAGCTTAAGGTAAAAATATAATATTCATGGATCATTAATGGGCTACAACCACTAAATTTTCATGTAACCTGTTCTTAATGCCAATAATGCATTTATGATCCACCTTGGTCATAAATGCTACCGGAAACTTAAAGGCCAAAATATATTATGCAGAGCTATTTTTTTAACCCAGATACAGTGGAACTTCCTCTATGCTAAAGGAGCAGCTACATCATGGTTTTTATGTGATGCAGCTGCTTTTTATTGTAGCTTATTTATACCCCTAAAAACAGAGGGGGGAGGACATTGCCTCTTGCTTTGATGTGATTTTATTCTAAGGGCTCTGATAATTAGGCTGATAGAAGTTGGCTTGGAAACAGTGCTTAGTCTCACATGTTACCATTGTCTGGGGATGTCTGAGCTATTTTCAGATTTAGTAATAGCACAGTGTTGTCTTTGGTTGCAGTCTCACTTGGCTCAGTTTCTTGCACCACTGGTTCATTACCACTTAAGTGTGTTGGAACAAGAGAGTGATGCAAGATATGTAGATTAAGGATAGAGGATGGATTGTGCCCTTGGTGTTAACAATGTGCCTTTTGTTACAAATGCCGTGTTGTAGGGCATGCTCTTGGCCTCTTTAACCCTTGGAATACTGGTTAGTAGGGATGAAAACTATTTTTAAGTGCTATACCTGTCTTAAAACATCCTGTAGATGATCCGGGCCTTAATAGAAACAATAAGGCAATCACACTGCTAGGGTGGAGAAGAAACTGTTCTTGTAGTATGTCTCATTAAGGGGTTAAAGATGGCCCTTCCTCATTGGTTGTATTTTAACATTAAATTAATTTTTTTGAAATAAGTTTTTGTTATAGTGACACTAGACAGAAGTCAACTGTATTTGTAAAAATTTACCTCAAACTCTTTAGTTTTATAGTGTGATTTAATCCCAGGGCATTTGGTATGAACCAAAGTGCATTCCTTTTATATGTGCCTGGCTCTTATAAAGGCGGCCAGGGATTTTTACAATTTGGGTGCAAGGCACTTAAGCCACTTTTAACTTGGTGGGTGGTTTGGAGTTATAAATGACTTCATGGGAACGTTGAAAACACTTAAGACATAAGTAGCATCGGGCAATATTAGAATCTTTAGGAAAGGGTGTGCATTATTTAATGCTCTCCATTTGTTAGTATTTTTTTCTCATCAGTAATATTTGGGATAAGTACAAAAAGAACTCTTTTTCCAGTCAGCAAAGATTAGAATATTGCCCAGTATAATGCTATGGTAGCATTTAAATAAAACAACATTTGTGAATTATTGTTTCTAGGGGCTTGTACATCTCTGCTACAAATTGTAATTACTCAGTTCAACTGCTACAACTACGTCTAAGCTTGGGTTTTTATTGGGCAACGACTTAGACACGTGACTGTAATATGCTGCAACTGTGTGTACTGAAAACATGTGAAAAATGATTGAATGTGGACTGTGTATATATTTATGTATAATTTTCTGTGAGATGCTGCTGTTGCCACTTAACATTAAAGATGTTGTAGTGGGTTTTAATCCTAGTGGCCAGTTTTATGATACTGTATGTATTGTACAGCTGATGACAGGAGTTGAGACTGTTCTAGTGAATATTTGTTACATTTTACTGTTGTGGCCAGAGATCATTTCAGAATAAAATTTTATGTCCTACTTTACTTCTCTCCACTGTACTTTCGGTTTTTTTCTGGTCATAAAGAGAGCCCTTGGAGTGCTGACATTTCTTAAATGTGGAAAGGCCTTCTAGCCCGCTGCAGTCAGTGGCAGCAGTGCCTTTGCCCCCCAGCATGCTTACTTGTATCTGTATATAGTAATTACCCATTGCTGGAGGGTGACTTTTCTGGTGCTTTATGTGTCTTGACAGCCTTGAATATTGCCCAAAGGTTGCTTTTGCCCTGAGGTTTCTAAAGTTCTTCTCAGGGCTTAGTAATATGATTTGTATTTTTATTTGCCCTGTGCTCGAGAGCAAACATCTTTGGCAGGAATTTTGCAGGCATGGGTGTTCTAATTTTTTTTACCTGCTTTTGAAAGATTTTAAAATAACAATAGATCTGATTTTATAAGAAAATTTGATTGAGAAAGGTGCAGTGTGTGTTCTTTTTCTTAAAACTGCTTTAAAAAGACACAGATTTCTGCACTGATATTTGTGTCAGACTGAGTTTTCAGATTTTGTCAGACTTTGTAAAATCCCAAGATAGTGAGAACATACTAAACAAAGCTGTTAGGCTAGACTGAGCTAAGTTCTTTTCACAAATACATCCAGAGTAATTTCACTGTCTTGTAAGTGATTAACCACATTCTCTGCTTGGTAATGTCCATGTATGCCCAGAGCAGTTTCACTGGAAAGCTTTCTGATTAAGGTGAACCTAGGCTGAAATCAAGGGATTTTAATTATTCTTTAGTGTTGCCTATTCAGCAGAGTTGGGAGATGCCAGAGCACAAACCTCATCAATATTAAATACAAATAAACACAGTTTACAGCCTCAAAGAGCAGCCAGCCAAAAGTTACAGCTATGTGGCCTATTTCGTAATGACTATGTTGTTCTGAGGACAAAGGCCTTTTTCTTTTTTTTTAGTTAGTTAGCTATTTTAGGGATTTCTTTTCCTTCTAATCTGTCTCTCACCATCTCCTCCAGCCACCTATCCCTCTTGCCATCTCCTGCACACTTCTGTCATACCTGTTTTTTCATTTGGAGAAGGGTTGGGGCCATCTCACCTGATTCCGGTTGACTGGAAGTTGGCTTTTGGCCTGTGCTGTTTACTGAGACTCTCAGTCTGGTGGGGAACGTGTGTTGCCCTCTGCCAGCTCTCTAGTGTCTTAAGAGCTCAGATCTGTGCCTGTAATGTGACCCTTGGTATTCCATCGTGAATGAAAGTCTGTAGTTGCTGTTATCTCCACAGTGCTTCCTTTTGTGAGGAAATTGTGTCTCCCTTTGGGTGTCAACTGTGCATCTCTTGTTTTTATAATGGTGATCAGTATTGTGTTATTCACTTATAGATACTACTACTTTTCTTAAAAATACAGTCTTGTCCCATTTTTTCAAGATCTGCTTATTGAAAGATCCAGCATGAATTTTACTCTTGCTCAAAACTTGAGAAATGAAAAAGGTAGATCCTATGTAATGTATCTGTGTAGGTCTATGGTCATGAGTTTCTATATAAAGGGGGGAAAAAAAGCACCTGTATTACAAATAAGGCTATGTTTCAGGTAAGCATGATTTTTCCTGGGTTCAGTGAAGGTTTAAGAATTTCAGCAGTATCAGGCTGAGATTGGGAAAATCTTAAATGCATCTCAGTATATGAAACCATTGATAGCCTGTTATTTCAGTGGAAAAACATCTTTGTTTGAGAGCCTGTCATTTCAAACTCTATGCTAATAATTAAAGGATAATATTAAAGAATCTTCTGTAGCTAGAACTTTAAAACCATTATTATACATTTCTTTTTTAAATGCAATTTATAGGGCTGTTACACTGCTAGCATAGTCTTGTATTGTATATTTTATTGTTTCTGAGAGGAAGAATATTCGTTGTCTTTTTCTTGAGTGTGTGGTACTAGACATCTCCCAGCCTTCAGATATGCTATAGCAGAGTAAAAGTGTCATTTGTAGAACTGCTTTCTGTTCCTTCGCAGAAATCCTCTGCAGCTCTTGGAGCTGGGGTTTCTCTGTGTCATTTTCCCTATTTGGTTTTGTCTGTTGTTTGTTTACTTGTTCATTTGTTTGTTTTTAAGAAGTGCTTTCCAGCCTCTGGCTGTGGTGAGTCTTGGATCTCTGCCAACTACCGAGCACTTTGGAGTAGGGCATACTGCAAAAACAATGCCTCTTTAGCATTTTCCCCAGCAAGAAACAGAAAGTCTAGCTTAGTATCAAACTCCAAAGACAGGGAATGTGCATTCACCTCCAGGTGCTGGGTCCCAATCTCCACACCAGCCTTAACCTTCTTGTTTAACTTCTGCATGAGGTTCAGCAGAAATGCAGGGTGCTGCAGAATGAAATGGCTTGTGTCCATCAGTTTGAGGGGGGAAAAAGAGACTACAGTAGAAGGTAATGACATCTTTTTTGAGAAAGTTTAGGATATAGATGGAGCTAGGAAGGATTCTGCTGAGAAAATCATGGCTGAGAGCTCTGCATAATACCTGGGATGTGGCAAATATAGTGTTCCTGCCAACAGAGTGGGAAGTGTTTTCCCTGTTTTGTAGGCTGTGTTTTTGTTTTTTTGGTTTAGTTTGGTTATCTGCAAGCTGCACGTGACTGTGAATACTTTACATACCTAAAGATACTGTCTGGAGCAGCTGCAAGCAGTGAGATTATTACTTTCTAACTAACATTGGCACTGGGAAATCCAAAGGTTCTCACTCAGAGACGGTCTGACCCGACAGTGCTCTGTGCATAGCACCCATGAAGTCCATTTAAAACTGTCTAGATGCAAAGCATTGCAATGAAGTGTTAAATCTTGACTGAACATAGTATGTGTGAGAAATGTCCACAAACAGAAAATCAATTGACAATTGTTTTATAAAGACTTTTGAGCAGTTTTCAAATATAGTGCTCTTTAATAAAAATGGTCTGGATAAAGAGATAATAAGATTTTATTTCAGCTTCAATGTGGCAGTAAAAATTCTTTTTTTTCCCCCAAGTGTAGGATCTTGCAGATCCTACAAATATACTTTGCTCAAACCATCTAGGTATAAAGATCTACTCTAATGTCTCCTGAGGGATAAGTAGGACCTAAAATTAAGGAATACACATGTGTATGCAATGTATATATATATGTATGTATGTGTGTACATATACATGATTCTTTGAAAAACAAAACCAAAAACTCTGCAGGCATTCTTTATAGTGCTTTACAAAGAAAAGAGATGTGGCTTTGTTTTCCCTTTGCCTCTTTGAAGGTTCAGTGTAAGTCCAACATTTTTTTATTACACACATGGCAAAGCCATTTCCCACTGTTGTACTCCAGTTTCACTGTCGGGGTGCACAGAGTGAACTTAAGCTTTCTGGCTGGAGGCAGAGGGTGCTTGGTGAGCAGGAGGCAGGTGCCACCCCAAGGACAAGTGGTGCTGTCACATTTTCTGAAGTGGACCTTCAGCAATGAGAGAGGTGTTTTGTAGCTTACCCTTGCTTGGCAACTGAAATTGTTCCTTTGGGATTAAAACCTGAGTCCATGAGCTTAGACTGGATTCATAAACTTGAGCTGAGAAAGAAATCGCGAGGCAGAGTTTGTAAAGTCCATAGCTGGAATTAAAAATGGATTTCTAGGCATCCTAGTACTTGTCACATCCAACTATGACACTTATAAATAGGCTTTAAATTTAAAAGACTTTTCCAAATGTCTGTGCAGAGAGTGCTTTGCCCAGGACAGCCCTGGACTGATGGCCCTGTCTACCCTGGACATAGATGACAGTGCTTTTGGCTACTCTGGGAGCCTGGTGCTCCTCCAGCACTTCTGGCTTCCTCAAGGTACAAAGAATACTTCATGGACAAAACTACCAAGAAACATTGCTAAGGAGAAACTAAACATTTGTGTATCAAGAGGACTGCACACTGCACAGGAGGCTGCACTGCTATTTGCCTGAATGTCAGTCCTGTGAGCTGTTCTGTCCCGCTGAACCTGCTCTTCCACAGATGTCTCCCAGGCCTGCCACCACCCATCTCTCTGCCATGTTAGGGTGGACCATCAGGGGTCATTCCTCCTGAGCTAACCTGTCACTGCCTGCAGCTCTGCCTGCAAAACGCTCGCCTAAGGCAGTGAACAGCTGGTTTGGTGCTTCCAAGATGAAGTTACTGCCATAGGGTACCCAGCAAGGTGCTTCAGCCCACCAGTGGGAGCTGGCCTCAGCTGTACGCCTGTGCAAGGGTGGCACTGGCTCTGCTCCCTGTGGGGTGCTCCTGTCCTTAACAGTGCACATGCGGCAGGGACATTTCCCCATTCCTTTCCTGCATGGCAGAACCAAAGGGTGGTGCTTAGGTAATGTGCACTCATGCTGCAGGAGGAGGAGGGAGATTCTCCCTATCCTGGGACTGGTAGCATTAGGCAGAGCAGCTTAGCACCTGTCAGGGTGGGATGTGAGGAAGCTGTAACACACTGTTCCATTGGCACAGGGAGGAATGTTTCAAATCACAAGCGTTTGCAGATGGCCTGTCTTAATTAGCTTTGACAAGTACCTAAGTTCTTTTAAGTTACACCACAAATGGGATCCTGAAGCTTTCATTTTTTGTCACTTTTAAATAAAGCTTTTTCCTTTCTCCTTGTACAGCATTTCCATGTTTTTTCCATGTAAGGCTCTTGAGAAGAAATGAGATCTTTACGTAGCTTAGGAGCTGTATTTTGATTGACTAAATGATTTACAATTAGGAGGTAGCTTTTGCCAGTGCTCTTTGTATGTTGATTGAGACTTGCCTGCAACAGATCAATGCAGGCAGATCTGACAGCAAAGCATGCTGGTGCCTTCTCACAGCGAATACCTTTTAACCCCAAATTTCCTCATTCCTCTGGTACTGACTCAGACCAATTATCTTTATGGCCAATGACTACAGGAGTTACAAGGTTGCACTCCAACGGCCATTAGTGGTGTTAAAACAACACTCGTGCAGTTATTGATGGTCTGTTGTGTGGGAGTACTGGTGCTGGCAGTCTTGTTAGAGCCTGTGAATGAACTGTGTGTGAAAAGAAGCTGAAGGCAAGTGTGCCTCTACCTTTGAAGGTTGTGAAGCAGTGTTCTTTACCTACCTAGTAGAAGCCACTTGTCCTGCTTGCCACATGAACTCAGGAGATTAAAAATAAAAGTTACCAGTGGAGTACTATTTAATTTTCTTCGTGGATCTCAGCTTTCAGATTTTTACATTTGTATATTTCTTTTCTATCTTCCAACCAAGACAAGCAGAACCTTTCTAGGAGCATAGGGCCTAAAGGACATCCACTATTACAGCAGATATTGTGTCATAAAATGCCTTAATGTACTATTTTTCTACTATAAAAATAGTTAGCTTATTAGCATCTACTCCTTCTGTTGAAAGACTGCTATAAAACACTGTTTCTCTGATGGTTAGAAATGTACTTTTAGCTTAAAATAGTTGATGAATTTTTTTCATGCTATTTGTTCGTGCCAGCATTGTCTTATAGCTTGAATGATTCTTCCACCATGCTGGTATTTGGACATATATTTATAAAGTGTAATCGTATCCCTCTCAGCCTTTCTTTTGCTATGCTAGTGCTATTAAGCTATATTTGTCTCACCAGTAAAACTGACTCCCCATTCCTGTCCTGCTAGGTCTCTGCACCTGTTCCATCTTCAGTTCAGCTTTCTTAGAGCTGTGGTTGGCATCCTGCTTGTAGTTCCACCAGGGTTACGCACAGTATGAAAAGCAGCCCTCCCTGCTTGCTGCAGTACTTCACCCAGTGCTTCCCAGGATTTTTGTCGTTTGTGTCATGCCAGCAACTGTGGGACATTCCTTTGGCTGCTCCCCTGCCTCTCCTTCCTTGTACTGTGTACAGATGATGAGATACAAGTTATTGTTAAATGTCTCTTGGCTGGTATATATCTACTTGGCTTTGTTTGATTAGGCTTCTGCTGCCTTATTGTGAGAAATTAAACCCCATGATTCTCATGAGTATATGTAATTTGAGCAGCTGGAACTTTTAGGAAAACAGTAGAAATTATGTGACTATAAGAAAAAATAATGATATTCAGCATTTATTTTTTAGAGATGCGTTTCAGATATGATGCAGTTGGCTGTAATCAACATTGATGGATCAAGGTGTTGCTGCTACACCAAAAAAAAAAAAAAGTAAAGATGTTTTGACTACTATGCTTCCAAGTCTCATGACTTCAAGTGGTGTTTTTGCCCAAATCCTCACTCCTAGAATTGTTGTTACACAGTTAAATTTTCTGACTTTTACTGAAATAAGAGTTTCTAGTTTCAAAATAATATCTGGAAAGAAGTATTTTGTAAACTTCAATCCAGAGAACAATTACTATGAACTTAAAAGGAATAGATTACAAAAAGAGAGCAAGTTTAAATCCTAGACTAATGAATTTGCAGGGCATGTAGCAATATGGCTAAGGTTTTCAGAGTGTTTAGAGTCCTCAGTGCTATCAAAGCATGTGAAATAGTGTGATTTGAACTAATAAGCCTGTTTTCCTACATATTTAATTGAGAGTTGCTTCATGGAGAGACATCAAACCAGATGTGGTGGGACTTCTTGTGCCATACCTGGCCATCTTGCTCTGAAGTGTCTTACACTGAATGCTCAGGTACCTTGTTCTAAATAATATAAAAAGACACAAAGAAAGAAGATGATAACAGTAAATAAAGCAGCTGTAGAATGCAGGGAATATTTAAAATTGCTGGGGTGAATTTAGTGCCTACAGTGAGGCTGAACTTTGCAGTGCATGCTCTTGTCATGGGTCATAAGGAAGCCACATATGGGCTGGCCTCTGCTGCTGCCAATTTCCACTTTTATGTCACTCATGGAAGGGTTGCAGCTGGTGAGAGGGGTTGGATGTGCCAACTTGTGGACTTCAGTAGGATTCACAAATGAGTTTAAGTCAAGATTTGAAGGCATGTCTTCACAGGTGGTATGATTAGACTGTATTGACCCCTAGTGCTAGCTGTGCTGTACTGTATTGATCCCAAATGTAGGGATTCCTCTAAAAAAAGCAAAGCGCACATTGATGACCAGGGAGGAAGTCTCAGTGTAAGTGTTCACTGCCTATCCTTTTTATCCTGTTTAACAGTATAAACCTGTACAGAAGAATGGAGTTTTCTTGCGAAGAAAGGATTCTGCTTGGTATTGTTTCTGTTCTTTCCTTCAATACAAAGTTTCCTGGACAAGCTATGAGACAAGGGAATGCAATGAATAGTAAGGCAAGAAAATATTATGGATGATTGATTTAAACCGGGGGAAAAAAACATTTTTCAAGCATATATTTATTTTGAAATATTATCAGAAGTGGGAAATTTTAATCTTACAATCTTCTTTTGCTTCTTGCACTTTACAATTTTTTTCTTTCTCTTTCAGCACTTGCTTTTTGTTTTTTCAACAGAAACCTAGAGGGAGGGAGAAAACATATTAAAAGTGAAAGAAGCCAGAGGAAGTGAGTTTAAACATGAAACAGAAATCACTGCAAAAATTTTGTGTAGAGCTTTCATTTTCAGACACACAGAAAATTTGCTGAAAAAAAATTGGTTTAACAAATGAAGCAGAATCACAAAATCGGAGAATATCCTGAGCTGGAAGGGACCCATCAGGATTATCGAGTCCAACTCTTAGCCCTGCACAGGACCATCCCCAAGAGTCACACCATGTGCCTGACAGTATTGTCCAAATGCTTCTTGAACTCTGTCAGGCTTGGTGTTGTGACTACTTCTCTGGCGAGCATGTTCCAGCCTCCAGCCACCCTCTGGGTGAAGAACCTTTTTCTGATATCCAACCTAAACTTCCCTTGACATAACTTCAGGCCATTCCCTCAAGTTCTGTCACTGGTCACCACAGAGAAGAGATCACTGCCTGCCCCTCCTCTTCCCCTCACAAGGAACTTGTAGACTGCAATGAGGTCTCCCCTCAGTCTCCTCCAGGCTGAACAGACCAAATGACCTCAGCTGCTCCTCATACGGCTTCTCAAGGCCCTTCACCTTCTTTGTTGCCCTCCTCTGGTCGCTCTCTAATAGCTTAATATTTCTCTTATCTTGTGGTGCACACAGTGTTCAAGGTGAGGCCACACCAGTGCAGAGCAGAGCGGGACAATCCCCTCCCTTGACCAGCTGGCGATGCTTTGCCTGATGCCCCCAGGACACGGTTCACCCTCCTGGCTGCCAGGGCACTGCTGACTCATATTCAACTTGCCCTTGACCAGGACCCCCAGGTCCCTTTCTGTGGGACTGCTTTCCAGCATCTCATTCCTCAGTCAGGGATGAACATCCAGGGTTGCCCCATCCCAGGTGCAGAATCCTATACTTGCCCTTGTTGGACTTCCTATGGTTGGTGATTGCCCAGTCCTGTAATTTGTCGAGGTCTCTCTGCAGGGCCTCCCTGCCTTCGAGGGAGTCAACAGCTCCTCCCAGTTTTGTGTCATCTGCAAACTTGCTTAGTATCCCTTCCAGTCCTGTGTCCAAGTAATTTATGAACATGTTGAAGAGCACAGGGCCCAAAATGGAGCCTTGTGGAACCCCACTAGTGACAGGTCACCAGTCTGATGTTACACCATTCACTATTACCCTCTGTGATCCACCCATGAGCCAATTGCTCACTCCCCACATGATGTGTTTATCCAGCTGTGTGCTGAGCATTTTGTCCAGAAGGATCCTGGGAGAGACAGTATTGAAAGCTTTACTGAAATCCAAAAAGACCGCATAACTGCCTTCCCTTGATCAGTGAGGTGGGTTACCTTGTCTTAAAAGGAAATCAGGTTGGATAAGCAGGACTCTCCTCTCATGGAACCATGCTGTGAACAATGACTGCATTGTCTTTCAAGTGTTTTTGAATACCTCACAGAAAATCTCCATAACTTTACCAAGCACTGAAGTGAGACTGACAGGCCAGTAGTTTCTGGTATCCTCCTTCTTGCCCTTCCTGAAAACTGGGACAACGTTTGGCAGCTTCCAGTCATCTGGGACCTCTCCAGATTCCCAAAACTGCTCAAAAATCATCAAGAGAGGTTTTGCCATGACATCAGCCAGCTCTTTGAGGATTCTGGGATGAATCCCATCAGGCCCCATAGATCTGTAGGGATCCAGCTGGAACAGCAGATCCCACACAGTTTCAGGGTCAACTGGGAGTTGATCATTCTCACAGTCATGGTCCTCCAGCTCAGGGCACTGTGACCCCCTTGGCCCATTTTCCATGTTGAAGACAGAGGCAAAGAAAGTGTTAAACACCTCTGTCTTGTCTCTGTCCCTGTTTGTGAGATGACCATCCTCATCCTGTAACAGGCCAATGATATTTCTATACTGCCTATTGCCACTAATGTATTTGAAAAAACTCTTTTTATTGTTCCCCACATTTCTGGCCAGCTTTAACTCCAGTTTTTTCTCCCTACTGTGTCAAGCAGCATCTCTGAATTCTTCCCGTGTCATTTGACCTTGCTTCCACTGGGCATACACCTTCCTTTTTTTGCCATCTTTCCAAGAGAAGATCCCTGCTCAGCCAAGCCGGTCTTCTGCCTCACCTGCTTGACTTTGGACGTTTGGGAATTGCCTGCTCCTGTGCCCTTAGGAAGTGATGTTTAAAAAGTGACCAGAACTGATGAACCCCAACACCTGCAAAGACATTTTCTCAGGGGACCTTACTCACTAATTCCCTGAACAGCCTGAAGTCTGCTCTCCTCACGCCCAGAGCTGAGGTTTTGTTGGTACTTTTCTTCCTGTCAACAGAGATTTTAAATTTGATCCCTTTGTGGTCACTGTGGCCAAGAGGGCCACCAATCTCCACTTTGCTCGGGAGATCCCCTCTGTTGGCAAACAACAGATCAAGAAGGGCGTCCTTCCGAGTTGGCTCCCTTAGGACCTGTTCCATAAAGTTTTCATCCGGGTGTTTTAGGAATATTCTGGCCCAGGTTGTACCAGCTGTGTGATGCTCCCAGTTAATTTCTGGCAAGTTGAAGTCCCCCATAAGGACAAGGGCAGTTGACTTGGAAGTGTCTCTTAGTTCCTCAAAGAATAATTCATTGGCATCATCATCCTGTCCAGGAGGTCTATAGCAGACTCCCACAATGACACCCACATTATTTATTTGTCCCTTGATTCTTACCCAGGAGCTCTCAATGGTGCCATTGCCAACTGTGAGCTACATACATCTAACCCTTCTATAACATACAGTGCCACCCCTCCACCTCTTCTGCCTTGCCTATCCCTCCTGAAGGACCTGTAACCATCCAACAGGGCACTCCAGTCACAGGTGTCATCCCACCAGGTTTCACTTATGCCAATGACGTCAAATCTCTGTGACTGGGCCAAAACTCAGAGCTCCTCTTGTTTGTTCCTCATGCTGCCTGCATTGGTGTGCACACATTTTAGGAGTGGTACATTGTAGCCAACAACTCCTGAAGCAGATTGAGGGATCCCACTGGCGCTTGTTTCCTGAAGTTTTGCCACACCATGCCATCCTTCATCACTGGCGGACCTGGTTTTGCCCCTTTCAGATCTACATTTGAATTTTCTGTGCCAAGAGGCTTTATCTGAATAAAACTCCAATCCTTCAAAGATGTTATTGTCAGTTTAGCTTAATACACATTAACAGTTTTTATTGCCAGAGTGGATTAGAAGTCACGTTCAAAGGGCTTCTGTAAAGCTTTTAATTGCTCTAAGATCTCACAATGAGGACCTTAAGCCCAAAGAACCCACTTTGTGTGGTGACAATACGACAATATTATGGTCTGGCTTCAGATGAATGACAGAGGAGATGACAACCAAGGCCCACTGCTGAATAAGTCAATATTCACACCAAAGAGTTTGCTTTATTTTTCAAGGAGGGCTTAGGGAGCACGCAGGTACGTTTGCTTCCTGAAGATGGTGTTTAGATTAAATCAGCTTAGGAGAATACAGTTGTTTCTATTTGACAATGAGATTAACCAGATACAACTATATTCTTGTCCAAGGCTGGATAGATTTTGGTTTTGGCATTATTTGTCCACTTGGTAACAACACCATTTTTTTTTCTCTCTGTTACTACCTGTCATACCAAGGTTGTTAAGAAATAAAATGAATTCAACTTTAGCCTTTAAAATGGGCAAGGGAGCAGGCTTACAAAACAACCTGCTCTAGGAGATGGTGGGTTTGTTGGGTAATGTAAAAAGCTGGGGCAGAGAAGGAACATGGTTTGATTACTGACAGCTGCTGTCCAGCTGATGTAATTCGGTAATAGCCAGTGACAGGCAGAAACTATAGAAGATACAAATGATAATTCTTTGGGGAGTTCCAGACATAAATAATTCATCAAAATGAATTTTATATTAGGGGTCAAAAGAAATTGAAGACAGCCTGAGTGTTAACTCTCTCAGGGAGGAACTGACAGATTGTTTTTGTATGAACTATGCAGGGGGGAAATACAAGGAAATTAAGTGTAAATGGAGAATACGACATTGTTCCTACTACCTGGAACCAAAGTAAGAGAGACATGAGAAATTAAAAAAAGGAAGGGTTATTAAGGAAGTGTCAGTAACTGAAACTGCTGCTGGGTAACAGCAGTATGGTCACAGGTCCATACTGTTGCACAATGTATGTATGATATAGTCACAGCAGAAGAGTGTCTTCTTAGTAATCAGCTCAGTCACTTGCCCAGAGTTAGGAGCTGATAAATCTCCCCAAAATATGTGTCCCTTACTCGAACACGTCTGTCTGTGAGGGAAGGACAGAAATGCTGGTGTGGGACATTGTTCTGACTCCCATGGGTGGCATCTGCAGGGGACTAACCCACCATTCCCTACTGACTGTGACTTGGGATAAGTCACCCTGCATCACCTGGTGCCAATGCTGCAGCTGTATCTCAGAGGTTTGTTTTCCAGGAGGAGGAAAGCCATCAGGCCCCATGCACCTCAGAGTTCCCCAAGGAAAAACAGTAGTGCTTCAACTGAGCAAATTTAATGTCTGTTTTTCTGGGACTGCTTGTAAAAATGTTTCTTGGTGAAGCTCTTTTTGAGCTCGCCTAGCACAAGGTGACTATTTTTCCACATACCAGGCCATAATTCTGCAACTGTTTGTGTTTGGGTTTTATGTTTGCCTTAGTTTCTGAACTCTGACTAGTCAAATAGCTTCATCCAGATGAAAGTTGGTATTTGAATAAATGCTGGTTTAGGAAAAGTTTATAAGTTGTTATAAGCCTGTGAAAATGGCATGTTGCTTATGTACAGTACAAAATTTTCCACCCAGTCATATTTTCAAAAATGGTCTCTAATTTTGGGGGTCCAAATTTAGTTACCTGGAGTCTGACTTTCAGAGGTCTTGCCTGTCCCCAGGTCTGAGCATGTATACTTTACAATCCCCAGAATAGCTTCTCCAGGCTGGTCTGCTTCATTGCAGAGAGCAGCCCTTGTTTTGTGCTATTCTGGATTCATATTTTGTCATTGTCTGAGAACTGCTGTCTCCAACAGATGAAATGTTTTCCACACTGTAAATCTGGGAAACTTTCTTTTCTAGGAACTTTAATATTGCCTTAGATCAAAGGTCTCCTTCCTATCCAGACCCAGGAAAAAAAAAAAAGACTTTCTTTTCCTGTATGATCACATACAGACTGCAAACTATGAGAGTAAAAAGAGAGACACTTGAACTACTTCAATTATTTTAAAGCAAAAAGGGGTGAGAGAAGGATCATCCTGTGTTACAAAAATCCATGAAACTGGCTGGGGCCTCACTGTAAATGATGCCAGCTGAAAAAAGTTCTGTTTGGTGCCCCTTACTCCCGGTTAGCTGAGTAACTTAGAGAAAATCTTCTTTCAGCAAAATGGGGTGGGGAGAATTAGAGAGTAAAACACTTAAAATGTTACATTTTTTGTGTGCTAACCTTGTGAAAGGCAAGGAGTTTGCTGCTTTCTCTCTTTTTCCCCTTGTGTGCTTGCATCTTTTCACAGGGAGGCATTTCTCATTTTCTGATCTGATAAGTTAAAATGTGATGCTTTCTTTTATGTGCAGGGGTTTTGCTGTGATTTAGGGAAAAAGGATGTGCATGTGGTAAGGTACCAATTTCCAAAAATAAATAGCAGGATACCATGTTGAGTTGTGCTGATCACAGAATTAATGCTCTCTCCTATTACTGGATTCATACTGGGCACAGGTAGCAATAAAAGAGGGTGAAAAACCACAAGGGACTCTGTGGGGTTCGTTTCCTCTTTAAGACAAAAA
The DNA here is from genome assembly GCF_009829145.1 of Chiroxiphia lanceolata. Lineage (NCBI taxonomy): Eukaryota > Metazoa > Chordata > Aves > Passeriformes > Pipridae > Chiroxiphia > Chiroxiphia lanceolata. The sequence continues at coordinate 35,288,624 of NC_045641.1, forward strand.
AGCCTACCTCTCCTGTCAGTTATATGCAATTGCCAGAGCCAGATGAGAAGCGATGACATGACATACTGTGGCACATGATAGGAGCAGCCTATGGCTAGAGGCTGGTGTCTGTCCTGGCTGTTTCTACAGCAGAAGCAACTAAGACACCCTTTTTAATCTGAATTTTTCAGGATCACTCCTTTTAATCCACTAGGTAATGTTGGCATCACTTCCATGGTAATACAGAAAATAATAAAGGAGGAAAAGCTGCTGCACCATTTTTCAGAAAGCAAGAGGCGACTGAGCCCTGTATAAGGGATGTCAGCTGGTGCTGAAGAGGAGCATGTTTTTTTGACTAAGCAAGTAGCAGAGTGTGAGAAGCAGAGTGCGTACACAAGGTCACTTGCTGGGAACATACCAGCATGGTCTTCTCACATTTTTTTGTGCAATAAACCCATTGACTGAGAATTTTGCAGATGTACATGTGGACAAAGAATGGAAACTTTCAGCCCTTATACCGTGTGGCAGCACAGTCAGTGCCAGGTTTTACCCCTCTCCTGCAATGCCCGATGGTATCTGTTTCTGTCTGTCCCCATTAATTCACTCTCCCTTCGAAGAACAAGGGATGAGGTTAGAAATCACAGAGCAGCCCTGGGACACAGGGTAGTGGCAGGACCCTGCAGCATTTGAGGCAGGGGTCAAGGTCTCTCCCAGCTGCTCCATTGCCATGAGACTGAACACAGCCAACACTGCTCTCCTGCTCCTCAGCTTGGCCAGCCCTTGGGCTGGTGGGCACTGAACCATTGCTTGTAAATAACTCAAACGAAAACAAGCAGAAATAAGCTAGGAGCATGAGTTAGTTGAGGAAATGGCCTTCCCTCTGCATGAGACCCAGAGTGAGAAATGACAGGCAGAAAGCTGCTCCTGTGGTTGGTGTGAGGCAGGTGTCCTCCAACCAGGACCCCTCACCGCATTTGCAGGGAATCCTGGAGGACATGGGCTATGTCCAATCCACTGTAAAAACCCCAAGTGATTATAATACAAGCATAGGATTCCCAGCAGTGACAGGTTACTGTTGGACCATGGCTCTCGCTAACTGGGCCAGTTCCACTGCAGAATTATAATAGAGAAAACAAGGATTTTTCTCATTTTCCCTCTCCATACTTGGATACTTTCTCCTTTACTTGTAGGGGGAAAATATAGTGCTGCTTTTCCTTTTCAGAGCCAGACGTATGGATATGTACTGGTACTCCCTAAGCTGCAGCATAGGATTAATCTTGTGTTTTTGTATGTCTCCCTTGCTCTCAGCTGTCTGACTTTCAGTGTCAATGCAGAGATGGCAGCAGGTCCCACTGTCCTCACCAAAGCTACTATAGCATTCCCCACACAAAATACCTTTGAAGTGAGACACTTCAGTCTGAGTCCCAGTACAAGAGTGTCACAAACCTGACACTCCCGACAAATAAATCCCTCACGGCACTCTGCTCTTGCTGCTAGGGTAGTAAAACAAAGGGATGGCACAAATCCTTTTTCTCTGAGGAGTTTAAACAAGCTGTTCACTTGCTGATGATATTTGGACATTACTGGAGGGCAATTTTTGCTCATCTGATTCTCCAGAGTGAGATATTTATTCAATAAGTTGGTGCTAAATAGGAGCTTTCATTTTGCTTTTTCTGCACTGAGACCACAACAGCCACTGTACAGTGTTAAGTGCTTCAATCATTTTTATGGGTGTGGCTTTTCTCCGCACATTTGTCAAGCCTTTTAAAAATTAATTTCCATTATTTCCTCTGAAAAATGGGATTAACCTGTAGCAAATTTTTATAGCTAGAATTCGATCCAAGAACGGGATGCCTGCTTATTTAGATATGAATGCAATGGCAACGTGACAGGCTGATATGTATAATGATGCAATTGCATGAATTGCTCTCCAGAAAGCTCGTATAACCTTGTACTCTTTGTATCAATCCTGGGGGTGACAACTTCTATCTGAAGAAGGCAGCACTTTGAGATATTGAAGTGTAATTTATGGATTCATTTACTAGGGTTCCAGAATTGATTTCCTTAAATGTTATGGAACATAGCTGATGCAAATCCCCTGTGATTTGGAACAATGTAGTAAAATATCATCAGTTCCTAGTTCCTTTTGTAATCATTTAATGAAGACAGAATGTCCTTTGTTAAATGGGCCCTTTCATCCTGTGGGTGAAGTAGGTGCAATTATAATTAAACTTTTGTTTAGAATTTGAACTAAATTAAAATCATATAAATAACAGAATCTTCAGGATTGCTATTCCTAATTAATAAGAGCAACTGCTCTTGCTGGAAAAGGCTTTTGATGATGCATTAATAACTCTGAATTCCTATTGCATATTTATCTAAGGCAATACATTATATTTCAAATGTTTAACTGAAGACTCCCGTAAGGAAGGCTCTAATAAAGTACTCTAATAGATATTGAATAGTTTTAACTGTACCGCAGAGTCTCTCAGTGCCTCTTGCTGCTCCTGAAGGCTGATACAATAAAAACCACATTGCAATGTGGTGCGACATCTTATATGAAACTGTGTTCTTGGAGTGCCTTGGGGAACCTGTGTTCTTGGAGTGCCATGCAGAGTGCTAGCACACTGGCTTGGGTGACTTGCATACATACATACATGGATACACACACAGAAAAACACACCCACCCACCCACAGTAGGATAATTTCATTACATTTTTCTTCCTCCCAAGGGCTGGTTTGATATGTACTTCAGAGACTTTGTATGTCATTCTGCAGAGTAGTCAATGCCTAGGGTTTAGGGTTCAGGTTGTGTTTCAGGGTAATACAAACATTACTCCTGTGTCTTATACTGAACTGTTAGTAAGTATTTATCTGTTAAATCACAATCCTCCACAGATATCATGCTCAGCATGTGCTTGTTTTCAATGTGGAAAGAAACTGCTTCATGAGAAACTATAACTGTGTAACATCCAATTACTCTTACCTACTTCTTCATCTCTGTAGTACTGTGACCAGCTTTGGAGTCCATGGTGTTCACTGCCCCAGGCTGACAAACAGCATGGAAGTTTGGAGAGGCTCCACTTGATCCACTTGCAACTCTCCAAGCCCAAGCATTTACCTTTAGCTTCCCCGAATCCCTCCAAACCCAACTGGGTGTCCTGGTTGCAGGTCACTCCAAGTGACTTTGGCTTCCCTAATGTAAACATAAGATGCAAAACAACAGCAGAAGTTGTGAAAATAGTCATCATTAGGACATAGCAGTAAGAAGTGAATATAATCCTTTCTTAGGAGAGCATAAGAAAATGGAAAGCAAAATTAGGGAAGTGTTAACCACTTTTTAAACATTGATGGTAAGGCTAGTACAAAAAAAAAATTGTATGGAATGTAACTCCCTGCTGGCAAGAAGCAATTTGGGACACCTTTCTATCATTCTGATATCTAATTGCTCATGACTATCATAGGTAAAACGCAGCACAATTATTCCCTTGAATGTTGTACAGTCTATGTGACTACACTTTTGCAATCTGCCTTGATTTTTTTGCATCAGAAATATTAGACAGTCAGCACCAATAAAACAATAACACTCTTGGATTTACTGAAATGTATAGAAGTATAGAATTTTCATCCCAGAATATATCTGACAAAGTTGTTTTTCACCAAGCTTAGACCTTCTTATAGGTAGACCAGTACAACATGAATCCAGTGAGACTGTTGCACAGAACACCTTTTGGGTTTTATACTCCTTAATTGCAGAAGAAAAAAATTCTCTAACTCTTTGAGCACTGCAATAATTTCAACAACCTAGCTGAATCTTTTGAGGGTGTTGAGTGCAATAAAACACTGTTGTGGTTTGCTTTTAACTGCTCAGATCAGGGTCCCAGTCAGCTTTCTGGCACAGATCTGCTGGAATGGATTTCATCATCTAGAGGCTGTTCATGCTGTGTTTTGTAATCAAGGCATTTAGTAACTATAATTCTGTGAGTCCTGTATATCATTTTACACACTTTGTTATAATAGTGGCATTGCTGGTGCTTAACTTTGGAGGTGGGAAATTTTGGCCACAAGGAGAGGAGAAAAATGGGCAGCGGGCATAAAAAAATCCCTTTGATCAAAACCAAGTAGCATTTTGCTATGCTTTTTGCACCAATGTTCCTCCATGATTATAAATTGTCATTTTCATATGCAGAGGTTTGAGTCAATTATATTTTTTTAAAAAACTAAAATGAATTCTAACCCTCCTTTCAAATTCACTAACTGTATACAACACGGGCTTTGTACTGAAGGTGCAGGATGTCTCTGCTGCTTACCCTTTGCAAACAACAAGAGAAGTCATATCAAGATGTACATGGGCTTTTAAAACAATCTTACTATGTTTCCCTCTCATATTGAACATTCCAAACCCCCCCCCCCCAATCTCCCTTTATTGTGGAAAATGGCAAAAATCAGCACCTGTTTCATATTCCCTTAGCTTTTCTCCAAACTAAATAATTCACAAGGCTGATTTCCCAGATGTGTTGGGTAACCACATTTTGGCAGAATTTGTGCTTGGTCAAATTTTGTGACAAGCAGGCACCTCAGAGTGGGAGTGGGAGGTGTACTCCCTGGTTTGGTGACTTGTTAAATCTCCTCTCACGTGGAGTCTCATTTCAGCATCCTAAACATGGTAGCTGATGTAATTTCTTCCTTTTGGGACCCTCTTCTTCTATTCTCTTTTTTAATGAGAGGCAGTGACTTACATGGTGAATACAACATTGAAGGCACTATCCCATCAGCATCCAGACTCTGTAATAGCATACTTTTAAAAATTATAATTCTTGTTTCTCCCACATAGCATAACTTGTATTTGTTTTACTGCAGTTGCATGATGATTTTTATTCATCCGTTCCCAGTGCACTCAAATCTTAGCTATGAAATACTAAAAGCAGTACAAAACCAAGCTGGTTTGGGGGAGAATAGTGCAAAAGCTTCAGCACAGCTGTGAACTTCACATTTCTGCTGCTCTTATGGTATCCTGCATTTACTTATTCACAGAATAGTACCCTTCCCCTGTCTCTGTAGAAACGTGGAGCACAGTTGTGCACTCCATCTGCCCTGGCCTCTGATAAGAAGAAGGGGAGGAAGCTGCCACTCTACTCGGATGTTCTTGTCACATAGCTGCCTTTGAACTGGATGAGGGTTCTCCAGTGCTGTGTCTATTAAGAGGAACTTTCCTGCAGGAGAGTCCTAGTATCCCCAAGCTGTGTATTTCAAACCTGGGTAATTTTATCATGAACCTTCAAGAAATTATAGAAGAATTACAGAATCACAGAATAATTTCGGTTGGATGGACCTCGGGAGATCGCCTGAACCAATTTCCTGCTCAGAGCTGGGTTAACTTAAATCACAAGGCTGTGTTTGGTTGAGCTTTGAGTATCTTCAAGTATGGAGACTCCACAGCCTCTCTGAACACCTGGTCTAGTGTATGTTCATCCTAGTGGTGAATTTTTTTTTCCTAATGTCTAGTTGGAATTTCTTTTGTTGCAACTCATGTCCACTGTCTGGATAAACTTGCTGGACCTTCATGCAATGTGACACTAGGCTCCATTTGCTGCATCTGTACTGGTGAAATTGGAAGTTCTTAAACTGTAGGGCTACTCGGACTATTGGAAATCAGCTGCTAGTCTCAGTCCAATAATGGCACCTATGTCACAGAGCTGCCAAGATCATTTGAACAGCTTGTCAACCTTTCTAGCAGACTGGATGAAGAAGATAAAGGCTGAAAGGACGGATAAAACCATCCCCTTTGTGCCCAGTGATGTTTTTCCAGACAGGCTTAAAAGATACTTGCCAGCAGCCACTACCGCTTTGGTAATGTCTGCCCTGAGTTTCATCTCTTGCTAAGGAGAGGGGCCTTTTGCCAGGGCAGTCATTGCAGCACTTGTTGTGAACACCAGAGGCTGACTCTCTGCACTCACCAAGCTCCAATAACTGCTGCCAAACTGCTGCTCTGTGACATGGCCTGTTCTCCCAGCCCATCTGTCTCTTCTATCAGGCCCAATGCTGGCCCTAAACTAGCACGACGTTGGCCATACACTCCCCATCCCAACACACACCTCTATGCAGGGAAGGGAACAGAACACTTGAAGTACTGGTGTGAAACCCATCTAGCATCAGCCCACCTTCTGAGAATCATGGGGATTCTCGTTTGCTCTTCTGAGGAGTGCCTGGAAGAATACACCATCAGATCTTGGCCCATTTTAACTATTGCACACAATTTATCTTGCAGATCACTGTAAGGTGGACCTGCCTTCTTGGCCCAGACTTTATCTCAGTATTTTCACCTTAACCATTTGGACACATGGGGTCCCTAGTCCCCCGCGACAGCTATTGGTGCAGTCTGAAGTTCAGCTGTATTTAGCTCTAGACATAATTTATTTTTATTTTACTATGAGAAGTTGGTTCGCGTTTCTTTGGCTTTTAACTTCCTAGTTCTTGTCTTGATGATAAGAGATCCTGTAGTGATATAAAGCAGGAAACACCCTCATTATGGTAGCATAGCATTATGAAATAAATAAATACAAAAAAAATGTAAGAAATATTCAAGGGATATGAGAAAATAGTATGCCAAGAGGCACTGCAGTACACTAGGCACATGGGAACATCATAGCTGAGTAAATGTTCAGTGCCTGTACAGAAAAATGTATATCCAGCAGAGATAACCTTCTTATCCAGAATAAATTGAGAGTGACTAGAGAGATTTTCATCTGCTCATCTATAAGGCTTTCACCCCTAAGGCCTGATCCTGGGCAGATGCTTAGGGCAACCTCTGACAGCTTTTTGACAGGCTTTTTTGTATTGAAGGTGCAGGATGTCTCTCTGCTGCTTGCCCTTCTGCAAACAGAAGCGTGTCCCATCTTTCCCAAAATGGTTGATACCAGCATGAAAGGTGGCCTTTCTAGGTTGCCTGGAGATAGTCTCCCATCTCTGGATCCTTTTAAAAACCTCTCTGGCAGATATTGTTGGGGTCTAATACCCTTTGATTTGTGTTCACTGCTGAGGACTGAGACAGAGACAGAAATTGTCCTTGATTTCATACATCACTTTGTTCACAGACCTGTCTTTGAAGACCTGAGAGAGACTCTGCTGCTGCCTTGTCAACCTTCAATCCTCAAAAATGATCAGAGCAATTTTTTTTTTTAGTAAGTAATTCCCTACCTTTTCAGGGGTAGGGAATTTTCTCCTCTTTGTGTAATGTTTTCTGAAAACAGAGAGGAAATAATTGGATACAGGCTTTCTCAAGTCTGCTTTTGTAGGTTTTGGTTTTTTTCAAATCCTTTCTCTGACAGGTATGTGGCAAATCTATCTTGGTAGCTGCCAGAGCAGTCTTTCAATTCTTTACTATAGCTAATGCTTTCCCATCTCTTCCCTTTCCCACCCTCTGTACTTAAAGTCCCAGGGCTGAGTCTAAAACTTAACCAAGTCTGAAACAGAGACCAAAACCTATATGCTGACCATCAGCGGGAATGGACAGTTCTCTGGGCAAAAGGGCATGAGAAAGTCCAGGGTCTCTTTTCACTGAAATGCTTCTTGTGTTAGGGAAGGGAACAAAAACATGATGGTTGCCCATATCTTGGCTGAGATTTTTAGCTAAGCCCTCTTGCATGCCTCTGAAACACTGAAGAGCATTCTGGACATCTTGCCCATGCTGCCAGACCTTGGCTCCTACATAACTGGTCTGACTTCCAACATACTTGGAACACACTCTAACTTCAAGAGTGTTGGTAGGTTGAAAATCCAGCTGCACTTCTGAAGCTTAAACACAGGCTCAGGAATCCAACTTAAGCTTTGATTTTTTTTTTTTTTGAAAGGTATGCCTTCAGTCAACAAAGCAATACAGGACTTGGCCTGGCTTTCCTTCAAAAGCCAGAAGTGCATTATTCAACTCATGTAGTCTCTGCTCTGATGTGAGCCTGCCTTCCAAAGGCTATGGCTTTCTCAGATAAATGGAGCCTTATCTAATTAGTTATTTATATATCAACAGTCCTCACAGAGTACTGAGCACTGCAAAATTATATCATAGGTATAAGGAGGAAATTAAGCTTCATGCTTTGAAATGGAAGAAGGCATTGACAATTCTGGCAATAACTTTCACTATGTCCCTTCACATAGGCTCTCTTTGTGATCTTGTTTGACCCCTAGGCTGAGCTCTGGAAAATAAGTGCAAAAGCCCCAACTCTGCATTTTTTTCAGAACCTGTTACCTTCCAGCTACTCATTGGACCCCGTCATAATAGAGGTGCAGCCTAACTAAGCCAAACAGCCTCATCTCAGTTTGGAGCAGTGCCTCCCTGGGAAGGAGCCAGGGAGATATGGATTGCAACCCTTTCACAGTGATGGTGATCTGCCTGATACAGTCCAGATAGCTGTTTGCTGCAGATTTGATTGAGTTCACTGAAGACCTCCACAAGCTACTCATTTTAGATGACAGTCGAAAGGGCAAAGGCCCTCTGTCCTGTTTGCAATCATTTCCCCCCTTTCTTTAAAGGTCAAAATTAAATGGATATTTCTTTACCACTTTACAGACAAATGTTTTGATAAGTGACTGCTCAGTGGCCATGGGGATGAATGCAGAATGTGGTAAATATCCTGATAGACAGATGAGATTTTTAAAATATAGGATTTTGTTTGTAATATAGAAAAGAGGGTGAATTTTCTGATTGTTAGATTTGGCAGAGGTGGATCTCTTCAAGTTATTACCTTCTGTGCTGAATGAGTACTGACATTAGACAGTCAAACTGTATAACACATGGAGATTATTAGTAAATAGATATGCTTGCAGCTCTCCAGCCCTCGAAATCTGCAGTGAAACTGTTCCCTCTGTCTAAAGGAGGCTCCAGCTGCTGCACTGACAGCATAAGCCAGAGGTGAGGTCAAAGTATCACTTAGAGCCAGCGTGTTCCCTGCAACAACAGAGACTTCTCCAGGGACATAACAGCCTTTTTTCCCTGAAAAGGTTCCTTAAACCGTATCCAGAAAAAAAATATCACAGTCCTTGCTCTCAAATGAGTGTATGTTCCCTCTGTATTTCCATAGAGATCTGCTTACCACTGGACAGTAGTGAGGAAGGAAGAGGCTGAACGTTTGTTAGAGCCACCCAGCAATGTTGTAGGAGAGCTAAAAGCTTTTCATAAATATGTCAGCAAGCCTCTGCCAAAACACAGCCAGAAAGCTGGCAGCCTTTCTGCCAGGCTGCCTCAGCTCTCCTAGGATCCTGTGTTTTGAAAGAAAGAGGAACTCAAATTGAATTTCAAAAAATAGTAAAATTGATAAACCATTTTTATAAATCAAATGAAACACCTCACTGTATACACTAGTTGGGTAGTGCTGACACAAACCAACCTGGGACATGCTGATGCCGAGGTGTCCATAGAGCTTGCTCAAACTGGTAGCATGTGCATCCTTAGCAGACCCTGAGATGAAAGCCTTTGCCCTGCCTTTCCCTTCTTAGCTTTCTAGAGGGTGATAAAGAGGGAAGTTCAACACTCGGAGCTTACCTTCCCCGGTTCTTTCACTTACTGGAAGACTTCTGCTATTTGAGACTTCTATTTGAAAATGCCTGCCTACATTCAGTGTTGTGTATTGGTGGGTCACTTCAATCAGCTTCTGCACTAAACCAAATTTAGTGCATTCTGCAATAATATTACAGTTGACTGTACCCTGCCATTCCTCATCTTTATAACAACAATAAAACCTTAAAATTAAAGCAATTTCATTTTGGATAAAAAAATGCAATAAGCTCTTCAGCGAGCTTCTAAAAGGGCACAGTTGTTCTAAATAAATATTAAAATCGATGCATGATATTGGTGAATTCTGATGAGAAATCTTTATTAAAAACTGGTCTTAATTTTTAATAGGAGAACCTGCAAGTCTAAATGTCAAGGGTCTTCATGAGTATATACAGGAGCATATACACATATGTCATTAGCACATGGCAGCATTTGTTGTGATTCCAAATTCTGAAGTTTTTCACACAGTCCAGTGAAAGGAAATATAAATTCTTAATATGATTTAGATCAAGGTAGTAAGATGATTGTAAAAGGCAAGGGGAATTTTTTTTTATAAGTCTCATTACTAGAAATGTATTGCTAGTAATATTTTCACTTAATGGTACTTACCTAAGCCAGTCATGTCAGATGTCCTGTGCAGTCTTATGCATAGAAAGTCATAGTCTGAGTCTTCAAGTATATGCAATGTGCAAAACAAAAGGCATCAGGAAGAGGGGCAGTGTGAACCCTTTTTTCCTCTCATGGGAGTGGAAGCACCATCTCGCTGCATGATCATCCTTCCTCAGATTGTTTATTCTGGATCGTTTCTGGGGAATGTAAGCTTTGAGGTGGGTGGGTGAAAGTTGCTTCCATGAATAATGAAAAAGATTTTTCTAGTAGTAAGGGTAGAAATGGGAGAAGGCAAACATGGGTTTGTGGAAGAGGAGATTCAGGTGACTGAGGATGCTGCTGGGATTCAGGTGACTGAGGATGCTGCTGGGATGGAGTGACAATAACCTTCTTTAAATATGATGACAAGACAGGAATTGTATCCCAAAAAGTTTTGAAAGGTAGGACAGAAAGCTGGTGTTTGATGTGGTAGAAGGTGAAATGAAGTTAAAGCTCAGTGGAATGGGTTCTAAACTATTCAAATGCTGTATGTTTAAGAATATAACAAAACCTCAAAGCTTTTCTTTCTAAGTAGCATTTATTTATATTCACATACCTCTCAGTGAGGTTACCATGCACAGTGAGGTTACCATCCCTCAGCCTCTCTACCAGGTTGCAAGCAATGAATTTCTGCTTTTCACAGTAGCTCCCATGCATTTCATGCAGGTCCCTCTGCCAGGCTGTGCTGCGCATGCTGGTGGCACTCCAGGGATGAGCTGGCTGTTCAGTGTGGCTTGACAAGCTTCAAAAATGTTGTATCTCCTTGCCCTTCTATGATTCATTATATCAGGACTGTGTTATGCTCAGGTTATATTTTATTATTTCATTGTCCATTTCTATTCAACAACCTCAGATACTTCCTATTGAAACTGCTCCTTGTCTTTTGCATATCTTCACTCAGAACAGTGTTTAAAGTACAGATTTGGTTATCTTCCTTTTTTGACACCCCTTCTGCTCCTGCTATAGTGTAACTTGTGACACAGTTTACATTATATAATGAGGATTATCATTTGGGTGATTAAATCAATATGTTTAAATACCCTGTTTGAGGTTGTTGCCATTGGAACAGACATTTTCACAATGGATCCTGCAAATTTGCCTAGTCCTCCTTGGTTTCTGATCTTCTCAGCCTGTGGATTATGTGTTCAGAACTTGCATTTTGTTGCAGGCAAAATAAGGACATCATTCCATCTCTCACAGTCTTTAGAGAACTTACCCAGAAATAAGAAATGCTGTTGAAAAAGCTTTGACTTGAAGAAGCTGAGTTTATGGCATGGAATGATCAGCCCAAAAGCTAGGGCACATAGTGTGCAGTACACACTATTGCCTGCTCCATGTCTTAAATTACAGAGTGGAAATCAGTCTTGGAATCAGGCCCTGATTATGCTATTTGCTATTGTTACATGCTGAAGGAGAAAAGCATCTGCAGCTTCTTTTTAAACACTTGTTCATTAAGCAAGTCTTCCTGACAAGAATATAAGTGAAGGACTGCTTGTATCCTGGCAAGAGAAAACTGGACTGGGAGATGTATCTAAGGTTTGTGCAAGGTGTGGAATCCTCCTGGAGATGGGATGGGGGATTATAGCTCCATTGACAGCCCCCTGAGGAAGGGGCTGTCCTCTACCCTCCAACAATTCAGAGAAGCCTTCATCTGCTTTGCAGTTCTTCTTCTGCAGAGGGTTATTGCAGCAGAGTGGTGAATGCTGAACCCATCAGCACTTGTCTTCTGCAGCCTTTGGCTACCTTGCTTCCTCATTAAGGAACCTTTTCATTGTGATTTTCTTTCTCTACTTCTGCCTCCCAGGACAGCCCTTTGACTTGTAGTAGCAATTTACTAGATCTCAGGGGCTTGTGGCAGTTTGAGCCACATTAGAAATCTAAAATCCAATTTCCAGGCTTCCCCCCAACCCCTTTCCACAGTTTTTCCCAACACCGGAGAGAAACTTTCAGGCCAGAGGCTTCTACAGGGGAAGGGGGAAGTATATACATTTATTTACACCAATAAATACTATACAAACTAAAGGCAACTATATATATATTTCATTTCTATCAGTCCTTTTAAGCCCCTCTCTTTAACTTCAGTCCAGGAAGAGCCATTCAAGGCTGCTGGGTAACACAGTCGCTCTCTCGTGGGAGTGTTCTGGGCCCCTGAACACTCCCTAACCAACCTTCAGCTGTTTGCTGCAGTCTTTCTCCTCACGAAGTCCAAGAAAGTAGCTTTGAGTCCTTTCTCCTCAGTCCCATGTGTCATTTCTGCTGTATGATCTCTCTCTCTCAGTCTCATACTTCAGTTCTCTGTAGGCTGCTGTAGTGTAGCTTATCAACATATGCGTCCTGGAATGTTGATTCCTCCTCTGGGTTTTCGGCTGTCCTGCGTTTAAATCACGGTAGAGATGTCCTCCGGGCCTCTCTCTCTTCGGTCCATCTCCAGTTTCACCTGGGATTCCTTTCCCTGGCTCCGAGCTGTTTTAGCCCGTCCACTTTGGCTCTGCTTCAATGCTGAGCCTTAAAATCCACCCTCCACCAGCCTAAATGCAGTGGGGGGGAAAAAGCCCCCTAGCCTTGGCCACGGGCAGCTCAGTCCAATTATACACTGTCCCAAGTGTCCTGCAGCTGCAGGGGGGGGCAAAGAGGGCCTGGCCTCCTCCCTCTTATCTCAGGTGCTGTGAATCTCTTCCTTCACAGCACACACTCACTTCAATGCTGTCTCTAACCCTGGCTTAGGCAGGGCTGTGGGCTGCAGAGCTCTCCTTCCCCCCCCCCGGAGGGGTGGAAGAAGGAGCCCAGCCACCCCCTGGCCTTCTCCACCTACACACAGCAGACACCAACAGCAAAACTGCCAACAGCTTCTGGTGCTGTGTATATATGATTTTTAGCAGAAGCGAACAAGATGAGTGGTGATTGGCTCTCCAGGGAATACTGCCCTGGCACCCAGTCACCTCTGAGCCCCTGACTCCCAGGGGGTCCAATCTCAAACTATGACAGGCTACTTAGTTGAAATAGCAAAGTTGATGCTTTCTTCTTTGTACTTTCTACATCCCCTTTCCCAGTGGTAGCCCAGGAACCTGGCAAGGAAGAATGAACCATACACTTCAACAGCTTCAATCTGCACTTTTTTTTCTGGGTAAGGATGTTGTGAGCTCTTCTCTTCAGTGTGTGACAATCTTCCTGTTTGCAATTGAGCCTCTCCTTGGACCATTACTAATTGTTTGGGATTTCATTTTAAAAAAATAATGGAATAATGGCAAGCTAGAACATCCAAATAACTTCTAAATTAGTGTGATTGGTGCCAAGTATATCAGCGCTAAGCCAAAAATCCAAAGCTTGGACAACAGATCATTCAGCTAGTTGATGTATATTCATTAATTATTATGGGATTAGGGAGGGAACAATGCACAAATGGAAGGGAATTCTTTTCTTCAGTTTATGTATACAAATATTAAAATGGGGCTGGTTTTGTTTAGTTGTTAAATTCCAGAGCTGGTTTTTTTTCAAAAACATATTCTTAGTCCCAGCAAACAGTTGGAGAAACAATAGCTAATTTAATTTGTCATCTTTTGCATACACAGCTGTGGATGGGAAGGAAAACTCTGTTTTTTCATCAAAGGCCTTCACAATTCAGTCTCACTAGCTTTAAGCCATTTTAAGAAGCATGCTTGGTTACTAATCTTTGTGTGAGGCAATTCAAAGCTCCTCGAAAGCTGGAAATGTTGAGTTCACAATTCAAAGTCTGTTCCAACCTGGGGGCTGGCTCCTTGTGTGTTGTCCTCTCCGTTGCTTAGCACTGCCTGTCTTTCACAACATTTAATTGCAGGCTTGCAAGACCATGCAGAGAGCAGGCTACGAATAGCAACTTTCAGGGGAAGAGTCAGCCTCAAGGGGTTTCCTCTACTTTCTCACAACCATCACTGAACAGTGACACAAACTTTTTATTTAGTGGTTGTCCATCTCCTGTGATCTCTGAAATAAAGCCACCCAATTAAATGCCTTTCTGAGTGTTATTTTACTACTATTCTTGGATTAAGGGATAAAGGGACAATAAAGGAACACTGTGTGATTTGTCAATCATTAAAAGGGTGACTGGTATCTCATCTTGCATTTGTACTCTTAACTTGAAGTTTGCCATAAATCATCAAATCTATGAACTCAGAGAAGTGCAGGTATTAGTGTATAATCCAGCCACCAACTTATACCAGTGCATGCACAGAAGTGCTAGTGGCTTGTTCTCTATTCTTTCATGATGTTTCTGTTCAGGAAAGTGTGAGAGGAGGAAATGGGAGTGATTCCTATTTCTGCGGCCCTTCTTTGGGGGGTGTTGCAGGAGGAAACCCCTCCATGGGTTTCCATGGCAGGGGGACTGGAATTAAATAGTCTTTATGGAGCCTTCCAACTCAAGATATTCTATGAAGCAATGATTCTATGAGACGTCATGTTTCCAAACCTCTCCCAATCCTGTCAGTTGTGAGTACAGTGCTCTTCAGAGAGGCACCAGAGAGAACAAAGGGAAGAGGGAAAATTGGTTTGTGAAAGGGGCATTACCCATTTCTGATACAGAGCATCCAAAGGACAGCAGAGATAGGAGAAAGAAAACAGGGGTGTATGTGGGACGTGATGTGTGGTCTCCAAATGTACCAGCCCCTAACAGAGTGGTGTTCAAATTGTCCTATAACAATATTCAAAAATGGGATTGTTCCCCTAGAGCTTTATACCCTTGTTGTGGTTTTTACTACTTAAAGTAGTTTAAAGTGCTGGTGTGTCTGTGTCTTCAATACATGCTGCTGTACCTGAAGTCTTGTGTCCCAAAACATCGTTGAAAGGGCAACCCTGCAAAAGATGAGAAGAAAGGGTTATATCCATGCATTACTTTAGGCAAACCAAGTTTCCAAGAAGTTAAGGGCTGGTCCAGGACAACACTCAATCCGATATAGAGTGCAAAGAAAGAAGCAATGGTTTCAAAGCCCTGTGTCCACGTGTTTGCTTTACTGGTGCCTAAGCAACTTCTAGCAGTGGCTGAAATGCTATTTGCTGAATTTAGAAGAGAATTTTACTCACAGAGGAGTCTCTTCTATACACGTGAGTCATATCCTCCTTCCACAAAGACCTGTATGACTCAGTGGCTTGAGATCCCTCAGGTTCGCATGAAGTCTGGGACTGGGTGGTTGGTGGGGACCCGTCAGATGTCCTGGCCTAAGGACTGACATGTGTTGCAGCTGGGCTGTGTAGCACTCTAAAGGACATTTGAATATTTTTATCCTTCATTGGCTATACCTGATTTTGTACTGATCTCATGGTCATTGTTATCCATCTCCTCAGTCAGTCATTGCATTTTCACCTTCACATCATCTTGGCCTGGCTAAAATATGCTAAACCTTCTAGACCAATACTCTTTTTCTTTTTTTTACTCCTGTTTGATCCTGGCCCCTGGCTTATGTTTAGCTAGTTTTTAATTTAAATTTTGTCCTTTTGCCATCTAGAAAATGCCTCCTAGTCTGCAATACAGTTTTTCTACTCTGCATGTCACTTTCTGAGCCAGTCTTCAATGAATTACTCATTTTTCTTTTTATTCTGGTAGTTAGTGGATATAGCATCAATTTAAGTTGCTTTTGCCCGTTTTTTGGTATGAAATGGACAGCTTGAGTAGTCTCTGGAAAACAATTTGAATAGGTTTGTGCCTGACAAACTGTGGTCTGCGGAAAACAGTTTTAATAGGTTTGTGGAAAGCACATGAAGATGTGCTTTTAAAACTGAACCAAATAAACTTAAAACTACTGGTTAAAGCAACAATTTACCTTTGCTGCCATGGAGTTATACTGATTCATCTACTAAAACACAGGTTAAAAATAATATTCTTGCCCTTAGAGCCTCAGTTGTCTTGGGATTTTTGTATATGGTAAGAGGAAACAATTATTATATCTGACAAATATTGTATCTTTAGCTTGGTATAGAAGAGCTCTGTATACATACAAGTTCTTTTCAAAGAAAAGAATAAAAGAAGTAAAAGTCCCATATTGCTTTATTTTTCATTCATTTGCATGATTGGTATTTATACCAATGCCTTAAAGTCTTAAAGTCACTTTTATTAAAGCCCCTTTCAAGTTCATCCTAATAAACATCAGTTGTTTTGTTTACTCTCCTTCTGAAGGAAGTTAGTTGTTATGGTCATGAAAATTGTATAGGTGTGGGAGTATAAGCTCCATTTTTATATACATCAAAATAAGTTCATTTTTTCTATATATCAACAGCTATGACAAGGTTTGATTTTGAATGAGGTTAAAAAAAGTCTGAAAATTAAATTTCACACAAAAAAGTTTGCCATAAGTATGAAAAATATTTGCCCTTGGGATTTTCTTTGTTGGAAAAATCTTTCTAGCCACTCTTTTTTTCTTCTTTGAACTCTTTTTTTTTTTTGAACTCTGCTGGACTATTACCAATGCAATACAGCAATACTCTACAGATGACAGGAGGGGTTTTATTAAAAGTAGGGTTGTTGTCAGCTATGGGTCTCTGGGGTGCCTATTTCCAGGTTTTCCCAGCACTCCCAAGGACCATGGTTTCCTTTCTTTTCCAACAGCCTCAGCAGGAGCACCGTGCTGTGCTGGTTTCCTGGGGCATTTACTTGGGCCAAGAGGGAGTGGAGTCACCCTGGTTTACAACCCTAGGCAGCAGCTGAGACCAGACCAGCTTGTCCTTGCACTCTCTCTGAGCCAGCCCTTAGTTATGTAAGTAACTGCTCTTCGAGTGCTGTTTGCATAAGGCTTTGCATGTCTTTGATATCAGATTTGAGGAACAGCCCTTAGTTTTTTAGAAGAACAAGAGAGCCATTTGCACAGCTCCCAGTGCTGGGCTGGGAGGGCTCAGGCTCCATCCCACTGCCCAGCCTCTCAGCCAGAAAGAGCATCCCTACTCCCTGGTCAGGGCTGGCCCAGGTGGGCTCCACTGGAGGAGTCCTTTGATATCTTGGTTATAAAGAACATATTAAACCTGCTGAGAGGGAGGGACTGTTTGCTTATGAGTCTGAGGCAAACTTGTTAAGTCTTTTAGTTCATGTGTAAGATACTGAGATGACAGATTTTCACTGGGATTAGATTTAAATCACGTATGTGTGCAAATTCCCTGAGCCCCAGCTCCTTATACAAGTAACAGTGCTGCTTTTTGTCTCAAGATAATGTTATAAAGTCACTCCAGGGGGGAAGGTGCCCTGTCCATCCAGCTGCTGTGATAGGCTTTCATACCAGAAAAGCTTTGAATGGATGGCACTGTGGGTGTGGGGCAAGGGGACCTGCCACAGCTGAGTAATGAGTGTCTTACAATGTGGTTGGAGTCCAGAGGGTGAAAGTCTGAGCAAGTCAAGTTGTTGCTTCCTGGTCTCCATAGCTGGTTTTTCTATTACAAAAATGAAGCCTGTTGGCAGGCACAGGAAATAAATTGTGTGCTGCTTGGTGCCATGCTTTCCCTACCCTGGATCAAGGTGTAAATGTCCCCGAAGCCTCTCACAAAAATGCCACACAGCTGTAAAATGAGCACAAGCATAAAAAATAGCCTGGCGATTGTAAGTAGGATACAAAAGAGAGAACACTTTATTTTGTTGCTAACCCTTGAGAAGGGAATAAAGACAGACCAGAATGGACCTGCTTAGGCTGCCATTTCTATTTAGCTAAGTGTAATTTGGCAGACCTCAACCTCTGAAAGGTTTGTAAGTAGTTGTAACAGAACAGTGATACAGCACTGAACACAGACGTGCACTCACAGACCAGTTCCCCGTACGTGTACCTTAAATACAACTCCCTGAGCTACTCCGTTCATGGCCCTGAAGCCTGAAATTGGAGTAATTGGATATAAGGTTATGTGCTTGTCAGTCTGGCCTCCCACAGCTGAGCCTTAGAGTAAATACATTGGATTTCTCTACGTTTGTGAATTCTAGAAGTGAGACTACCAGCCGCCAGCTGTAAGTGTAGGAAACTGTTTATCCCTAAGATGGTAACAAGACAAATTGGCACATTTGTTTTACTAGCGGGATTATCTACCCTCATCAATCACATTTCATACTTGAAAACTAAATTAACAGTTTTCCATGTCAACTGAGTTTTTGTTGCCCAAGTTCAGCTGTGATCGCAAAGACACAATGGAAATGTTTGCACATATAAACACCAAGCACCTAGGAAACAAAATAGAGGAACATGGCCTGCTTGTGCAGGATGTGAAACCAGCTACTGCAGCAAGGGGAGAGACATGGTGGAGCAGCTAAAGTCACTGGAACACGCAGAGTCAAGGGTAGGCATTGCTCGGAAATGGAAGTGTAATCAAAGTGTTGTTCATGGCTGTCAATAAACTTCAGGGATCTGAGAGTGGAAGGAGCAAGAGATGTTGTAGCTAATAGGAAGTTCATTTTGGTCCAAATAGTTTTGGGGAAGGAAGTAAAACCTCTATTGGAATAGCACTGAGAACTTGTTAAAGCATTTCCTTTCTTCTCTCAGCCATCACTTAACTAAACTTGCAGCCTTAAAGCTTCCTTAGCCACCACGCCTTCTCCTTTCTCTTCTCTTGCTGCTCCATGAATCTCCACCTGAACTCATCTTTTCAGGACTCTTACTGGATTTCTCCATGCCTTTCACTGGCCAGACTGAGCAGCTTCTCATTACAGCCTGCAGGTTATACATATTGCATTGAGGAGCTTCACTCTTTGTTTGCAAAATGTTTGAGCCCTCTGGCAGCATGTACATTTCCTTTAGTCAGTATAATTGCCAGTTTGTTAAAAAATAGGCCCAACCTTTATATTTCAGGAAGGCAAATCTTGGGAAGCAGATGTCATCTCAGCCGAATATAAAACATTTTCCTTCTGAGAACAGCAAAATCTGGCTCTTACAGGAGGGCCTTAGTTCCACCTTCCCTGTCACCCTCTATGTACTCATCCTTCTCCATGGCATTGCCAGAACTGGTGTGGGGTCTCATCATGCCCGGCCAGATGTGCCTCATGCCCTAAGGGGGAGCATCCTGCAAGGGCTACCACAGAAAGTCCATACAAATACCTTTTTTGATTTAGATTATATTGCTGTAATTGAAGGTTCGGGATTTAAAAGAAAAATGGTCCAAATACTTTATTAATCTAATATTATAGAACATAAAACTTCTAGGAGTTAAGCCAGGAGGCCAGTGAAAACCAATGAGTACTGTATGTTTCGAAGAATAGTAATGCACTTAAGTTTCTATATGACGCAGGGCAAATGAGTGGATTTAAAATGTCTTAGTATAGATTGAATTGAGATGAATCACCTTGATTTTCAAGGATAGCCTGTCTCTGGCATGGAAAAAGCCAGCCAGGACATGCGAAAGCATGAAGGTAGGTGTTTGTATATTCAATTCTTCACTTCACTGGGAACCCCTCCGCCCGATGCCTTTTATGTCTCAGATGTAGGGATGAAATGGAATTAAAAGGTCAAAATATTCATCAGTTTCATGAATAACAGCCCAGCGCTTGTCTTTCTTGCAGTGGCCTCATGGAGAGCTTCCGAACTCAGCCTTCAGGTAGCAGACTGAGGAGTTTGAGAAGATGGGTAAAACATCAGGTACTTAGGTTGTGCTAAGCTGCGTGCTTCTCTGGCTATGCTGGTACCAGGATCTGCTGTATTTTGGATATGGAAGTGTGAGGGGAACTGGAGGCTGCAGGGTGCGTTCATTAAGAAGAAAGAGATAACTGTGAACCCCTTGGTCTGTTAGATCTCTAGATGTCTACAGAAGCATGCTTAAGCAACCACCATTTTGGCTTCTACTTAAAATGTCTTGATCAGTTCCTAATTGTTCTCTTGCCTCAGCACAAGTCTTCCTGCTCGAGAGAGGCTGTGAAGCCACAGCAGCACTCCTGTGGGCTCAACTGCTGCTTCTGTCCTCCTACAATCACATTAAGGACTCAGAGGTGTTACTGCTCTCTGAGCAGTTCTTCTTGCTACAAATGATGGATTAAGTCAAAATGACATTGCTAACTTTACTTCATCTGCCAACAGCTCTGAATGGAGCTGAGCAGAGAGTCACAGTTCCTCTACTGACAGGATCTGGCAAGAATTGATCATTAGTTTAGTTTTTCCCTTGTCAGTAAACTTAGAGGTGCATCCCACCAGACCTGCTCTGTCACTGCTTCTGCTGAGTGTTTACATGGCAGCTGTGGTTTGGCTGCTGTGCCATCAGTGTGCTGGTGACATTCTGCTCTGTGACTTTTTTTCAGCAGATCCAGATGGTATAATTTCCCTTTTTTCCCTGAACCTGGCCAAGACAGATGGCTGGATGAGAATCAGCTGGCAGACAACCTGGCAAGAGTAGGTGTGAGGTGCAAAGTGCAAGGAGATGGGCAAGACGAGCAACCCAAGATGTGGTTGCAGGTGGTGACTGCACTGTCACAGCCCAGCTGTGGCTATGATTGCCAGTGAGTGGCCATTTTTTAGTATTTCCCAGAATCTGCTGGCTTTTGGATTCCCAGTTAATGAACTTTCCAGGCAGTACATTCATATAAAACACCTCAAGCAACAGGAGGGACTCTTACTTCTCCTTGATCTCACTTTCAGGTTAGAATATTGCAAGGTGCTGACCTGATAGCTGTCTGTGACAAGCCTGGTGAGGCTTCATCTAGGACATTATCTAGGGTCTGCCAGGCCATGCCAAGGGCATCAGCAATATCTCACTTAATTCAAGCTGCTTCTGGAATCTCTTCTACCTATTCTACCTCACCAACTTTGTTATGGCATTTGGGCAGCTCCCAGTAACAATTTGAAGCACTCACCAATCCAAGCCTGGGACATGGAAACAACCATAGCAGACTTTCCACTTTATCTGTGGAAAGCTTGGATTTGGCACAACCATCTGATTCCATAATTTTTGTTTGTTTGGGTTTGAGTATTTTTTGCCCCCTCTCCCATTTTTTTTTAAAATTTAATTACCTAACTCTTGTTTTGGGGAAGAAAGAATGAAAATAAATGCTTGGAAATTCATAGTCTCTGCTTAAACATTCCAAAAGTAGGTTGTATTGATTTTTGTGTTTGTGGAGATCTTATCTGAAGATGATAACTGGCAAAAAACAACAAACCATTGATTTTGATATGAAATTACGTATCTATATATACAGTTTTGATAGATATACAAAGTTAGGCTTTTCTGACCTGCTAGTAATCCTGAGCAAACAGGCATTTGAATGAAAAGTTGAATGACGTACAGCATAAGTCAACTGAGATGATGATTAACAAACACCTCCAGTGTGAGGGGGTGTTCATACTGTCTAGCTTACATGCTCTGAATTGCATAAATGCATACCTGAAGTACCTTGAAGGAGCCCTCGGTAAGCATTTCCAAGAGCCACTGGTAGAATCTTTAATTTCAGAGTAATACCTCTAATCTGTACCTTTTTTCTGGTGGAGCACTTCAGTTTACCTTATGAAGACAGGTATTTTAGATCATACGTTTGATTTATTGTTGATGAACACTAGCTGGTAGGTTAGATAAGTGTATAAGGAGGAGTTTGCTGCATTGGGGCTTAACAAGGTGGTGTAGGGCAACCTATTATTCAATTTATAGTGGTAGAAACAGACACTGTAGCTACTGGCTTGTTCTTACTATAAATAATATGTAGTTGTCACTTTCAGCACTGAGGGAACCTGAGCAACAGGAACCTCTATTTAGTTGCAGTTGTAGCTTCCTTCATGCATCACTGGTAGTGGAAATGAAACACACACAAAAAAAGATGAAAACTCTGCTGTAAGCTTCAGTGGAGCTTTAACATATTGCAAGAAATTCCTGCAGGGATTTCTCATCTGCCTTTACCTACTGGGTTTACAGGAGATTATCCACCCATAGCAGCCACAAAGAAATGTTTTCAAGATGTAAAAGCTTTCCTGAGCATTAGACCCTGCTAGAGGTGCCCTTTATCCAAACATTTTAGAATTTGGGATGTTTGATTTCCTACCTTGCAATCTGAATAAATTTTTTCAATTTTCTGTGTATTGTTTCCTCTCCCTCCCATCAGTAAAAAACAGGGAATGATTTTCACGACCATTTAAGAATGGATGCAATGCAATGTGCTATAAATTATGCATTTCTAAATAGTACATTTTGTGGCAAAGAGGTTTTTCTCTCTTCTCCTCCCCATTTTTGGACTGGTGAGTGGTTATGCTTTGCTGCTGCTTGAAAGTTTCCTTCACCATGCCTTTTCCATCGTGAATTCTGTTTCAGCTGGCCTTTGTGCAGCACCAACTTACAAAGTATATTTCTTTATAAACCTCCAATGAGCTGGAGATGTGTAAATGAGCACTTCTGGTGCATGCTCAGAGAGTGCTTTTATGGTTTAGGAAACCATAGCCTGCAGATTAAAGTCCCAAAAGGTGTATTTCCAGAGTATCCTGGTGTTTGTAGATTGATGGTAGAAGGAACAGAGATGTTTAATAAGATAGAGATGTGTGGGACTTTGAAGCAAACGTACTCATTGTGAGGATGAAGGGCAGAAAAGGGCCTGTGCCATATTTGTAGCCTTTTTCATGCAAAAGTGCTGACACTCTGCAAAGAGGCAAATTTCTTCCATGTAACTTTGTTGATTGATTGATTTCCAAGATCTGTAGTTTCAGGGACTCTTGCTAAATTCATATAGTCACGCAGGAAGGATTTTAAAATTAGCAATATAAACGTTGGCAAATAGTTGTAGATGAAATCAACTATTGCTCTCTGTAATAGTCTCCCAGGCTCTATCCCCATGGCCTCTACAGTGCAATGCCCCGCAGAGATGTACATGCCAGCACTGCATATATACTGTTCATAAAACTAGGGTGGGAAGTGTGACTGAAATGACCCTCATGTTGCTTTACATGTCCATTGATGAGCCTAAAACATGTTCACAACAAACTTTGTTAGCATTTTGTCTCTTCTTGCCCTAGCCAGATGTTTCTGTAACATGGTTTGCTGCTGTGAGAGATGGGGGGGGGGGGTTGGCAAGTGGGAATTCTCAGTGCTAGTGTCAACTGGAGGTTGGCATCACTCATTATTGCATAGTCGTGCACTTTCATGAGAAACCAGTCAGCTTTGCTGACAGCTGATCTGGAGCCAAGACACCAAAAGGTTAAGTCACATCTTCTCTGTGACTGCTGCTGCTCAGTTTCCCATGGCATGGGAAGGGATGATCCTGTGGTTCCAGTTTACCCTCTTGAGTCCTTACCGAGCATTCACTTGGCTGCAGTGCTCTACCATATTAGGAGTGTATGGAGCAAAGCCCAGGAGCCTGGATCAGGAATTCTCCTGTCAGTCTGAAGAGCTACTGCTATATTTAGTAACAGGCACATGAGAATAGCAGCTTAAATGTGGGAGGGGGCTGCTGTAATGCTGAAATATGTTTGAATCCAATTGACTCTTGATGGAAACTCTCAGATTGTACTGTCTTTAGAGGGTCTTGTACATTTCCCTATTTTTTTCAATAAAAAGAAAAGCAATTCAGCTCTCGTATACCTCGACCACAATAGTTTTGATGAACAGCAATTACTGCAGATCAAAATAAAACCCTCGTTAAGTGTTTATTTACCCTCTTGTTTCAGTCACATGCAAACTAATCAGCAAAAGTGTATTGCATTCAAATGCAATTATGGCAGCCATTATAATGTGAACAACTTAGTTGTGGTGGTTATTTTTTCTTTTTTCTTATTTTCATTTAATGTTACTTGAAGATCAGCAAAAGATGCACCTTGTGTTTGAAATGCCCAAATAGGAAAGTGAGAAAGTACTGTTAGGAGCAGGAGGATTTTCATTTGCAATTAGCACACAGATTCCTCTCCATAAACAAACAACACCCCTTACATCTAGTGACCATAAAACAAGAAAAAGCTTCCTAAATTATTAAATTCATAAAGGATTTAATGTGGTAGCAGTCAGATGCATCTGATGAACCACACTTTAGCAGAAATTTACAACTATTCTTTATCCAGAAAAGCAGGTTTACTGGTTTTTAGCAATAGCAGTGTTTTGTGGTTTTCTTTCCATTTTCCACCTAGGCTGAGTGCTCTCTTGTGAAGGTTGAGTGAACCCTCCACAGTCTGGTACTGAGTCAATAGCTAAACACAGAACCAGGATTCCCTTAGGTCCCACTCATCTCTGAGTCACTCATCTACATAATCTCTAGGGAAAGCACGTGGGGCTAAATGATCATCAGGAAGGCTGAGGTGGGAAATTCAGTTAAATCCCTTTGTAGAGATTTATTTCCTCAATACATCCAGGGAAAGGTAGAAGTTTGGCACTAATGACCCATGGAGGGGGTAATTTTTATTTTTTTGTTTTGCTGAACAGGATAAAAGGAGGGTCTAGAGAGCCCTGCTCTGGGTTTTGAACGCCTGAACCCACTTCCCCACCTCTCTGCAGCACTGCAGTATCATACTCATTCTGCCATAGCTTCAGCCTCCAGCCCCATAGGCAGTGAGTATGGCAGAGGCTGGAAAATCTAATACAGCTCAAGGCAAATATTATTCCTTGTTTTTCTTCTGAGGCTGTTCAGCTTCTCTCTACATGTGAATATGACTGGAAATTTTTTCCCCAAAAAAAGAAATTTTGGGGAAAATTTCTACCTTTGTTTAGCATTTGCTTAGTGCTATCCAACTCCTCCAGATATACAAGATATGCCTAGTGGATACATAGAGATTTATATGTGTATATATCTTGAAGCTATACACATCCATACACATATGTACTTTCTTTAAAGCCACTAATGCTCTTTGGTAAGATTTGCCAGGAAGTTCTCCTGCTCAGCCTCCTGCAGGCAGAAACATATAGCCCAGGTTAGGTGACACGTGAAAACCTCCCTCCTCCTGAGGCATACACAATTATGGTAATTTGGAAATGACTGGAAATGGTGGTATTTCCCATCCACTCTTTTAAGTGCAATAATTAACTCCTGAGTCCAGAACCACCACAGGAAAAGTTCCTGCTTTTTTGATTAGACTCTCTCTCTCTCTCTCTGTAGTTATGACAATGCTCCAGCTTTATGGTAGAAAACTGTTTTTTCTAATGTAAATTCCTTTCTCTGATTTCCTCCATTGTTTGCCTGACATTTCATGCACATCCTGCTGCTATACCAACATGGAGTTTTTCTGAAAATGCACAGGTAAATATGGCAAAGCAATGTGGAGACACCATAGTTTCAAAAACAGTTCTCTCAGTTGCTGGCCTTTGACTTGGCATAAATCAGTCTCTAAGGAGTTTCATTAATGTTTCATTTTCCTTATGAAATCCGTTGTCCACTTTCTGTGTGAACTGCTGCTGGGTAAAACAGCAAAGAAAATTATGCTTTGTTGCATTAATTAGGGGTGTTTTTTCCAAATCATACAGCACTCTGTAAATAACCGAATACATAATGTGTGTATAGATAAACAATCATCAGTGCAGCTAGTATATACGCAATATATACCCAGAATGTGTCCTGAAATTTTTCTTACTGCTGCCAACCAAGCACATCTCTGTCTGGAAAAAGAACAGCATTGACTGACATGTGAAATCTGGGGGCCCGGACTGCCCTACCTCAAAATGGAAGCTGTGATGCACTCAAGCACTCAGTAAATGCTGCTCTCTCCATCCCCAGGTCTCCAACACATGCATCATGGTAGGGAAGTGAGTGTTTAAGCTTTGGCTTATGGTAATTTAGCAAGTATCAAATACAGTTGTTAAGAGCCAGACCTCTAGAATGAATGTACAGCAGGGGTAGGAAGTGGTTGGACACAGATGGTTAGTCATGACAAAAGCTTGCAGCCTGGGTCTTTGAGGTCTAGAAATAATTAGCAGCTTTTACCATGAGTGTGTATCACAGAGATGCACTTGCACACTCTGTGACAGGGTCACCACTGTTCAAGAGCCCCCTTACCCCACCAGGGGCTCACCCTTCAGTGTCACCACATCTGGAGAGATGCCTCATTGTACTTCATAGCTCAGTTGATTAGAGCATGAGTAGAGCTAATAAAACCAAGGTTGTGGGTTTGATCCCTGTATGGGCCATTGACTGTTGGACTTGATGATCTTTGGGGGTACCTTACAACTCAGAATATTCTGTGAAGACTGTGAATCTGAGATAGATGGGCCCTGAGTAAGCCCTCTCTGACGGAGCATAGTGCCTCATAGAGGAGTAGAGCAGCTATAGTCAGAGCAGTGAAAGGCAGATACGTAGGTGCAGCCCCTTCTCTTCACCTCCTCTGTACGGGAGGTAATTTTGAAAACAATATCTGTTATGCACTATAAGAGCAAATGCTTAAAATAAACTATAAGCAAGTAGCAAATCACTTTGTATAAGAGATCACTATGGGTAAGCGTCTTTCTGTTTTCCTGTGACAGGTCACTGCTTAGCTCATTGCCAGTTGGTGGTCCATATCTGTTGATTGCCTGTAACTGGAAACACAAACTGATAGAATGATGAACACTTTCTAGCAGTCTAGAAAATCTAACCATCATGTTAAGCTGACTTTCAAAATAACTGTTGACCTATCCAACTGAACAGAGTCATAACAATTTCCTGAGCAGGAAAACTCTTAAGTTGGCACAGAGATCTTGATCAGTGGGATATAAAAGAGAAGTTAGGGAGGGATGTTTCAGAGAGGTTAGAAATGTTTCCTTTGTCACTCTTCAGCTGTCCTTTTCCTTGGAGTATTGACTCAAAAGATCAGGAATTGCACTGTTCATAGGTGTTTGCTTGTGTCAGGTAACCAGATGTGCTTCTGATCTCTGTCTGTATCTCTCTGGGTTCCTGTATCACTTCCATTGATATTATCCCTGCAGGTAAATGAACAAATGCAATAAAATCTACAATTCCTTCCTTTGTCTGATGACTGCAACCAGAAGAACTGTTGGAACTGGTCAACCCAGACAATGCTCACTTCCCATTCAGACAGGGATGCTTCTTAGTTCTGAGAGAATAGTACATCACTGTTCTCCTCTGTGACTCTTCTCTATTGATGTTAGTCTTACTCTGCTCAAGATGGCTCAGGATCCTTAAAACCAGTCTTCATCTAATACATTGTGTCGTATTTGTGACTGGGAAGATAGATAATGGAAATATTTTCTGAGAAAACAGGAGCCTTTGAGATATTACTCTTGGCCATTTATTTTAGAAAAACTGTGAGAACAAGGGAAAGTTATTATTTCCGGTGGCCTTCAGATATAGCTGAAAGTGTCATACTGAAAAACATGGGTTTTTCCCTCTCTGTATCCAGAACTGATCTGAGGAGAAAAATACAATAATCCTGTAAACACACCTCCCATCACCAGCTAAGAGGGCACTCAAAGTTCATCATCCCTTCTTTCATTTATGAATGATGCCTCTGACAATCAGTCCCAGAGAATGTGAAGAATAAAGCAAACAAATCCAGCTGCTCTAGCAGGCACAAGAAGTCTTAAGGTCTCGGTAGGACACTATAAACATTTTTCTATGTTTTCCTGTGTAGGGTTCTCCATTCCTGAGCAATCACTTTTCTTTAGAGTGGCAGTGAGGGATGTCCTCACCTATGTCCTCTATATCAGTCTTCCTCATGCCTGGATTGGCACTGCTCCTGGCACTTGCCCCTGCTTTGGCACCCTGACAGAGTCTCTTTTTCTTGAAGTCCTGTTCCAGCTGTTTCTGGGGCAGGCCTGAAGCCTTGAGTCCACAGACATCTTGTTTGGCAGCCTGCACCTCTGTTGTTTCCCCTACTGCATTTAAACTAAACCTGTTTGCAGGTCTTGCATGTAAAAGTGTGATAAACACTCAATAGCTCTTCTGTGTTTGTCTTTTGTCAAGTTAAATAATCTCTTTGACAGCATCCCTTGGGCTTTCCTTGAGACCAATCATCCCCACCACTGCCCTTGCTGAACCCAGGATGTGCAGAGTGACACAGGTATGAGCTCACAAAAACATCACAGTGAAAATTTTCTCCAACTGGCAGCAAAAACCGCCTTACCTGGAAATTGGTCTGGCTCCAGTCTGGTGTTTCATGTGCTTCAGCCACAGGCTGCTTGTCTTACTTTGAGCAGCAACACGTTTAAAAGTCAAATTGGTGGGGAAAATTCAAACTGGCGAGTACTAAGGTGGGATCTGGGCTCCCTACCAGAATTAAGGGCTTTGAGAAACTAGTGATCTGGAAAACATTGGGGTTGGGAACAAGGGGGAGAGAAGCAGGACTTGCCAGAGAATATAGGTCATTTCATGTGTACTTGAGTGGATGAGAACTGTTCAGTTTCAGAGATCACGAATGAGGCTAAAAAATTTGTTGTTTCTTATGGAGGTTACATTAGTTTTCACCAGGAGTCTTCAATTCCCTGCATGTTCAGAAGGAAAAGTTTAGGATTGAAAGTGTAGAGGAATCGTGCCAGGGGAAAGGTCTTTTTTTGTGAGGCACAATTGATAGCTGAAATCCTGGGAACCACAGTCATCTGTTTGCAGAAAGCTTCCCCAGAGCACACACAGTTAGATTTTTGCCTTCATAAATATTGTCCTTTCAGGACATATTTCCTAAATCATGTCCAGTTCACTATCATTTGCCAACCTCATTTAACTTCATTAGTGCTCTGGCCCAGTTCATATTGTTTAAAATGCATAGGGTTTCTTGGAAATGGCACGTATGAAATTATGCAAACTGTTTAGAATAGCTCCACCTCAAGCATTCAGCATGGGTAAGTTAAAAGGAATTTGAGAGAACTGCGTTGTACTGACATGTTACATTAACATCAGTAATTAAGTAATGTGTGTGCACTAATACATGTGTTTGACAGTAAGAGAAATGGACAGTAGCAAGCACCCTGACTCCCAGTGGTGTGTAGCCATGTAGGGCCATATTCCTCACTGCAGTGCTGCCTGCTTTGGCAGAGTTAGAGCAGAGCTGCCCTTTTTTGTTTCCTGCAGTGATGGCAGACATATATGCTTATACTGAGCACATAGCCATACTGCAACATTGCACAGCCATCTACAGTATGGGCAAAATCAGCAAGGCCATATCTGTTGATCCGAGATTTGTTCTGCCAAAATAGTCAAGAGATGTTTCATATTAACACTGGGGGGGAGGGGTGGTGTATACTTACTTTTTATTTTTCCAAACCGATATTACCCCCTCCCTAGCAATATCAGAATGGTACTGATAAAATGTATCCATTTTACCAATGCAAAGGAAACAGAATTTATGAAAAAAAGTGTATGCAAAAAGTGTATACCAGTCTGTAAGTTTGATAGACCCTTTGGTGTTGCCCTTTGCTGCACAGAGAAGACTGGCTGTTCCAGGATGTCCCTGAAAACAGTCAGGGCTGGAGTGGAGCTCAGGTCAAATGAATGGCATTACCTGGCTCTTATCCACTTCTGGGCACAAGGAATAAATGTTGTGATGGTCTATTCCCTTCCCTGAGGTTACAAATACATCAGCGGACAGTGAGTGGCTTTCAAATGCTGCAAGTGCCTCTTTGTCCCTAGTGAGGTGCAGATCACACCATTGTTCTGTGAGGTGCAATGCCTTCTGGGTCAGTGGCTTCTACTGAACCTGCTAATTGTTAATATCTGTAATTACCTTCTAACCTCTTCCTCGCTCCCCCCCCATTCCTTTAGCACAATCTTTGCTACTGTTTACTAATCCAGGCACCTGCCTGCATGGGAGTGACTCAGTTTGCTCCTGGATTGAGTATCTCCCTGTAACTTGCATTAAGTGGTTCAGAAAGGTAAGGCTTACAGTAACAGACTGTATTCTTCCCGTAAGGGTGTGTTTTAGGTCAAAGGATAAGCATGCTGTTGTAAAGACTGTTGAATAATGTTTAAAAACACTGGGAAATTAACTGTTTATTCAATGAAGTGGAAGGCTGTGCTGAATCCCCTGGCAACAGACCAAGGCACTGTGGTGTGATGTGATTGCTCTCTTTCCCCTAAAGCCTAAACGCCAACCAGGGCCATGGTGTGAGACCGTCCCAGGCTCCCATAGACGTAGCAGGATGGATTGCCTGCACCAAATGATGGACTCTTGCGATGAGGTGGGAAGTGCAATAGCACACCCAGGCTGTTTTGCCATTCTGAGACGTTTCCTCCCTAGGAAACCCCTGGCTGAAACAGCGTGATTCCCTCTGCAGAGCTGCACCAGCTGACGTTCCAAGTAGGGGACTTCCATTCCTCAGAGTTCAGCCTAGCCTTAAATAATGTCATATTCCATGAACTTTCCCTACCTTTCCCATTTTTTATTAAATGTTCTGATTCTGTGAGTTTCAGCTGGGGAGGTGCTGGTGACTGGGATAAATTTTGCAGTTAACCACTTTTACTCATCCCATTGTATTTAGGAAAATACTGACAGTTCTGGTCAAAAGGCCCCATTTAAATTTCAGTCATCTGCTGACACATTAAATGTTTTGGATGCCTTCTGCTGGTGATTTACAAAGAAATAAATGAAATAAAACTAAAGAAGGAAACGTCATAAATGCCCATTCCACATCTCTCTCTCAGCTGTCTTTCACACTTTATTGGTATAATTATAGCTCATCTCCCCATGTTCCCTTAGCAACAGATGAGGAGGTGGATGCCTGCCTGTCTGCACCACTGCCTTGCTCGGAGGACTTGGCAAGTGGTGCTGCTCTGCCTTCTGCCCCAAGGTGGGATGCTGACAGGAGGGGAGCTCCTGCGGGGCGACCCACAGCCGTAAGTACCCAGAGATGCTGTTTTGAAGTACCAGAAGGGACTCAGACAGGTTTTTCAGATGATACACTGAAATTCTCTTGGTGATTTTATTTGAGTTTTATAAGACACATGCAGACAATGTTGCCAGATCTTGCACACTTTATTGTATAACTATGTCCTTGATCAGAACAATTTGCCACCTCTAGTACAAGGTCAACTGGAGAAAGGCCAGCTTTCCTACACCTCTTCTCAACAGAAAGTAGTAGCTGAACTCACTTCTTGGGCCTCCTAGGCTACCAAAAGAAGGTGATTCCATTTCCAGTTCCTCAGACACCTTCTTCCTGGCAGGTGCTGCTCTGAGACTGGAGCTTCTTGCCTCTGCTGCATCCCTACATGTTAGGGCTTCTGGGATCACGAAGACAGAATTGTCTCACTGCTTTTGTAGTATAATGAATACTGTCATGCAGGAGAGAATTAGAAAACTCAATGGCAGTGCCCACCTGTATTTCTTAAAGTCCCACCTGAAGTGCTTCCCCAGAAGTCCTGGTAGAGCATGACATGGATCACTTCTTTGGTACGGATAGCCAAGAAAATTGTGAATTAACAGTTTTAATTTTCCAAATCACACGTGTAAGCTGTCTATACAAAAGAGAGACAGAAAAAGGCTAGCAGAGCAGGCCATTTTATCACCTTCCTAAGCCCCTTACCTGCATGTCTCTGTCCATCTGTTGTCATCTTTGGGGGAGGAGCTTGGTCACTACAGCTGCACTGTCATAGCTGCATCCACTCTTGAGATGTGATGGTCAGGGAGAAAGCTGTTAGGCTCAGGAGTAGAAAGCAGATGGGGAACATCATGCCCAAACGGTGCAAAATCCATAGGTGTTATTGTGTGGACTAAACAGACACAGAATCAGAAGTGTTCCTGCCCTAGGTGAAAAGCTTCTTACAGGGGACCCCCTTTCTCAAAACATCTTAAATACAGTTGATATCATATGACACATGTCAATCCCTGGAGCTAAAGCCCAGCATCTGCCTGTGGCTGAGTCCTGCTCAGAGCAGAAGAGGAAGAGTCACCTGAGGGTCTGTGCCTCCACTATGGCTGTGGTCTGCATTGCCCGCAGGCCCCATGGCAGCTGAGAGGAAAGGAACAGTGGCTTTGTCCTGCAGGTCCCATCCTCCCCCCAAGCCCTGGATGCTCCTGGCAGGTGGGATGTCAGGAGATTTCCAGCTGGCTGGCTAGAGCCAAAATCTGGCTTCTCCGCTGCTCCACCAGGCTGGGCTGAGGCTTGCCCACTCTCCGACTGGTATCTCCTTGGCTAGAGCTCCTGTATTTACTTGCAGAACAAAGCTTTTTGTTAGGCAAGGAAGCACAATAGAAATAAAGGCCCAGATGTTCTAGAAAACCCTAGTTTGAGTGTTGTCAGTCTTAATCTGTTAAGTTTAGCAATATAAAGCCACTGGTATTGAAAAGAACCTTGTCAAATTAAATTGAACCTATTCCTCTCTGTGTGGAAATAAATCACCCGAGTTTAGACTGGAAAAATTGCACATGCTGCCTGAGACCTACTTCATGTTTCCCTCTCAGATTTTAAGGCACTCATACAGCCAAAGCAAGCTGCAGCTGTCTGCTGTGTAATTCCATGCAAACTGCAGACTTGGGCTTCATTCCTGCCTGTACAAGGGCTTGTTAAAGATGCAAGAATTTGGGACATGCAGAGCTGAAGGGAGAAGACCAGGTTTCAAATGGACAGGTCTCCAACTAAAGGAGTTTAAAATTACTCTGAAAAGTGCTTTGTCTTCAGAAATGTCTGAATAGTTCTTGGTTTTGCATGATTGAGCATCAACTCTTCTTTCCCATAGCGTGGCAGCATGTGGGGCAATAGTGGGGCATGCCTTTTCTGTCTGGAGTGTGCCTCCAGGTGCCCAAAACAGGAAAGTCTCCTGTTCTTGAGAAGGTAACATAGTTATATTACTGTGGGAGGCTGGAGGAAGGGTTTTCAAACTTCTTCCATGGGCAAAGTGACCTTAGTACAAAATCTTGTCATTTTATAATGCAGGGCATGCTGCTACTCCATCCACATTTCTTCTCTGAGTCTGCTCAGCATTGTTACTGCCAGCTAAAGCCAACACAGAATCACAGGGAGGGAGTAGCCTTCACCTGTGGACCAGGGTGGAAAGAAAGGGAAAAGTTCAGTCAACCCTTTTGTTTCTGTTTTACCCATTGAGGTGAAATCTAGAGGACTTAAATTATGCTGAGCTTTGCACACATGAACAAACAAGCTCTAAGTACAGGTCCTGAAAACAGGACAAGGCTCGAGGTGGATGTCCCTGGGAAAGCACCAAGTGGTTGTTTTCAGGGAAGAGAGGTGCACATAAGGAAGATTCTTCTGTTTGACTACTTGCTTCATTTCCTGGTTGGTTTGGAAACAGGTTTCTCCTCTCTTCAAAGGCTTGTGGGCAGAACTGAACCCCTGCCTGAGAGTCCACCAAAGTCAGACTAAGGCAAATACAGACCCAAAATAGACCAGCTCTGGCAGCTTATTGGCTGTGAACAGAAACCACCAGCTGTTGACTATTAAAAAATCTGTACTGCTGGATGCAACTTGGCTCCTTCCATCCGCTATGAGTGACAGCTCTAGAGAAGTTTTTGGAGAGGTCGAGCATGCTTTCCCCATTTCCAGAAGCAGAACATGCCTTGGCTGACCCTGGCTGAGGGCTGCATTGGTTTATAAGCCTAATGCTCTGAGATGGCATAAAAATATACAGTATTATCTATGATAAACTGTGGAAACAAGTATCTTCTTTCTCCTTCAGCTCTTTCAAGAGACATGTCAAGTGTGTCCATTCATCTTCCTGCCTTCTCACCACCAGTTCTTCTAGACTCAACACCAGTCGATGTCACTAGTGCTGAGTAACTCGATCCCGTACAGTCACACTGAGTGACATAAACATCATGAAACTTTCTTCCTTTGGAAAAACCTACCCATTCCCCAGGCAGGTTCAGAGACCCAATGAGAGGTATTGTGGGTTTACAGCGGCCAGCTGTGCTGACAGAGGAGCCAGTTTGCAGACTTGGAGATGTGTCAAAATCAAGTGATCTCCCAGAGAGCAGGATCATCTTTGTCTTGATGCTAAGTAGCCTCACACTCCACTTTTTGTGTTACATGGGCACAAAAAGACAGTCCTCTACCCTGTTTCTCTACATTTTGGGAGATAAAATATTTCCTCAGCCATAATTTTTCCCACCCTCGGGTCTTCTGAGAGACTGGGACCATAGATTTAGGAAGTATTTGAATATGTCTTTTTAATTAATCTAAGTGCTAACAGAATCTGCTTCAGGGACTTAATTTGGGTGTAGTGTAAAATCCTATGGTAGCCCCAACCCTGAAGTAAGTTGAGTAAATTGTAGTGAAATGTAGATATTTCCATACCTGCACAATTGTGCTCAGCTTTTCAGAATGACATTGATCTCTTAGACATCTCAAATACAGTGCAACACTGCAAATTTTGGTGCTCCAATTTCAAACCTCATATTGGCTCAGGAAATGGCTACCTGCTTAGGCTGAAAGATATTTTAGAAAAGGATCACTCTGGCCAAGCTGGTTTTTAAACTCTTTTCTAAACATTCATAAACAACCAGTCCTGGACATAACCTCTGGGTCTGATGCACTTTGCACTTTTCTGCTGTTATCTTCTTACCCACATTTATTCAAAGTCACTGACCTGGCTTATGCTAAATAAACTGTCTCAATAGGATTTTATGCAGCATCAGACAGATCTAATTTGAGTAAATAAAGCACATGCTGGCCCATAGTTATCTCTGTCAGCAGTGCCTGAAGCAACATCTATTGGATCAAGGGTTGGACTTGATCTCAGAGGTCTTTTCCAACCTTGTTGATTCTATGATTCTGTGATTCTATTCTCAATATGGTAATGACAGAAGTACCATGACCAATCTTGTATTATAGATCCAAATTACAGACCACACAAGGAGGCAGGAGAAAACCTGAGAGTGACATTCTTCTGCACAAGGAAGCCTTAATAAACCTGGAGATCTTTAATTGAGCCCCTTCTTGTAAACTACATCCCACCACAGAGCAAGTGGATCTAAAGTCGTCTCTTTTGACCTCTGCTGATACATGCACATACAAGCAACAAAAGAAATACATGTTATTTTCTAATCCCCATCTGTATGTGTCAATATCTGTAGAACTTTATCGATGATCTGGACTAGGAGACTGAGTCAACCATCAGCAGATTTGCTCATTTGCTGATACTCTCCTCACCCCCCCAAGTTGGGAGGGAGTGTCAATCTGCTGGAGGGTGGGAGGGCTCTGCAGAGGGACCTGGACAGTCTGGATAAATGGGCTGAATACAACAGTTTAACAAGACTAAGTGCTGGGTCCTGCACTTTGGCCACAACCCCATGCAGTGCTACAGGCTGGGCACAGAGTGGCTGGAGAGTAGCCAGACAGAAAGGGACCTGAGAGTTTGGATTGACAGAAAGCTGAACATGAGCCAGCAGTGTGCCCAGGTGGCCAAGAAGGCCAATGGCATCCTGGCCTGTATCAGGAACAGTGTGGCCAGCAGGACCAGGGAAGTGATTCTGCCCCTGTACTCCGCACCAGTTAGGCTACACCTTGAGTACTATGTCCAGTTCTGGGCCCCTCAGTTCAGGAAGGATGTCAAGGTGCTGGAGAGTGTCCAAAGAAGGGCAACAAGGCTGGTGAAGGGACTGGAGCACAGGCCCTGTGAGGAGAGGCTGAGGGAGCTGGGGCTGTTTCACCTGGAGAAGAGGAGGCTCAGGGGAGACCTCATCACTCTCTACAACTACCTGAAAGGAGGTTGTAGCCGGGTGGGGGTCAATCTCTTCTCCCAGGCAACCAGCAGCAGGACAAGAGGGCACCGTCTTAAGCTCTGCCAGGGGAGGTTTGGTTAGACATTAGAAAGAAATTCTTTAGAGAGAGAGTGATCAGACATTGCAATGGACTGCCCAGGGAAGTGGTGGAATCACTGTCCCTGGACGTATTTAAGAAGAAACTGGATGTGGCACTCAGTGCCATGATGTAGTTGACAGAGTGGTGTTAGGGTCATGGACTGGACTCAATGATCTCAGAGGTCTTTTCCAACATGGTTTATTCTGTGATTCTGTGAACTGATGAAATAGTTAAGATTTCAGAATATAAATTGATGGACACTGTTGGCATTAGGGGAATTAGTGGGGGGTAGATTCCATGGCCAACTTACAGTCTTTTGTGAATCAAGGATTTCTCCTTTTTGTCCTTGAAATATTGGCACAATTAATATTCTACTCTACTCTACTATTAATAAATCTCTCCAAAATCAAGCCTAGATTATCTGCAGAGTTGTACACTGCACATAACAGTTTGTGTATTAACTATACATCTGTGTATACTTCCATGTGTTATACCTTCCTACTAGCAATGGTATGCTGTAATTAGCCTCCCTGGGAGTCTTAATTCCAGAAGCAAAGTTAGTAATTTCAACTTATCTCTTTTCCAGTGTATATACACATGTGCAAACACATATACAAACACAATGTTCAGCTGCCAGAACTATATGTCTGAGCTGAGAACTGTTTTGAGAGCATTTCTCATAAAGGATACTGTAACCATTAACTTCAGGAGCAAGATCAACTAGTATTTCTGAGGTGCTCTTTAACTTCTCACTCTGTAATTTATTCTAGTAATTTTTAAAATTATCATAGTGTGTGTCTGTCTTGCTAAGGTTATATGGGATTTCTCATGCTTACCAGGGTATAAGCAGCTATTTGTCCTGGTCGATGTGAATTTCTTCAGAGCAGCTATGGAATCCCCATGTACCCAGCAAGGGCTGATACACTCTGGATAAGGGATTTCTCCCTACCAAATTGGTAGCTTTTAAATTCAGGCTACATGTGATGAAACACATGTACGTCCTGTCTTTGAGCTTAATTCCCTCTTCAAACTACTTACTCAGTCTATACTTGTGAGAGATCAATTTTCCTGGTGCCTTCTGGCAGATTAGAACTCTGTGATTAGTATGTAAATTATTTTTGTTCTTTTTATTAGCTTTATGTGAATTATGTTTAACCTATTGGCATCCTCCATATTTTCAAACATGTCATACTCATCCATTTCAAGGATACAGGATATTTGCTGACAGAATAATCAAATCCATACCACTAGTGTAGTAAGAGTAAGTGAAGGCAAGGGTGGGATTATGTGACCAGAGTGAGCTATAATGCCTTCAGTCTTGCAGAAGCGTTCTCCTAGATTTGACAGTGCAATGCAAGGTTTTCCTTTTCATTTCCCAAGCAGCCCTTGGGAAGTAGCCCACTGTTGTCATTGCAGCTGTTTTGTGGATAATTCCAGTTGTTCCATTATTTATTTTGTAATGTCTTCCCCAACAGTCAAGGTAGCGTAGGGAGATGAACTTGACAAATCTAGGGAAAAACATAAGGTAGACATTGGTAGCTTGTTTCTCCTCCACTGTTCCACTCACCATCTCCCCTGCCTCTCGTTTTATCTAATTCTCTCTCCACCGAAACCATTTTTCTGTTTAGCAGAGAATGATCAGGTAGCATATGCTGTGTTTTTGTCGTGAGTCCATGCTTAAGCTCCCTGCCCAGGAGCCATCCAAAAGATAGGAGTGACCCTTCTGCATCAAACCAAAGGGGCCCCTACCCAAGACTGGGGATTTTCACAGCAGCAGACACCAACAGAGAGAAATAACCACATCCAGTATAGGTGTTCCCATCAGAGTTAGTGATTTAGGTTCCCTTTGGAGAAAAACTACTGCCCATGTGAATGTTTGATTCACCTACCCTAAAGCAAATGCTTAAAATAGAGCTAATGAATAGCCCCCTAAAATGTGCCTTTTTCTCTCACTGGAGCATGAAGGAGCTGGGTTGAGAAGGTCAGCTGTCCAAAATGCTGATTATCAGTGTCTGAAGTCAGGCAACATAAGCCCAACTCACACAATGTTTTAAGGCAAAACCTTAGATTTTCTCAGGGCTCGATCAAGAGGGAGGGAGTAAAGGAAGGAAAACCAGACTGTTATTTGAGTGATAGTAGTAAATGTGTGAAAAATTTTGAAATTAACATCGTTGCTATGACTGTGCTGATTATTCTACTTACACTCTCTGCAATCCTCTGAAATCTGAACTTGTCTTTCGTAAGTATTTAAGGTGTAGGTTTTGGGGGCATGGGCTGCATACTGCTATGTCTATGCACTGATAGCCAACAGTGGTTCATTTTTATTGGTCTTGTTTTAGAGCTCATGGAATGTGTATATTTTCATTCCAGCAAGCTACTCTACAGAGAGTGTTGTTATCCAATAAACAAACATAGCCTGAAAGAAATAAGGCTTTCCAATGATGATTCTCTGCTGAAGGTGTTTTTAGACATTCTAGTCTATGCATAGAAAATATATAATGGCCCATCTCTGGTATAGACACTTGTCTTCATGATGAAAGGCAGGAGTGATAATTCAAGTCTGGTGTCTGGTTTCTATTATTTGAATTTAAAATAACGAGCTAAAATACTGTTTTCTGCCAGCTCTCCCTGAAGCATCAGTCCACATATGCATAGCTGTCTAGGTACTGAAGTTCAGAAATACACACAGAATTAAAAAAAAAGGAAAACAAAAAGAAGAAAGAAGAATTTAAAACTTTTTATTTAATCCAAGTTGTTTTAGTTTTTTTAGCAAATTTTCATGAGAAAATACATAGGATGGGATATTCAGGGGATATTTTAGTTTTAGGAGGGGAATTCTGAATTTCCACTTCTGTATTACTGGCCTAAGCTGGAGAAGACAAGGTGCTTCTGCTACAAGTAAGTAGGAGGTGATGTAGAATTTATGTGGGAAAGCTTCTTCTAATCCTGGTTTTAGCTCTGAAACAAGTCTTTCATGAAAACAGTGGGCAACAACTTTGAAGGATAATTCTTTGTTGTTCCTTGTTAATCTCTTTTTCTTGTGTACAAGAGGACAGGACAAACTAAAAACCACAGGCCATTATGAGAGCCACTGCAACACTTAAACCACCATGCTATTACAACTAATATAAAAAATAGGAAGTTCATATTATTTTCATTGTATTTGAGTATGAGTCAGCAGTGCCTTGACAGTCAGGAGGGCCAACCATGTCTTGAGGTGCATCAGGTAAAGCATCGCCAGTCCATCAAGGGAGGAGATTGTCCCACTCTGCTCTGCACTGGTGTGGCCTCACCTTGAATATTGTGTGCAGTTTTGGGCACCAAATTGTAAAGAAGACATTAAGCTATTAGAGAGTGTCCAAAGGAGGGTCACAAGGATGGTGAAGGGTCTGTCTGGAGTGGAAGCCGTGTGAGGAGTGGCTGAGGTCACTTGGGCTGTTCAGCCTGGAAAAGGAAGACGGAGAGGAGACATTGCAGTCTACAACTGCCTCGTGAGGGGATGAGGAGGGGCAGCCACTGATTTCTTCACTCTCATGACCAGTGACAGGACTTGAGGAAACAGCAGGAAGCTGAGTCAGGGGAGGTTCAGGTTGGATATCAGGAAAAGATTCTTCACCCAGAGGGTGGTTGAGCACTGGAACAGGCTCCCCAAGGAAGTGGTCATAGGACCAAGCCTGACAGAGTTCAAGAAACATTTAGACAATGCTCTCAGGCACATTGTGTGAATCTTGGGATTTCCTGTGGAGAGCTAGGAGTTGGACTCAATGATCCTGATGGGTTCTTTTCAACTCAGCATATTCTATAATTCTATGATTTTATGATTTTTCATCTCCTGTCAATTATTTTTCCCTTAGAGTAATCTTGGAATATGAAAGGCACATTTCAGTTTATCAGTTCTGGCAAAGATCTGGGAAACAAATTATGAAAATCAAAGAAATCAAGTATAACTTGGAAGACATGGTCTGTCTGGCTTCCCTGCAGAAGTGCTTTGCAGCAGCCACCTCTGAGGTGTGTTTGAAACGGTGTGTAAGATATAGCAGCTTTGTTGCAATTCCACAAAGTAGACATAGGGAAAAGTACTCATCGACAACATTTTACAGACCAATCAATAAAAAAAGAGAGTCAGTCCTTGGAATGTGTTATAAGAAGAGAGTTCTATGGCTGAGGATTTTTATAGTAACTTGCTCCAAGACAGCAAAGCCAAGTATTTGCTCTTA
Source organism: Chiroxiphia lanceolata (assembly GCF_009829145.1). Taxonomy (NCBI): domain Eukaryota; kingdom Metazoa; phylum Chordata; class Aves; order Passeriformes; family Pipridae; genus Chiroxiphia; species Chiroxiphia lanceolata. The sequence continues at coordinate 35,328,560 of NC_045641.1, forward strand.
CATCTAGCTTCCTGAATTAATGATCACCAGAGGCTTTTGAAGGAGCATGAGTCAATGGTTTCACTTGAGGTCACCAGATACATTCAAAGTAGAAATGAAGGGAAACTCTTTTAATATGCTTTGGGGATAAATACAAACTAAAAGGAAAATTCATGCTCATCCAACCATCAGCTTCAAAATGAAATGTAAACAAGAAATGTCAGCCTTCACACTCTTCAACTTTATTCTAAATCTTAAATTTTAGCATGGTCTTTACAGTTATGTCTGTACAGGCATGCACATATAAATAACAAATATATAAAATGTGCTCCTCTTGTATATATGTGTATGCATGTGTGTGAAAATTGGGAGTCTCAAACTGCATTGAGCTTAGTTATAAATAATTTGTGCTAACTTATAAATAATCCTCACTGAGTCTACCAAGATTCCACCTAAAGCATTTGTCATGTTTCCTTTGAATCAGCATAAGGAGGCCTGGAAATCCAAAAGAGCAAATGGTCACTTGCCAGTAGATGACGCCACCCTTGTGATCTATAACAACTGGCTAAAACTAATGTAAGACCAAAGAACCATTAATTCAGATGAAAATTAAAAAAGCTTCATGGACACTGCAGGCTGCTTAATCAGTGTTGCTCCTAAAATCTGCCTGCACTTTTATAAAATAATCCTATTAGCACAGCACATCTGGAATACATCTTCCAGGACTTTAAGCTAATGCAATCAGAGATAGAAACAGTATTTCATTCAGCTCAAATCTCTAAATCTGCTTGTTGTCTAGAAAGGCTTGAATACCACGTAATATTTATGATCTATGCCACACTAGTAACAAGAGTTACTTATATCTGATTATTGCGGAGTGGTGAACCTTTTCATTGTGATAAAATATTGAGCAAGCTATTAAAAAGGAAATAATGGCTTATAGAAATCTTATGTACTTCAATGTTTTGCAGTGGCTATAAAGCTATCCACCTCCCATTTATCAGTGAGCTTGGTGATTACTTATCAATAGCAATTGAGGTGTGAGACTCTTTCTGGGGATTAATAAAAACCTGCAGAGACCCAATGATCCACATCAGCCTATTTACTGCGGTCAGCCGCTGGGTTTTCAGACACAGAGCTCACTGTAGCCAACACTGGTTACAAGAAGAGAAAAGGGAGAAAGAGAGGTGCAGGAATGTGTGCCACATAGACAACAGTTTTTAAGCTCCAGTCAATATTGAGTCAATGCTATTTAGGCCTCCATTTGACAAGGAACTTAAGCATGTGTTTAACTTCAAGCAAATTAGTAGCTTCAGCCCAACACATGATGCTATTAGAAAGCCCCATAAACATCTGAGTATTCACGGTCATCTTGGCAGAATTCCTTTACATTTTCTGTATTTTCTCTATGTATACTTTTTTTACACAATCTTTATCTCTTAAATGTAGGCAAGTGTTTTGGGAAAACAAGACCTCTGCATCTGGATGTCCCCATGTACTAATTATTGCTAATTTGTTAGCCCAATGAATTCTTTTGTTGACACTCAACACACACTTGAATTTACAGTCCTGTTCCAGCTTTTAGGAAAATCTGGGTAGCTTTTTTCTTCCTTTCATTGAAACATATTCTCTCTTTATACATAAGCATATACAGTTTCATAAATTCTTCTCTTCAGTTGTTTAGTAGAAACTTTTTTTTATACTTCAAAATTTCAGATGTTAAAGCCTGAGGGAAATTGCCCAGTGAAGATAAGTATATTTTTGACCTGCTTGTTTTTGAAGATACTGGTCATCTGCTCTGACAATGGTTCCTGGGCATCATTATGAGTCACACTTTCAAGTCACTAATGATTTCCTAAATTAATCTGATACAAATAAATTCTCCATTATTGTTAGCCTGAGTATCTCTTTTTCACATGACTGGGTCTGTAAGGAGAAAAAGTTTCCATAATAAAGTTACCACCACAAAAAATGTCCATCTGTGAGCATTACCATGTCTTTCTATTCTTATAATCAATGCTGTGTGATACTACTCCTAGTCATGCCTCATTTTGGAATAACAAGCCTCCAGTGAATACAAGAATCAGGATGGCTGATAGAAATACTCCTTTGCCATCCCTCTTTTGCTTCCCTGCATGGCTGTGGGCAGAGGCAGCTATGAGAAGGGCCAGTGCAGGGCAATGAAAAAGCAGAGAGCAAAGCAGAGACCTGGGGAATAACTGGTGCTGTGGTCGTCCCTCCCTGTGACATCAGAACAGCATGGGCATCTTCTTTTCCTAGCACAAATGGTTGGGTGGTGAGTGTGTGTGTTGCTGGCACTGGCTCCATATGTATCTTCATATATCTAGAGATTTGCAGTTTCACCTGTCCTTCAGGAAAGATGTGTGTTGATTACCTTGGTAGTTTCCTAAATAAAACCATGGCTTGTAGGTACAGGGAAGAGATCACAGCTCTGTCCTCCATGACCAGCCCGGGAGCCCAAGATGCAGAAGGAGAGGACAAAGGCAAGTAAACCAGAGGCACAGTCCAAGGAAGCTCAAAAATCACAAACAGATAATAAACTGATAACTTTGTCACTATAATCATATACCCTTGATTTACACAGGTACCACCTTTCCAGGGTTCTGGTTGCCAGGGTACTCAGAAACTGGATTAATTGAAAGTAAATGAAAACTCTAAATGGAAAATGTATTTTTAAAAAAATTACACTCATATGGATGCATTTGGTAACATTTATTACAAGTGATTAAGCAAAGTATATATAATATTTTTTTTGCAAATACCTAACATATTCTCTATTGTATATAAAATTTCATTCCATATTTTTTGCAAGGAGAACAGAAAAATAATATTCCTTTTGTTTGTTTGTTTCTTTCCTACAGCAAAATAGCTCCCCTTTTCTCTCCTTCTTTCTGTTGTAGACAGAGTCTCACTCCCCAGAGGATGTAAAAGCAAAGACATCATAATGAATTTGTTATAAATTCCGCCTTACAATATGTTCCACTTCTAGAAAAGAAGTTAAATTGGAAGTGTTTCTTCAAATAAAGGTTTGTGTCATTTCATTTAGAGGACCCTACAGGTCCCCATGGGTGTGGGTAGGGAAACATTTGCCAGAAAACAGCTGAGAAAGTTAGGATACCCAGAGTTGCCTGACAGTGTCCAAGGCCACCACACACTCAGGCCACCTCCATGGAGGTGGCAGCTGATACATGTGCAAATCATATATATACCTGATGTGAGTAGGCAGCCCTGGAGGGGTTGCTCAAACACCCACCCAGAAGCTGTGGCACATCAGGATGATTCCCTGCTCCTGAGTAAAGTATTTGGACTAGTGACTCCCTGCTTGTGCCCCAGCCATTTAACTGCATGTGGGGGTGTCATCTATAAGGGGAGGGGGTAAAAATAGAGTGTACTGCCTGAATAGGCACCTGCTATTAAAAGTAATAGCTTCGATTCCATTAATGATGACAGTTTCTTTGGTAGAAGTTGTTATATAACTATTCATTGGGATCTGTCTCCCCCTGACTTGATTCCTTGAGGGACAATAAGAGGAGAGTGAATACAACATCCACATGCTCTTTTACTGTGTCCCGATAAACTACCTTACCAGGATCTACATTCCTCCCTTGACACCAGGAAGGAGCCCTGGAAAGGTCATATATGCAACTGTTGTCAGACCTAAGAACAAAAGCAGTTTAGAGGAGCTTTAGTAATACGTCTCTTGTTCATGCTGAAGACAGAGGAATGGGTTGGGAGGAGAACTTAACTTTCAGATGAGCAAAACCTATCTTTTAATTTTGGTACCCCATTTATACCTTGACATGAGGCTTTCACAGGCAGAGGTCCAATGCTGAACTCAAGCAAAAATAAAGGCACTTAACAATATCCCAATACGTAAAAACAAATGAGAAGGGAGAGCCCCAGCTCCAGGAGATGTGCAGAATAAATAGATGAGACAGTGTAATGCTGGCAGGGAAACCATAGCAGGCAGGGAAGGATTTGCTCAATATCACAAACAGGGTAGGTCCTTAGCAGGGCAAGTGCACTGACCCAACTCCGAGGCCATGCCCAGTAAAATGTACTTCCCAAAACAGGCTTACCAGCATTTCTTCTTCATTTCTACCTTATCTTCATTTGACTTCATTTAAAATAAAAAAAAATTTTTCAAAAAATTCTTTTAAAGTAGTGCTAGACACTGGAGGCTGGACCCACCACTACTTATGGACCATAGCACAGCATTTCAGACATAGAAATGGAAATCCTCAAAAGTATCTGAGTAAGAGCAAAGTTATCCAGCTTTATCTCCCTATCTTGGTGTCAGTTGTATAAATTATAATTCCTATTTCTTAAAGGGAAAATAATGGTAGTGAAGAAAAGCATTCATGCACTTGGCTTCAATTTCTAATGAATGTGTTTTGATGGGAAAACTGTTTACTGCTTTGGAGTATGTTCACTTTAAAGAACAATGGGACGGCTTCTGTGATGGCTTTCTTGAATGGCACAGTTGAGAACATGAATCATTCATGATTTATCATCTGCAATTGATGTCTTATTTATTCCCTCCTTTTAATTTAATTTACTTGTATGTATGGGAGATTAAATCACACTTTTCCTGCTGAGGCAAAACATAATATGAATGAAAACCTAATCAAAGAGATGGCAGCAGCCTAAAGCTGTTGTGCTGGGTAAAACACAGACAGGCAAGGTGTAAAAATAAAGAGACCTGGTAGAAATGATAACACCCACAGAAAATGGGTGGTAGGTTTATTTTGGGTAACAGTAGTTCTCGGCTCAGTTGGGCCGGATGCTGAGCTGCCTTGACAAGAGGTTTCTTAAGGAATGCTCAGATAAAAGCATGGTCTTGTAATCACTATCTTTAAGTATATCCAGAACTTAAGAAGTTGCTCAATGGTCTGCTTATTGCTGTCTGGGTTATTTGTCAGAAAACAAAGGCTCAAAATATTTAGTTGATCTGGGATCATTCTGCAGCAGACTCCATGAGGATGGTGGTTCTCAAGAAATGCTCTTTCCATGGATTTTGGTACCTCCCCTTTTAACACTTAGTCACCCTTTCTTGGGCACATGTCTCATTTCCAACCCTCTAGGTTCTCCACAGCCTTCTCTGCCATTCAGTAATCACCACTCTCTTTGGTCTTGGCAAACTCAGCAACTGAAGCCAGAGAAAGAGCTCCTTGCTATTTCTCAGCCAGCTCCAGCTATTCCCAAACTACTGTTAGTCCCTTACTTTGACCCCTTTTAAAAGACCCTGCACTTGAGCTATGCCCAGGACTTGCCTCCTCCTACCCTCACAGAAATGCCAAAAGAGCTGAGAACTGGATGGAGGGAGAGAAGGGAAGATGGGGAGAGGACAATCAAAGACCAGCTGGCTGCTAGCTCCCATCCTTCCCCAGGCAGGTGCTACCTGTCTCCAGAAAGAGGTTCACTACTCCAAAAGGATCCAGACCTGGAAAAAATATGGCTTCTGGTATGTAGTTAAAGGACAGACTTATCTGCACTTATTTGGAACAGAAGTAATTTTTTTCTGGTATTTATAACTAGGTAGGATGTAGCTGCAACTGTTTTTTCCTTGTCTAGCTCCTGCTTTCACGTGGGCTTGTGTTATACTAAAAATGATCCAGACGTGGTTTCTGAATGTCAGCCTGTTCGTCTGAGGAGTTTTAATTTCCCAACCAAGATAAGAAGCTTGAAAACTGATATCCCAGAGGGAAATTGGCTGAAATGCTGTAAACTACAGACTGTGCTAAAAGAAAGCCACCTACAGAGAAATATATCAGCACTGAGCACATGTTTAAAATTGACTTTTAAAATAGATGTAACTGGGGATTAACTACTATCACTATACTGGCAACTCAGCATCAGTGTCTGCAAAGAGAGCATGGGGATTTTAATCAACTCATTCATTCATGTCAAATCTTTGTAGCTTATGTAAAAAAAAAAAGACTCTTCTGTATGTCCCTAAATGCCCCTGACAGCTGACTATGATTTGATCAAAACACCTCTTTTTCTGGGTGCAACTTCCTCTTCCCTTGAAAATGAACAGTTTTAATGCATCAGACCTCTTCTAACCTACTTTCATTGCCTTTTTAAAGGAAAAATGTAGCTTGAATATTGATGCTCTGGCTGAAGACAATTTTTCTTTGGTGTTTTATTACTTATTAGACTCTCTATTGGTAAGGAAAGAATTTAATACAGACAGAACCTACTCAATCAACTGTTCAGGACTTTTGACACTCGGTGGAAACACTCACAGAATCACCAATTAGTCCTTTTGCATGAGCACTGAATATTCAGGGAGAGACAACTGGGTCAGGTTCGGAGCAAAAGAACATTTATTGCAAGCAGGATTTCCAAAGGAATGCAAAGGAACTAATAGGTGTCTGGCAAATTCAGCTCACAGAAAAAGAAAAAAAAAAAAAAGATATTTGGAGGAAATGCTATTTCTGGTTATGTGGATTTAGCCTCCGCAGTCATAGGAACAGCTAATGAGCCCAGGTCTTGTACCTGCAGGAGTTTTGCCAGTTCAGCTGTGCATGACTGGAGTCACATCGAACACAGGTGAGAGACTGGCATAAGCCTTATGTATCCCTCCAGCCTGCCCATGCAGAGACCACCAATCCAGTTACACTACAGACTAAAACACTGCTCTAGGAAAGGGCTCTTATTGATCTGTGTAATGTATTTTAGGCAAGACAGTTCCTTGAATGGCTTTCTGTTGTAAAAAGGAAACCACCTCAGTTTACTCGCTGTAGAGAGGAGAGAGGTAGGTACCTCTGATCATATAGATACTTGAAAATATATGTATGTGGCTTTACTATCCTCATCTGGAGGGAAGTGGAGAAACCAATATGAGTCTCTTACTTGTAATACTAATATTGCTCAGAAGAATGCATGACCAAGTGAGACATGCATAGACATGCCAAGTTCTGAGATACAGCACTTAGAAATAAAGCAATCAAATTGCCAGGACATCAGTCTGCACAGGCAGCATAATGTCTCAGTCCCAGTGATTAGTGTCTTTTACTACAAGAAGTACAATATTTGGTGCCTAATACATTCCTCTGCTTTTGTTATGCTTGCCAACATTGATTGTGACTCACAGTAAAACAAAGGTAACTCTTGACATCCTTCACAAACTCCCACTCATCAATTAGAGGCCGTAAAGCTTCGATGTTTCAAAGTTTTCAGTAAATTTGAATGCAGGCTTGCCATGGCTAATGCTTATCCTTCAGCACATAATCGGCTCAGTGTTAATGAGCTAGAAGGGCTCGGATGTGGCCAATCAAGTTCAGGCAGCAGCTTATTCTAGAAAGCTTCTATTTTTGGAGCAGCTGAACCAAGACTTAACAGGTTACTCCAGATAAGTCTCATTACTGCATTTCCCAAATGCCGTGGATTGTGGTTGTGCAGAAGGACAGCAAGAAGTTCGAGCAACCTGGTCTAGTGGAAGGTGTCCCTGCCCATGGCAGGGGAGCTGAAACTAGATGATGTTTCAGGACCTTTCCAAACCAAAGCACTCTATGATGTCATGACTATAAGACCACACCAAAGCTGGCCACAATGATTTGGGAAATCTCCATCTTCATAACTCCTGCATGGAGGCTGAAGTGGTGAAGCAGCATTGTCATGCCCTGCCTCAGTATAGACTGAATTGTCTGCACACTATCAGGATGGCATATATGTTGCTCTGAGGAAGGCTGATGGGGAGTGGTTAAACTGTGCTGACTGTCCTTTCAAAGGAGACCTGGGCATAGCAAACCAGGCAGATCACAGGTGACAAATGTTTTCAGATGTTTTCCTCATGTCCTCTGCAAGGTGAGAAAGTATAAAAAGTGAGAAATATGGGCTCAGGAGGAGAAGAAGTACCTTAAACTTGCAAGATGCGATTTAAGAGAAGAAGCGAAGAGCAGGGGAACCGGGGCAGAGCATATGTGTTTGTAGCTCAGTGAAGAGCCTGGTTTAACTGTTGAACAATCAAGAATTCAGGCCAGCATCTACAAATGAGGCAGAGAGATGCTCTGCCTCCAAAAAGAAACCTCATGGGTGCCTGTTGCTGCATAGGTGGCAGTGTCCCAAGCTCCCATGTCCATCAAGCCTGGATATGCTCAAGAGCACTGACAGACCATGTCAGCACCGATCCAGCCACCTTGGTGATGACTTCTGGTGTGGGCACAGGGTTCATGGAGCTGCCTTGCATTGCCTGGCATGTACTGAGTCAGATCCTATGTGCGCATATGAAGTTTTTGCTCTGCAGCAGCTGGAAGCAGGGCAGAGGGCTGTTTCTACGCTTGTGGCATGGATGTATGCAAGAACATGCATAGCAGTGCATTTCTCATGCTTAGCAGTGGCCCAGCGGATGCTGTGCCTGTAGTGGCACAAGCCATGCTGGCAGAGGAGCTTAGGCTAAAAGTCAGTATCCAACTATGTGGGATCTCAAATGAGAAGCGCAACTCTGTGGAGTAGTCATGGTTGCCTTTGTGCTCTCCTGTCTGCTGGCTGCGTCTGAGAGGAAAGGCAAGTTTATACAGGAAACCAATACCAAAATCTGGCTGCATCACTGCCAGGCACTTGGGGATTGCCTTTACCCCACCTGTAGGACTCTTTGCACAGCCCAGCACTGTGTCTTGCTCATGGCCCCTGATAATCAGTATAGCATTGGTAAATGGAGCTGCTGGCTGGAGCCAGCTGTGAGGGCATGGAAAAGCAGCTGAGAGCCTGGCACAGCCTTTAGGCCTCAGAAACACATACAGGGATGTGCCTGCTGAGGTGAAACTGCTGCTTATTCTCACGGGAGGGAAATCTCATGAGTTGCCTCTACAGAGTGATGCCTCAGAGCTTTATTTGGATTTTTTAATTTTTATAGATTTGAGAAGTAGTAGTGTAATAAATTTAGATTTTAATGTAGCCGTATTATATCCCTTACCCTGTAGCATAATGTTTACACATACCCAACCCTACTACCCCATTTCATATCAATCCCTCTAAAATTCTGTTAGCGTGTTCAGTCTTCTTTTCAAGGTAGAATTGTAGAAAAATACCTTAAGGCCTGGACCAAAAGATATCACACAGACACAGTGACCTTCAAGCCCAGAACTCTGGAGGAACTCCAAGGACTGTACATGCTTTGAAGAAGATGAAGACGAGGAAGAAGGGATCCCAAACGCCCTCAGACCCAATTCCCAAAGGGGCGTGTCAGGGGGCAAAACGGGGCAGAACCGGGGGTGGACAAATTGGGATTGGATGGACCTTATTATAAAATCACAGAACCACTGTCTGAGCGCACACTTGGTATGTATTCTTCTAGGCCTACAGACTCATTAAAGGACCTGCTCTCTTTATTTTATCTTATACACTAAATTTGCCTGGAGTCTTTTTTCTCCGTGGTCTTTTAGGCAACAGAGAGAATTGCACACAGTGGCATGGCTCCTTTCATGTCAGTGCAACCAGGTGACATCCCCTGTAATCACCTGGGGACATGGTTCTGATCCTTGCCTCCAGGCTCCAGTTCTGCCACTCTGAGAGAAAAGTCTCCACACCAGCATTATGCCTTCTTGCCCTCTCTTCCCTCTTTCCTTGCTGTATCCCAGCCTCTCTGCTGGGCAGCTTGAGCATGGCACAATGAGGCACATACAGTCAGTCCAGGCAAATGAGCAAACGCCATAAACCCCTCACTGTTGTTTGCCCAAAATACTTCTGTTGTGCTTCTGAATAGGATTCATTGGTGATGTACTGCTGCACAAGAAAACCCTCCACTGCAGGATCAACAAGTATTACTTGAGCAGGAAGAAAGCTTGCACCACCTTACAATGCCTCTCACTTAAAATGAAGGAAGATGCTGTCAGTTAAAATGCTTCTGGTTCCATCAGGAGACTTCTCTCTTCATCCTGCCTTCCAGTTATGAACTTGTTTCAATAAAAACTGAACCACTGGCCATGTTTTCCAAGAAAAGCAGGATGTGACGCCACAAATAATGGAGCTGCTGAGGTTCCCCAGGATAACATTTCTTTTACAGTCTTTATCCTGCTGTGTCTATTCCTTCAGCTGAATGAAGGAATCACTGATTTCATTTAAAGTACAGAAGGAAGATCTTCCAGCCTGTCGTTTGTGCTAGATGCAGACGAGTTTTGCCCTTTCTCTGGTCAAAGGCTACTGTGGAGCACCATGCTGTATTTTCATCTTCCCAGTCTTCTCTGAATAAAGCCTGGCTCTTCACTCTTAAGCCAACTTCCATTAATGCTCTTCCCTGCTTTTCAGCTCCTCCCCAAGCAGCTGCCAGCTGCCTCTTTTGCTGTTGTTCTTCCTTACCCTACTTGTCCAAAAATCCATAATGACTAGCTAAATTTCTAAGAAGATATTTAAAAAGCTAGTCTTAATAGTTTGTTTTCATTTCACATACCCTTCACTCAGCAGTGGATAAATCCAAAGTAAAAAGACATGCTTTACAGAGCAGCTACAAGTAATTGGTGCTGTACAGCTATTTTTGAATGTACCCGTGCAAAAGTCACCTGGTTTCAATTTTCATGATAAAATTTATTAACTTTGAGTGAAACTCTGTTTAGTTGTGAGTTAGAAGTTTGGGTTGTACATTTTTTTTGTTTGAAGGGACACGAAAAAGTTCAACACTTTCATATGGTTTTGACGTGAGATCAGGCTACTCTTTCAAACCAATAGTTTCAAAGCAGTTGCAGTTTGAGGTTTTGAAGCTGCAAAAAATGTCTATACCAACTGGCAGTAGATTTCTGGAAGTGTGAAGTGTGTAAACTGAAACAAGAAAAGTCTGAGGTTCATCAGCTGCACCTGAGAGCTGATGGCAGGCTGCACTGTGGTGCCTTGCTGTCTGCTTGGCCTTGTGGGTCCCAGCTGAGCAGGAGGAGAGGAGGGTCTGGTCTGGCACAGTGGTGGTGTGCTGGCAGGAGAGAAGGTGTCAGCAAACTTCACACCTGCGGACTACACCAGTGATCCGCTGCTCTGATGTCTCAAGTGGCATTCTGGGGGTCAAATAATCCAAGCACCCCCAGCGTCTTTGTCTTGGAGTTCATTTAGAAGCTGCACAGGAACAGCAAGGGTGGGCAGGCGGGGGTGCAGCCTTAGGACAGACTGGAGTGTGCAGTTCCCTCCAGTGCTCCCATCTGGCTGCATGTACCCTGAAGCAAAGCCAGAGCTAGTAGTGTCAGAGCTAGTATTGTTCCTCTGTGTCTCCTTTTCCTTGTGCAGACACGTCCCACTGTACTTGCAGAATCTTGCCATTGCTGGGTGGCTGTGCATGGGGAATAGAGTCACAGGGAAAAGAGGCTTTTCTTGCTCTGAATACCAGCTAAATGCTTGGTACCTGCACTTCTTTGTTCACTGCCATCATCAAGTCTCTGAAAACCAGCGTGCTGTGCAGTGAGAAGTTTTCTGTGCCACAACAGTTCCCTCCCCAGGGCATATGAGAAGGAGATTTTAATTGGGAGTGGTGTACTTTTCCCTCTTGGATTGCTACTAGCCATATTCAGCAAGACCTGGGCAATATAGGGAAGTTACTTTGTGTATATGAGATCAGCTATGTTTAATTTACGTGCATAACTTTGTCTTCCACTGTCATTTCTCTTGTTTATCAGCATATATTGGAGGCAAAATAAGCAATAGAATTAAATAAAGCTAGATTAATTGAACATGACAGCTAGAAGCACCTTAAAGCACATGCCAAAAAGTCTTCCCATGTTGACCCTATTGCAACATAGCTCCAGCTGTGTATCATGACCACAGCAGTACCACAACTTGCCCATCAGCTGCTGCGGGTTCTCCTCTTTCTCACCAATATCCTGTAAACAAAGCAGAGGGATGCTGAAAACCTGAGGCACCAGCAGCAAGCAGCTCCTGTCTACCATGGCCACTTGTGTTTGTGTTTAAGGAGCGAAACTTTAACCCGAAAATCTACCAGAAAGGGACTGCTATCAAAGTGGTAAGGAAGAGTGAGGAGAGAAATACATAACAAAGGAAAGAAAGGGAATGGAAGTGTAAAAGAGGAATAAGTAGATGAATAAAAAGGAAAAGCAAGACAGAACAAAAAATTAGTCACTGTAGAAGCAAAATTCCTTTCTTTATTTCATCTGTGCTCACTCCAGTTCCAGTATAAGAGTTCTCAGAGGGTGATCTCTTGTATTTAAGTGGGTTGTAAATTTTAACAGTAGAAAAAAAGCAGTATAACATCTCTTCTTTGCGAGGAGAGGTGTGAGAGATCAGTCCTGGAACCAGGAAACCTCTCCATCCAGTGGCAGGTCCAAGCTGAGATGTGTCTGTAGGTGGAGTAGGCAAAAGGGCTGACACTTTCTGTGCATGAAATCTGAGTAAATACACTTTCCCTTTTTTCAGTTTGAGAGGTTTCAAGGTCCCCCTGATGTAGTGCCTTTGCTATGCAGTATCAGGAAGATGTTTATCTGTTATGGTTTCGGGACATGTGCAAATGATACATTGGGCTCCAAGTTTCAAGCCTGAGCAGGACTGGAAGCAGTATGTGGTCCTGAAATGCTCACTGTGGGGCAGAGATGTCTGAGCTTCGCCTTTGTTCATCACTGAATAGCAGCCTGAGAGGAAGCTGGGTTGGGCTGGATTCTTCAAAGGTGAGTGACTTTCATGTTTTACATAATACACAGTTCCAACAGAAATGCCCTTGGGGTTGGACTGGTGCCACCTTCCATGAAAAGCTCCTGGAAAAATTGCTGTGGCTCAGCAGGGAAAGACCATATTGGATACTGTCAGCATGTTAAAACCTCCCGATGCGGAGGCAAGAGGGAGAACACTTGGCAAAGCTGTTGCTTGTTTCAGCTAAGGAACTTGGTAAACAAGGCTCTGAATAATTGCACCTCTGAAAAGGGATTTGAGATGAAAATATGAGGAGCTTCATCAACAGAGAAACAAAGTTTATTTACATGAGAAGAAATACATTCAACTTTACCAAGATGAAGGTCTGGGCTGCATGGTACATTGTTTTAAGCCTTGTCAGAAGAGATTACATGTTTCACAAAATAATCATAACTAGCATCCTAATGGATTAAAAATACCTCTTTCACCTCCACAATAGGAATTTCTTTTTTGATGAACCTAATTTGCTCTGGAATAACTCAACCTAGGGCCCTCGTGTTGCTCTGTCAGACATGCAACACACCCTTCAAGGGGCAAAACTAGCCCCTGCTTCCTATCTCTTAAGAATGATTAAACAAAATTAACACAGTTTTTAAGAGAGAGGACTGAATCAAAGCAGCTCTTTGAAATATCTGCCAACTTAGACATCAGCTCTCCAAACAAGTTACTATAAATGAGTGAGTGTGAGTAGGCAGCGCGATAACTGGGGCAAATTCCAAGCACGATGTTCATCAGGAATATAATGCTGTTGAAAGTAAAGTTGACATACCTGTAGACCAAGGTTAAGGAGATTCAACCTGTGCCTCCCAAAAGTGCTGTCACACTTCCCCTCCATGTCAGAAATTTTTTTCCGATGGATATGTCTGGTGCCATGTTCATATTGTAGATTTAGCAAAGTGAAAAATAAATGCAAATTTGATACAGAAATTAGAGCCAGGCATAAGCTAATAATTCACTGTGTTCCAGACATTATTATTAGTAGTAATGCATCGCACTTCTTATTGTATGACATAGAACAAAAGCCTCCCTTTTTTTTTCCCCACGGAGGTTGCTGTAAGACCTGCAGAGCTGCGCTGCTTTTAAAAGGTATTTTTTGTCTGCAAAAAATAGCTAGTGAGATCTTGGAATCACAGCCCTTCCTGGTCATCCAGGAGCACAGACAAAAAGAGCTGTGCTACAGCCAAAGGGCCTGTGGTATCTGTCTGCTGGCGTAGAGTTATTTGAAATCAGTTGGTTTACTGTACAGAAAGGCTCACACTAGGCATTATGATGAGCTTCAGTACTGGCACAGGCTGCTCAGGCTTCTTGGCTCAACATCACTGCTGGACGACACAGAACCACACTTCACATGTGACCCAGATGCCCAGCGTTCCTTCCTCCTGTGCTGCAAAGCTGCACTGATCCCTCTGATGGAGGCAGAGAAAAGGTAATGTCTGCACAAATAAAATGGATAAACATGTATTTCTAAATTGCATTCTGTTGTATTCGTATTTCTGTATCCATCTCTCCCTCATGTTCTGTTTGGCATGATTTTGGTGATGTTTACTGTCCTCTCATGTCAGCTTTTCAAACAGAGCCAATCAATTTTATAGCTCTGCAGAGGGATATCTAGTGTACCTGCAGCTGCATTCTTTGGTGTCTGGCCAGAGGGTTCTACATCAGCTGCACACAGACTTTTGGAAGGCACCTGGTGGGATTTTCTGCTGGAGAGCACCTGGGAAAGCAGAGTTCAACTCAGGAGAGAAATTACACACATGAGGTTCAGTGTCCCCAGGCCAATTGTCTGACTAGGAATATGCTTCATTTTTCACCAGTTCACATCTGCAACAATTTTGATTTCACTCTTGAAACTTCAGGTTTCTTCCTCTAAGAAAAAAATGGCTACATAACATAAAAGATTTTGAATGATAACACAAGGAAATGCTTCTGTTGTAATTTCCTCAGTCTGGTTGGGCTTTGTCTCATGTTAAACAAGGGTAAAAAAACCCCCGTGTAGTTCAAAACCTGATTTCAAGGAGAGACTTTGAGGTGCTCTGGCACAGGCTTTAAATACTACTTTTGTCCTTAGAATGAGTTTATATTGTGGATATGCAAAAGACTCCGTGGTTGTGAGTTTCATAATGTTTAAAATATCCTCCTGGTACAATAATGTCCCAAGCCTAGAGCTGACAGACTGCAAATATAGATGAGCTCAACGGATTAATACTGCTCACTGTTCTGAGGGCACATGAAGAACTGTTTTTCTGTTTATGCACTTGGCATGTGACACTCTTTAGGCCAGAAAATGGGTTTAGAGCTGCACAGTTTAGTTTTGAAAATGCATTTGTGTGTTTGATTGTTCGATTCGTGCATACAACTGTATCAGCAGTGCAGCATAAGCCTGTTTGAAATTTGTCCCTGGCAGTCAACTGGGCATTTCTAATCAAGCCTGACTCTGGAGCTACTTTCATACTCCAAAGGGATTACGCTATCACAAATCACTGGATACCATTTTCAAATGGTGTAATTGCTGAATGGCAGCTGGAGGAAATGCTGCCTGCTTCCTAATTTATAAAGACTGAAAATTCATTTGTTTAAATAAGAATTAGCTCTTTATCATCTGGAAAAACAAAGTATTATATGGCAATCTAAATATGTCAGAGAAGTAGTGTGTCAACATGAAGCAAGGCAGAAAATGCTATAAATCTGAGAAAGCTTACGTGAATTTTCAGTTTCGTACAGATTTCCTGTGGGTCCTAGAACAAAACTGCTCCCTCTGGTTTGCCATCTATAAAATGCCTATGATTTTATAATTTTACCTCCAAGGTCTATTGGAAAGATTTATCCTTTAGTGTTTGCAAAATATTTTGAGATTCCCTATGGATTCCATCAACATAAAATATGCATTATTGCTCCCCTTTTTAAAATTGAATTCTGACTGAAGGAGCAAGAGATTACCTTGCAAGCAAAATGCAGCTAAAATGAACAAACTAATACTTATGCTTTTCACAAGACTGAAAAACCTGAGGGAATATTTTCTTTTGCTCAGTTTTTGGGGTTTTTTAAGGTCCAGTTAATTTGGATTTCTCAGAAATCAGTCTACACTCTACTCTGGATGAGCTAGCTACACTGGATATAGATTCAGCGGTGTGAATATTTGCCTGATCGATTTGGTATTTGACTTACCTGGAAGCATGTTAACCTAGATTAAATCATTCAGCTGACTTCAAGCAGCTCTTTGCAGGGCCAGCTGAGATATCTCTGCACAGTAATCCCGCTCTGCTCTGCAAACTGTTTTTTTGCATGGAGCCAGCTCAGGTCTGGAAGGAAGGTCAAATTCATTGTCACTCTGCCTTGGCTCTGTGTGCTCCAAGCTAGCTACTGCTGTCTCCTGCACATCAGTCTCAGGGAGGCTTATCAGCCCAGGTACAGCACAGTGCTGTGGGAGTATCGAATGTGGTTCTGCACATAAATAAACAAGCCAGGCTAGAGCTCGCTCTGTTGGGTCTGTAATATAGAGACACTCCAGCATTGCTGCTGGAAACAGTCTGTAGCTGCCAGGATTACTGGCTCCTCGCCATCTGCGCTGGACTGGTACTTTCTTGGGGCTGTGCTCACTCATGTCTCCCCTTGCCCTGTACAGCCAGAATGTACTATCCCTGGACAATGGCTAGTGGAGAGCTGACATCATACTCCAAAATTACAGAAGATCAAATTCTTAGCTGCTGTAAACTGAGGCAACACCTTTGACGCCAGTTCAAACTGCAACAGTTTGCATCAGAGACTAGCACAATGCCTAGATGTCACAAGACCTTCAGTAAATTTTCACTGGTCCTAGGAAGAAATAAAGGGTAAGAAAGCAACAAGCTGGTTATTCATTTTCTCATTGGTAATGGCTCACTACTCTGGAAAAGAGAGCAAAGCTGCCACGCCACAGGCAGCTTTAAAATAATTTATAGATTAGTGGCTGAGAAATTCATCATACCATAGGTCTTGCTTAACTTGGCAGCATTACAAGTTTATCTTTTCACACACAGTTGTTTTTTAATGTCCTCACAGGCAGGCTGTAGCGGCCCAGTGCCTGCCCTCCCAGCTGCCAGCCTATGTTAGATATTCAGGTGCTGTTCTTGACAGGGGACCAGGACTGGAAGAATAGACAGCTCCTTTCTCTCCAGGAGATGCTTCCCCCCCAGCACCAAATCCTGTTTTTCATCTAAAAGGCAACTCAATCCTTCTTCCTAAAAAGGCTATAAAAAGGAGAAGGTGTACAAATAGGGCCAGGAGCAGCTGCAAGCACTTCGAAGGCAAGCCTTGGACTTCAATATGAGCATGACAAATGGGAGAAATGGTCTGGAAAGGTAGGAAGCAATTCTCTAAGAAGTGCAAAGTCAGGTGAGCATGTGTCAGCAATGGTTATGCACAGGTGAGATGACTTGGACCTACAGGGATGTCTAAGTGATGTACCAGTGTCCTGCACAGGTCCTTGTTTTCAGTAAGAAGATATTTTAGAATGGCAAAAACAAAGGAAATGAAAAAGCAGTATGCAAAGTTCAGTGCTTGCCTGAGCTGTCTGATCCTAGCAACTGCAGTTAATCTCTTTTAGTACACATAGTAATATTGTCTAAAATTAGAGAAAATTTTAAGACAGACAGTGAAGTG